>NC_090350.1:3220635-3520635 GCF_035084215.1 Heptranchias perlo | reverse complement strand
GCATATCTCATATTAGGCTGGGACACCATCACACCAATCAAAGGTGTGTTTGGTGTTCAGACAGGTTAGCCACGGAAAACAGTAGCTCCCAGTGTGCTGAATACACATTGGGCCCGATTTTAGCAGGCCTGCGGGTTCCCAGCGGGTGGTCCTTCGGGAGTGTGGAAAACGCGAACCGCTAAATGAGTGCGCCCCCCGCGCGATCGCGGGATAATTGATTCCATTAAGCCGTGGTTACGGGTTCTCCGCTCCCCAGCTGCGCGCCGGCGGGCTGCGCATGCGCATTAACGTTATCGCGATGGTGGAGCTCTATTTAAAGGGGCAGTCCCCCAAAGCCCCTCCTGCTGCAAGCAAGAGGCATCACAGCATGGCGCACCCCAGGGGCAAGGCTGCGCCACGGTTCTCCGACTTCGCGCTGCAGCTGCATCTGGAGGGTGTGAGGAGGAGGAGGGACACGCTGTTCCCGACAGACGGACGCAAGTGCCCTGGCTCCGTCACCAGGAAGGCATGGGCAGAGGTGGCGGCGGAGGTCAGCAGCAGGGCCAACACCACCAGGACATGGGAGCAGTGCCGCAAGCGGTTCAATGACCTCACTAGGTCCGGCAAAGTGAGTACACCAACGCACCCTCCCACAACCCGTCCCCACCATCACACCAAACAGATCACAACCCCTCCTGCAGAGCCACCACAGCGCTCCCGCAGCAATCCTCACAGCCACTCACTCACCATCCTCGCCGTGCCCGCAAGTACCCACCGTCCCTGTCCCCACTCGAACACTACCACACACCCCAATCCCCATGCAATGGGATGGGCATGTGGCACACGCATCCTCCCATCCATCTGCCCCACGCTCAACCCACCCACACCGATGCTTGAGGCGTCTCACTATGCAATCTGCACTCACTCACGCATCTGTGTTTTGCCTTGACAGGAGAAGAGATGCAAGAACGCGCGAGAAAGGGCCCGCACCAGAGGGGGCCCGCCGCACGTGCTGGTACTTACGGATGCAGAGGTGGAGGCGCTCGACATCAGCGGAACGCAACATTGCCTCTCCATGGCGGATGGCGAGTCTGGCGCTGCAGAAACGGCCGGTAAGGGAAAGCTGACACTCACCACTCATGATCGCGAATGACCTTAGCATCACCTGGCATCTGCCGCACCGCAACATTTGTGCACATGCCTGATATTGTCCTCTGTTCTCTTGCAGGGCCGTCTGCGAGCGCTGTGTGTGAGGAGGGCGATTCCTCAGAGGACATGCCGGTCTCTGAGGGTGCATCGTCACATATAAGCCAACCATCCACCAGCGCAGAGACACGCACCTCGGTGGATCCCCCTCGCCAACTAGTTGGGGTTGCACATGGTGATTCACCGCGCACGTGTGAGCACGAGCAGACCCTGGTGGCAGGGGCAGCCGCGGAGGGTCCGCGTCGGTGGGAGCACTCATCTCCAGGCTCTGCTCAGCCGGACCCAGATGCTGAACCCAGGGGGCAACCAGTCAAAAGGAGAGTCGTCGAGGGGCACCAGCACATTGCCGAGGTACTGGCAGAGGTGCCACGCGCATTGTCCACGATCGCGCAGGTGATGGAGGAGTCCAACTCCTGCATGTGGGCATTGGTGGCACAGGTACAGGAGGGTATCGGCGACATAGTGTCGCGGGTAGGTGCGGGAACGCCTGCGGTGGAGGACAGGCTGGCCTCCCTCGAGCGTCACGCACAGCTCCACATCGAGTCCATGCAGGCCCTGACAACGGCTGTACGGATTCAGGGTGAGCAACATTCCGCCGCCATAAACAGACTGACGGATACATTGGAGGTGGCCTTGCAAGGCCTCACACATGCCATCCAAACTGTCGTCCAGCAGGGTGGAAGGGGTGATGTGGGCCGAGGCCACGAGAGGGATGATGGTGAACGGGGACATGGAAGCGGGGACGCTACTCAAGGTAACCCCCTCTCAACCAGTACCCGCAATGGTGCCTCCTCTCCAGGTGGCCGAGTCTGCCCCTGCACAGGTGCAGGAGGAGCAGTCTGTGGAGGTGCCCTCCCGGGCACCGAAACCCAGGGGGCGTCGGCTGAAAGCATCTACCAGGTCAGGGCACCAAGACGAGCAACCTGCCACTACCTCTGCTGGAGCCACAGGGGTAGCACTACGTAGGGGTACCCGTAAACGTAACCCAAGGGCGTTATAAGCACAAAGGGAATGCACCAGGGTGTCTGTTAATTTGTAATCTTTTTGTTTATAGTCGTTCACTATGTACATATTAAACGCAATCGTTCTCACCACTCCTGCCACCTCTCGTCCATTCTTCTGCGGCCTGTGCAATAGGTGGATGAACTGAAGGTGTTGATAAACACATGGGAGTATGATATTGTTGCTGTCACAGAGACATGGTTGAGGGAGGGGCAAGACTGGCAGCTCAATATTCCAGGGTACAGAATCTTCAGGCGAGACAGAGGGGGAGGTATAAGAGGAGGGGGGGTCGCAATATTAATTAAAGAATCAATTACTGCCATAAGGAGGGATGATATATTAGCAGGTTCCTCTAATGAGGCCATATGGGTGGAGCTTAAAAACAAAAAGGGGGCAAGCACTTTGATGGGAGTGTACTATAGACCCCCAAACAGTCAGGGGGAGATAGAGGAACAGATATGTAGGCAAATCTCAGAAAATTGTGCAAATAATAGGGTAATAATAGTGGGGGATTTCAACTTCCCCAATATTAACTGGGATACTCAGAGTGTAAAAGGCTTAGAGGGTACAAAATTCTTAACGTGCATCCAGGAGAGCTTTTTGAGCCAGCATGTAGAAAGTCCTACAAGAGAGGGGGCGGTACTGGACCTAATTCTAGGGAATGTGGCCGGCCAAGTGGAAGAAGCGCTAGTAGGTGAGCACTTTGGTGACAGTGACCATAATTCAGTGAGATTTAAGGTTGTCATGGAAAAGGACAGGGAGGGGCCGGAAATAAAGGTTCTAAATATTGGGGGAAGGCCGATTTTAATAGGATAAGGCAGGATCTGGCCAAAATGGACTGGGATCAGCTGCTTGTAGGAAAATCCGCATCGGAGCAATGGGAGTCTTTCAGAAGGGAGACTGAGACCATACAATGGCAACATGTTCCCGTAAAGGTCAAGGGTGGTTCCAAGAACTCCAGGGAACCTTGGATGTCAGGGGATATACGAGAATGGATTAGGAAAAAAAGGAGGGCTTTTGGCAGATACAAAAGGCTAAAGACGGAGGAAGCCCTAGAGGAGTACAAAAAGTGCAGGGGGATACTTAAAAAAGAAATTAGGAGATCAAGGAGGGGCCATGAAATAACACTGGCGAGCAAAATAAAGGAAAATCCTAAGATGTTTTATAAGTATATTAAGGGTAAGAGGATGACTAGGGAAAAAATAGGGCCCATTAGGGACAAAAATGGCAATCTGTGTGTGGAGCCGGCAGATGTAGGAGGGGTTCTAAATGAATTTTTTGCATCTGTTTTCACTATGGAGAAGGACGATGTAGACATAGAAATACGGCAGGGGGACTGTGATATACTCGAACATATTAACATCGAGCGGGAGGAGGTATTGGCGGTTTTAGCAGGCCTAAAAATGGATAAATCCCAAGGCCCGGACGAAATGTATCCCAGGCTACTGTGTGAGGCAAAGGAGGAGATTGCGGGGGTTCTGACACATATATTCAGAACCTCTCTGGCCACAGGGGGTGTGCCAGAGGACTGGAGAACCGCTAATGTAATACCATTATTAAAGAAGGGGAGTAGGGAAAAACCGGGGAACTACAGGCCAGTGAGCCTAACATCAGTGGTAGGAAAATTATTGGAAAAAATTCTGAAGGACAAAATTAGTCTCCACTTGGAGAAGCAAGGATTAATCAGGGATAGTCAACATGGCTTTGTCAAGGGAAGATCATGTCCGACTAATTTGATTGAATTTTTTGAGGGGGTGACTAGGCGTGTGGATGAGGGTAACGCAGTGGATGTGGTATACATGGATTTCAGTAAGGCCTTCGATAAAGTCCCCCACAGGAGACTGGTCAAGAAGGTACGAGCCCATGGAATCCAGGGTGCCTTGGCACTTTGGATACAAAACTGGCTTAGTGGCAGAAGGCAGAGGGTGATGGTCGAAGGTTGTTTTTGTGACTGGAAGCCTGTGGCCAGTGGGGTACCACAGGGATCGGTGCTGGGTCCCTTGCTGTTTGTGGTCTACATTAACGACTTGGATATGAATGTAAAAGGTATGATCAGTAAGTTCGCTGATGATACAAAAATTGGTAGGGTGGTAAATAGCGAGGAGGATAGCCTCAGTCTGCAGGACGATATAGATGGGTTGGTCAGATGGGCGGAACAGTGGCAAATGGAATTTAACCCGGAAAAGTGCAAGGTGATGCACTTTGGAGGGACTAACAAGGCAAGGGAATACACAATGAATGGGAGGACCCTAGGCAAGACAGAGGGTCAGAGGGATCTTGGTGTGCAAGTTCACAGATCCCTGAAGGCGGCGGAACAGGTAGATAAGGTGGTAAAGAAGGCATATGGGATACTTGCCTTTATTAGCCGAGGCATAGAATATAAGAGCAAGGAGGTTATGATGGAGCTGTATAAAACACTGGTTTGGCCACAGCTGGAGTACTGTGTGCAGTTCTGGTCGCCACACTACAGGAAGGATGTGATCGCTTTGGAGAGGGTGAGAAGTGTTCCTGGTTCAACTGGTCCGTGGGTGGCACTCTACACCAGTATCCCCCACAATGATGGCATCGCTGTATTTTGATTATAGTTCAGCATTGTATTTTGATTATAATTCAGCATTGTATTTTGATTATAGTTCAGCATTGTATTTTGATTATAATTCAGCATTATAATTTGACTGTAATTCAGCATTGTATTTTGACTATAATTCAGCATTGTATTTTGATCAAAGTTCAGTGTGGTACTTTGACAAAAGTTTAGCATTGTATTTTGACGAGAGACCGATATTGTATTTTGACTGTTGTTCAACATTGTAATTTGTTCAGCTTTGTCTTTTGACCTCAGTTCAAGGTACCCATCGTTCCTTCCTTATGAGCAGTAATCCCCACTGTCTCATCCTCCTCTCTCTCTGGCCTTGCTGCTCAGAGTGCACTCCATGGGCTAATCTCACCAACCTCCTTCCCGTCTCACTCAGCCCTACCATCGCTGCCCCCTTGGACTCTTCTCATCTCTGCATTTCCCTCCAGAATATCCATTCACTCATAAACAAGGCCCTTGCCATCCATGGCCTTATTGTGGATGATTGCATTGACATCATGGCTTTGACTGAACTTGGCTTATGGGTGGCGACACCTTGCCCCTTACATAGGAACATAGGAACAGGAGTAGGCCATTCAGCCGACTGAAGCCTCTCCGCCTGGCTATACCTTCCACCACCTGCCCTGCCCAAATAGTCGAGGTGGAGGTGTGGCCCTTATCACCAAATCGCCTAGGTCTGTCCCCCAACTCCTCTGGTACCTTCTCCTCCTTCGAGTACCTCACCTTGTTCCACCCCTCTCACCTCTCCTTTAAGGTCCTTGTTCTTTACCGGCCCCCAAGCCCCACCCCATGGTTCTCACTGAGATATCCTCACTGAGCGACTCATCCGTGGTATGATTTCAACCTCCATCTCAGCTCCCCTTCCTCTCCTCTTAATTCACTGCCTTCCTGTCCTCCCTAAACATCTTCCTTCATATAAACTCTCCTACCCATATTCACAGCCACCCCCTCAACCTTGCCATCTCTCGGAGCCTCTCTATTGCCATCGTCTCAATCACAGACAAGGCCACCTCTGATTACTTCCTTGTATCCCTCACCACCCGCATCCCCCTTCCAACCCCACTTCCTTCTGTGTCCGCCCCTGAAAAAAACTCTCCCCAAGTCATTTACGATGGCACTTTCAAACTCCCAACTATCTAGCCTTTGGTCCTGCATTTTCCACTGGATTTCTGCACTGTCGATCTGCTCAATCAGTCCCTTTGATGCCTTTGTCCTCAGTAAATCCCATACTTTCTTCCATTCTGGTCGTTCCTCTTGGTATGACCCCGATCTTTGCTCCCTCAAGTCCAAGGGGTGCCAACATGAGCGTATCTGGTGCACAAATGGTTTAGCCACCCATCACCGTCAATAGATAAGTGGAGCGAGGGAGTGTACTGTTCCGTGAATAAAGGGAAACAGGAAGAGTCCGGCTACACTGTTTGTATTTAGATCACCGCCTGACACATCAATATGAAAAGTGCTACCATCCAACTGAGCTTACAAAGCATCTGATTGATAAGCATTTTTACAACTTATTTCTGAATGGCAAAACCTCTCAGACTTACGAATGCTCTTACTATCTTTTTTGTCTTCCTTTGCTGATCTTAATATCTCTCCCAGTCCCCTGGATCTGCACTATTCTTTGCACTTTTGTATGCTGTTTCCTTTAGTTTTATGTTACTGCTTATGTCTTCTGTTGACTGTGGATGTTTTATTTGGTAAGTAGAGTTCTTGCCCCTCGGGGGTATATATCCATTGTTTCCTGCCCATCAGCCAATTTCTAATCTTTACCCAAGATTTACCCTGAATCCCCAAATCTTTGAGCTTAACTTTTGCCCTTTCGTGACAAACTTTGTCAAAGGCCTTCTATAAGTCCAAGTACAACATGTCATAGGTCAACATTACCACAGTCCACTTGGAATGTCATTTCCTCAAAGAATTTAAGGAGGTTGGTTATGCAGAATCTTCCCCTTCTGAAACCAGTTATTATTGTACAGATAATTTTCAAGTTTACACTGATAATCGTTCCATTGCTTAACATGGGATTGAAGTATAACTAATGGGTCTGCAGTTGTTTGTGTCCGTTTTGTCCCCTTTTTGAACATGGGCACCACATCAGCCTGTTTCCAATGTACGGGTACCTCCCCAGCGACCAGTGACTCCGGCATAATGATTGTCAGTGCCTCACAAATCTCCACCCTAGTCTCTCAGCACTCTGGGATAAGTACTGCCTGTTTGTGAGGGTTTATTGTTTTTGAGTCCTTGTCAGACACGTGGCTGACCAAAAACAAAAAATAACCTGACCTGGGAGTGCCTGATGGTGACATTGTGCAGGGAAATGTTATCCTCTATCAAACCAGTTATATGTCTGACCTGGGAGTGCCTGATGGTGACATTAGGAGCCAATATATAATCAGGTAGTTCCGTTCTGAGCAGTGACATCCCTCACCCCATTGAACAGAAAGTAAAATCACCAAAATAATAACTAATAATATTAGTCGGAAGTGCTTTGAAACTCAAATGGTTCCAAAAATGATGATCTTACATAGAATTACATAGAATGTACAAAACAGAAACAGGCCATTTGGCCCAACAGGCCCATATTGGTGTTTATGCTCCACACGAGCCTCCTCCCACCCTTCTTCATCTAACCCCATCAAAATATCCTTTTCCTTTCTCCCTTGTGTTTATCGAACTTCTCCTTAAATGCATCACCTTGGTAGCAACCCCATTCCAGGAATCCAACCTGAATGAAAATCCCAGCCAGACGATGACATGAGGTCCACACCTCAACTTTGGTTCAATTTTCTCCCCCTCGCCCTCCTGAAACCTCATCCTTCATCAGTAAGTGCATTTGGTCCAGTGGTACAAAGTACACGGGAGCTTCCAGACACAAATGCAATACATTTTCCACAAATTAACAATATGATTAATGATCTGAACTCTTTCTCGACAATTCAAAGGATGTTATTTTTAAAATTCGTAACAAAATATTATAATTCATTTAAATTAGGTACACTGCACATGCTCAGACTGCACGGTCCAAATTCAGCTCCCACCATTGGCCAAAATATCAAGGCCAAGTCCTGGATTTTGGGAAAAGCTGAAGCCTTCAAGTAAAAACTTTATTGAACGCATTAAGAGACAATTCAATGGACAAATGTATCCATTGAACCTTCCTAACCCGAATGTTATTGTGAATTACAGAATTTTAATTTACATTTGTTTAAATCCTTGTTTGGCTCATTAGAAAAAAATGGCAGATGGAAAAATGATCAAAGCATTTGGGAATTGAGCGACCAGATGCCCATTCAGAGTTAGGAGTTTACACGGGGAAATGCCATTATAAATGTGGACATAGGAATTTATAAAGGGAAAAAGTTCACACAAAAATGTGACAAAACGTAAATCCATGGGAAGAGTTTTTAATGATTATGGATATGTCGCTCCAAATAATTCATTCCATTCTCTTCAAACTCCATTAATTTATTTCATGCTCTTCTTCCAACTCCATCATTTATCGAATTCTCCCCGAAGCCTCAGTGATTGATCTTATTGAAGATCTTTCCTCCTTTTCATCGCAAAACTCAAAAGTCTTTTCCCCATCAACCGACCCCACGCTCCGATTAACCTGGAGCACGGCACGGGGCTGGGAGCAGTGCCGGTGCAACACAGCGGGAGCTGGCGGGACCGGGAGTCCCCGAGTCCGGATCGAGCCGGCGGGACCGGGAGTCCCCGAGTCCGGATCGAGCCGGCGGGACCGGGAGTCCCCGAGTCCGGATCGAGCCGGCGGGACCGGGAGTCCCCGAGTCCGGATCGAGCCGGCGGGACCGGGAGTCCCCGAGTCCGGATCGAGCCGGCGGGACCGGGAGTCCCCGAGTCCGGATCGAGCCGGCGGGACCGGGAGTCCCCGAGTCCGGATCGAGCCGGCGGGACCGGGAGTCCCCGAGTCCGGATCGAGCCGGCGGGACCGGGAGTCCCCGAGTCCGGATCGAGCCGGCGGGACCGGGAGTCCCCGAGTCCGGATCGAGCCGGCGGGACCGGGAGTCCCCGAGTCCGGATCGAGCCGGCGGGACCGGGAGTCCCCGAGTCCGGATCGAGCCGGCGGGACCGGGAGTCCCCGAGTCCGGATCGAGCCGGCTGATGTGCCCGTTCACTGTGTCCCGGAGCCGGAGTTACTGAGCAAGACTGAGCCCGGAAACATTTGTAATTCTCAGCGAGCGATTGGCCGCGGTTTTGATCGACTTGTGACACATCATTGGGAAACGAAAGTGGAACCTCGGGCGGGAGAGATCAGAAAGCCCAGCAACAGGAGCTCGAACCTCCATCCCGGTAAGTGTGAGAATTAGTGTAACTGTACAATCAGTGAGTGAGAATTAGTGTAACTGTACAATCAGTGAGTGAGAATTAGTGTAACTGTACAATCAGTGAGTGAGAATTAGTGTAACTGCACAATTAGTGAGTGAGAATTAGTGTAACTGTACAATCAGTGAGTGAGAATTAGTGTAACTGTACAATCAGTGAGTGAGAATTAGTGTAACTGCACAATTAGTGAGTGAGAATTAGTGTAACTGTACAATCAGTGAGTGAGAATTAGTGTAACTGTACAATCAGTGAGTGAGAATTAGTGTAACTGTACAATCAGTGAGTGAGAATTAGTGTAACTGTACAATCAGTGAGTGAGAATTAGTGTAACTGTACACTTAGTGAGTGAGAATTAGTGTAACTGTACAATCAGTGAGTGTGAGAATTAGTGTAACTGTACAATCAGTGAGTGAGAATTAGTGTAACTGCACAATTAGTGAGTGAGAATTAGTGTAACTGTACACTTAGTGAGTGAGAATTAGTGTAACTGTACAATTAGTGAGTGAGAATTAGTGTAACTGTACAATCAGTGAGTGAGAATTAGTGTAACTGTACAATCAGTGAGTGAGAATTAGTGTAACTGTACAATCAGTGAGTGAGAATTAGTGTAACTGTACACTTAGTGAGTGAGAATTAGTGTAACTGTACAATCAGTGAGTGAGAATTAGTGTAACTGTACAATCAGTGAGTGAGAATTAGTGTAACTGCACAATTAGTGAGTGAGAATTAGTGTAACTGTACACTTAGTGAGTGAGAATTAGTGTAACTGTACAATCAGTGAGTGAGAATTAGTGTAACTGTACAATCAGTGAGTGAGAATTAGTGTAACTGCACAATTAGTGAGTGAGAATTAGTGTAACTGTACAATCAGTGAGTGAGAATTAGTGTAACTGCACAATTAGTGAGTGAGAATTAGTGTAACTGTACAATTAGTGAGTGAGAATTAGTGTAACTGTACAATCAGTGAGTGAGAATTAGTGTAACTGTACAATTAGTGAGTGAGAATTAGTGTAACTGTACAATTAGTGAGTGAGAATTAGTGTAACTGTACAATCAGTGAGTGAGAATTAGTGTAACTGTACAATCAGTGAGTGAGAATTAGTGTAACTGCACAATTAGTGAGTGAGAATTAGTGTAACTGTACAATTAGTGAGTGAGAATTAGTGTAACTGTACAATTAGTGAGTGTGAGAATTAGTGTAACTGTACAATCAGTGAGTGAGAATTAGTGTAACTGTACAATTAGTGAGTGTGAGAATTAGTGTAACTGTACAATTAGTGAGTGAGAATTAGTGTGACTACAATTAGCGAGTGTGAGAATTGGTGTAACTACAATTGGTGAGTGTGAGAATTGGTGTAAACTACAATGAGCGAGTGTGAGAATTGGTGTAACTGTGTCAGTGCTCACTTGTTTGCTCACAGCTCCCCTCTCTATCTCTATGGTTTCACCCCCAGTCTCTGGTATGAAAGTGTGTCCCGGGAGTAACCAGGGCCATTCATTCTGTGCCAGTCCCCGATGTGCTGCTTGGGGCCAGTTTTTAAGAACGTGCTTTGTATTAAGATCGATACATGAGCCTGTGCTCGGTTTAAATGCACGAAGTGCACTCCTCGCAGACTGAGGAAGCGGTGGATGCTTCTTAGAGCAGCAGAGAGGGTTTGGGCGTGAAATGTGCAGATCTCCCTCCATCTCTCACACACCAGACGTGGGAGGAACTAACCGCCAGAGCAGGGGCTGAGAATCGCAGAAATCAAATCAAAACGGCAACTGCAAGAATTTACAGCAGATCTACTGCACTTGAAAGAACCATAGTCGCAGGCAATTCGGCCCATCATATCTGTGCCAACCCTTTGCCAGAGGAATCCAGAACTAATCTCACCGCTCCGCTCTCCCCATAGCCCTGGATCAATCCCAAACTAATCCCACTGCCCCACTCTCTCCCCATAGCCCTGGATCAATCCCAAACTAATCCCACTGCCCCACTCTCTCCCCATAGCCCTGGATCAATCCCAAACTAATCCCACTGCCCCACACTCTCCCCATAGCCCTGCATCACCCTAAACTAATCCCACTGCCCCACTCTCTCCCCATAGCCCTGGATCAATCCCAAACTAATCCCACTGCCCCACTCTCTCCCCATAGCCCTGGATCAATCCCAAACTAATCCCACTGCCCCACACTCTCCCCATAGCCCTGCATCACCCTAAACTAATCCCACTGCCCCACTCTCTCCCCATAGCCCTGGATCAATCCCAAACTAATCACACTGCCCCACTCTCTCCCCATAGCCCTGGATCAATCCCAAACTAATCCCACTGCCCCACTCTCTCCCCATAGCCCTGGATCAATCCCAAACTAATCCCACTGCCCCACTCTCTCCCCATAGCCCTGGATCAATCCCAAACTAATCCCACTCCCTCCCCATAGCCCTGGATCAATCCCAAACTAATCCCACTGCCCCACTCTCTCCCCATAGCCCTGTATCACCCTAAACTAATCCCACTGCCCCACTCTCTCCCCATAGCCCTGTATCAATCCCAAACTAATCCCACTCCCTCCCCATAGCCCTGGATCAATCCTAAACTAATCCCACTGCCCCACTCTCTCCCCATAGCCCTGCATCAATCCCAAACTAATCCCACTGCCCCACTCTCTCCCCATAGTCCTGGAACAATCCCAAACTAATCCCACTGCCCCACTCCCTCCCCATAGCCCTGGATCAATCCCAAACTAACCCCACTGCCCCACTCCCTCCCCATAGCCCTGGATCAATCCCAAACTAATCCCACTGCCCCACTCTCTCCCCATAGCCCTGTATCAATCCCAAACTAATCCCACTGCCCCACTCTCTCCCCATAGTCCTGGATCAATCCCAAACTAATCCCACTGCCCCACTCCCTCCCCATAGCCCTGAATCAATCCCAAACTAACCCCACTGCCCCACTCCCTCCCCATAGCCCTGGATCAATCCCAAACTAATCCCACTGCCCCACTCTCTCCCCATAGCCCTGTATCAATCCCAAACTAATCCCACTGCCCCACTCTCTCCCCATAGTCCTGGATCAATCCCAAACTAATCCCACTGCCCCACTCCCTCCCCATAGCCCTGGATCAATCCCAAACTAACCCCACTGCCCCACTCCCTCCCCATAGCCCTGGATCAATCCCAAACTAATCCCACTGCCCCACTCTCTCCCCATAGCCCTGTATCAATCCCAAACTAATCCCACTGCCCCACTCTCTCCCCATAGTCCTGGATCAATCCCAAACTAATCCCACTGCCCCACTCCCTCCCCATAGCCCTGGATCAATCCCAAACTAACCCCACTGCCCCACTCCCTCCCCATAGCCCTGGATCAATCCCAAACTAATCCCACTGCCCCACTCTCTCCCCATAGCCCTGGATCAATCCCAAACTAATCCCACTGCCCCACTCTCTCCCCATAGTCCTGGATTAATCCCACTGCCCCACTCCCTCACCATAGCCCTGGATCAATCCCAAACTAATCCCACTGCCCCACACTCTCCCCATAGTCCTATATTAATCCCAATCTAATCCCACTGCCCCACTCTCTCCCCACAACCCTGGATCAAGCCCAAACTAATCCCACTGCCTTGCTCTGGCTCTATCCCTGTATCATCCACGGTTCTGTTAGTTGCAGTTGGTAGAGACTCTTTTTAAGCAGACTGTAAATAGACCTTGTTTGCTTTGCTGTTTGCTGAGTAAATAAACTTTGCTTTGTTTGCTGTAAAACACACTGGCCGCAAATCCTGCCTGTCTTAAGTCCCGATCCGCCTCCAACTGATTGGCTGACACAGTGGTGTCAATAGACTCTCCGATCTTCCTCTGCTTCAAGCATTTATCCAATTTTCCCTTAAACATGTGATGGTCTCTGCACATCCTCTCCCAGTGTCCTGACCAATATTTATCCCTCAACCAACACGAAAAAACAGATTGGGGCAGAAATTGCGTGGAGCGGTGAAGTCATGGTTACCACCGCTCTATAGTTTTAAATTAACGAGCTTGCTTACTGCAGTCTTTATTTTGGGCACTTCCTCAGATAGGAAGTGGAGAAGAGCTCAGCGTCAGTTCAAGTGAAGAGGAACATGCTTTCCCCTCGAACAATCAGATTGCAGCTCCCAAACTGTTTCTGCAGGAACTGAATTAAAACCAATTTAAAAACAGTTATAGACCGCAAATAAAAAGTCCAGGCCAGAAATAATTGAAGTAAAGACCGCAGTAAGCAAGCTTGTTAATTTAAATAAGAGACAGAAGGGAAAAGTTTAAAACAAAAAGTAAAATTTTTTAATTTAAATTTTTTTTAATGACCAAAAACTACTAAAATAAGGAGTAATGAGATCCACATTTTTAAAAGTTAATTTTCAGTTGTTTGGCAGTCATTAAGACTTACCGCGCTGTTAAAACTTAGATTAGACCTGGTATTTTTAAGCATACCTCTTTTATGGCGATATTACTTACTTTCCAACTGGGCAGATGAGCATGTTGGCCTTTTCAATGATTTCACAGATTGCAGCGTGCAAGATCCCTTTAATTAGAAGCTGTCGTATCGCTGGCGAACCAGGAGGAGCAAGTTCCGGATTTCCACGTTTCACTGCGCATGTGCGAATGCCGGAAACTTGCTCCTCCATTTCGCCACGATCAAAGGTGAACGCTGTTGAGCTCAGCATTCTTTTCCAAGCAATTTCTGGCCCATTATCTCACCATTTCTTATTGCTGTTTGTGGGACCTTGCTGTGCACAATTTGTCCATGTTGCCCTATATTACACCAGTGACTACACTTCAAAAACACTTCATTGGCTGTGCAGCAATTTGGAATGTCCTGAGGTTGTGAAGGATGCTATACACATGCAAGTTCTTTTTTAAACCCTTCCACCTGTCCACTTCCCTCTCCTCTTTTAAGATCCTCCTCAGAACACATCTCTTTGACCAAGCTTGGTGAACCTCAACTTCTAAAGGGCACTTTACAAAGTCCCTCATGAAAGGCTATTAATTAAACTTAAAAGTTAGGGGATACAAGGTAAAGTCTAGGAATAGACAAAGAACTGGTTGAAGGGTAGAAAGCAATGAGTATTTGGCAGAGGAGTTTGGTTTTGTGGGGTGAAGTACTGACGGGAGTGCCCCAGGGCTCGGTGTTCTCATTTACGTAAATGACTTGGACTCAGAAACCCAATACAACGTGGTCAAACTTACTGATACAAAACTGGCTTAGTGGCAGAAGGCAGAGGGTGATGGTCGAAGGTTGTTTTTGTGACTGGAAGCCTGTGGCCAGTGGGGTACCACAGGGATCGGTGCTGGGTCCCTTGCTGTTTGTGGTCTACATTAATGACTTGGATATGAATGTAAAAGGTATGATCAGTAAGTTCGCTGATGATACAAAAATTGGTAGGGTGGTAAATAGCGAGGAGGATAGCCTTAGTCTGCAGGACGATATAGATGGGTTGGTCAGATGGGCGGAACAGTGGCAGATGGAATTTAACCCGGAAAAGTGCGAGGTGATGCACTTTGGAGGGACTAACAAGGCAAGGGAATACACAATGAATGGGAGGACCCTAGGCAAGACAGAGGGTCAGAGGGATCTTGGTGTGCAAGTTCACAGATCCCTGAAGGCGGCGGAACAGGTAGATAAGGTGGTAAAGAAGGCATATGGGATACTTGCCTTTATTAGCCGAGGCATAGAATATAAGAGCAAGGAGGTTATGATGGAGCTGTATAAAACACTGGTTAGGCCACAGCTGGAGTACTGTGTGCAGTTCTGGTCGCCACACTACAGGAAGGATGTGATCGCTTTGGAGAGGGTGCAGAGGAGATTCACCAGGATGTTACCAGGGCTGGAGCGCTTCAGCTATGAAGAGAGACTGGGAAGATTGGGTTTGTTTTCCTTGGAGCAGAGGAGGCTGAAGGGGGACATGATTGAGGTGTACAAAATTATGAGGGGCACAGATAGGATGGATACTAAGGAGCTTTTTCCCTTCGTTGAGGGTACTATAACAAGGGGACATAGATTCAAGGTAAAAGGCGGGAGGTTTAGAGGGGATTTGAGAAAGAACTTTTTCACCCAGAGGGTGGTTGGAGTCTGGAACTCACTGCCTGAGAGGGTTGTGGAGGCAGGAACCCTCACAACATTCAAGAAGCATTTGGATGAGCACTTGAAATGCCATAGCATACAAGGCTACGGACCAAATGCTGGAATATGGGATTAGAGTAGACAGGGCTGATGGCCGGCGCGGACACGATGGACCGAAGGGCCTCTATCCGTGCTGTATGACTCTATGACTCTATGATGATTCAAAACACGGAAGGGCAGTGGGATTGGAGGAAACAGCTCAAAAATTACAGAGTGAGTTCAACAAAATAAACATGTGAACAGAGTGATGGCAAATAAAACTTAAAGCAGACAAGTGTAAAGTACTGCATGTAGGACGGAAAAGTAAACCATACACGTACTCCACGAATGGTGCGGAAATAGCTAAGGATGAAGTGGAAAGAGACCTAGGAGTCACAGTAAATTCAACACTGTAGAGCAGCAGTCAACAAAACCAATAGAATGTTGAATTACAGAGCCAAAACAGTGAATACAAGTCCGAGAAAGTCATGATCGTACTGTACAGGGTTCTTGCCAGACTCCACCTTGACTATTGAGTCCAGTATTGGTCACAGAGACACAAGAGAGACATTCAAGTGCTGTAGGCAATGTAGAGAAGAGCCACAAGGCTGATCTCCAGTCCCCAGGGTCGGGTCTGGGATGTGAGGAAAGACTGGAGAAACTTGGAATTTTCAGCCTGAAAAGAAGGCATCTGAGAGGTGATCTTATCGAGGGATATAAGATTGGGAGTAAGACAAGGAAACAAAGGTTCAACTCGTGAAAGGCAACTTCAAGACTAATATCAAGGAGTTCTTCTCAAAGAGTAATTAAACATGGGATGGACTTTAGTTACATTTCCCCTTCACCCCTGAGTGATTGTACTCCCTCTGATTCTTTTACTGTTAGAACTGGTTAGAATGTGTAACTTAGAAGGAGGAGTTGAGGTGACGAGCATAGATGCTGGTAAGGAGGGGGGAGCAGGGGGAGGCTCGTGTGGAGCATAAGCACCGACATAGACCTGTTCAGCCGAATGGCCAGTTTCTGTGCTGTACGTTCTTTTGAATTCTATGTAAGCCTGAAGCTGTGATGTTGTATCGTTCATCGAAGAATGGAAGGAGCTGCAATGGAGACTTTCGGTTAATTCCAACAGCTAACGCAATGCTCATTCATTGGACCTGTCATTGAAAGCTTACCAAGATACCAAGTCTGATAGAGACGTTTGTGAAAGATTCACCAGAATGTTACCAGGGCTCCAAAGATTTAATTATGAGGAGAGATTACATAAACTAAGCTTTTATTCCCTGGAATTTAGAAGGATAAGGGGTGATTTGATTGAGGTTTTTAGGATTTTGAAAGGGTAGATAGAGAGAAACTTTTTCTGCTGGTGGGGGAGTCCAGGACAAGGGGATATAACCTTAAAAATCAGAGCCAGGCCATTCAGGAGAGAAGTTAGGAAACACTTCTTCACACAAAGGGTGGGAGAAGTGTGGAACTCTCTCCCACAAAAAGCAGTAGATGCTAGCTCAATTCATAATTTTAAATCTGAGATCGATAGGTTTTTTGCTAGCCGAGGGTATTAAGAGTGACGGAGCCAAGGCGGGGACTCACAAATGAAACTAACCTAAGAGGCAAAAAATCTAGAGTAAGAAGGAAAGAAAAGGCCAAAAATATATCACCATCCATTGTTTCTGATCAAACTTTTCTCCAGTTTAGTGCTTGGACTTTCTGTCTGTACTTAACAACAGCACTGGTCAAATCAAAAATTGGAAAACCGTTTCAAAGCAAGATTACGTCCATGCTCGTAACAATGCGAGCCCATGCTTGTAATGATACCAGGCCAAGTTTGTAATAATGCAGGCCACACATAGGAGTGGGAGTAGGCCATTCAGCCCCTCGAGCCTGTTCCACCATCCAATGAGATCATGGCTGATCTGAATCTTAATCCATTTACCCGCCTTGGCTCCGTCACTCTTAATACCCTCGGCTAGCAAAAAACCTATCGATCTCAGATTTAAAATTATGAATTGAGCTAGCATCTACTGCTCTCTGTGGGAGAGAGTTCCACACTTCTCCCACCCTTTGTGTGAAGAAGTGTTTCCTAACTTCTCTCCTGAATGGCCTGGCTCTGATTTTTAAGGTTATATCCCCTTGTCCTAGACTCCCCCACCAGCAGAAAAAGTTTCTCTCTATCTACCCTTTCAAAATCCTAAAAACCTCAATCAAATCACCCCTTATCCTTCTATATTCCAGGGAATAAAAGCTTAGTTTATGTAATCTCTCCTCATAATTAAATCTTTGGAGCCCTGGTAACATTCTGGTGAATCTGCGCTGCTCTCCTTCCAAGACCAATATATCCTTTCTGAGGTGCGGTGCCCAGAACTGTACCCAGTATTCCAGATGTGGTCTAACCAGGTCATTGTATAGATGTAGCAAAACTTCCCTTTATATTCTAGTCCTTTAAATATAAAGGCTAACATTCCATTAGCCTCTTTGATTATTTTTTGTACCTGACCACTACATTTTAGTGATCTGTGTACATGGACTCCTCAATCTCTTTGGACCGCCACTGTTCCGAGCTTTTCACCATTTAAACAATACTCGGATCGATCCTTCCCTGGTCCAAAATGGATGACCTCACACTTACCTGCGTTGAAATCCATCTGCCACAGTTTTGGCCACTCTGTCAATGTCTCTTTGAATTTTATGCTCCCGTCTACACTACTTACCATGTCACCAATCTTTCTGTTGTTGGCAAACTTGGATATATGGCTCTCTATTGTGTGATCAAAATCAATAATAAATATAGTGAATAGTTGAGGCCCCAGCACAGATCCTTGTGGGACACCTCTAGTCACTTCCTTCCATTTCGAGTATATACCCATTGTCCCTACTCTATCTTTTACTGCTTAGGCAATCTCCTAACCAGGTCAATAATTTGCCTTCAATTCCATGAGCTTTAATCTCAGCTAACAGTCTCTTATGTGGAAACTTATCAAATGTCCTGTGGAAGTCCATAGAAACGACATCCTTTTTTTAAATATTCGTTCATGGGACGTGGGCATCGCTGGCAAGGCCAGTATTTATTGCCCATCCCTAATTGCCCTTGAGAAGGTGGTGGTCAGCCACTTTCTTGAACCGCAGTCCATGTGGTGAAGGTTCTCCCACAGTGCTGTTAGGTAGGCTGTTTCAGGATTTTGACCCAGTGATGATGAAGGAATGGTGATATATTTCCAAGTTGGGATGGTGTGTGACTTGGAGGGGAACGTGCAGGTGGTGGTGTTCCCATGTACCTGCTGCTCTTGTCCTTCGAGGTGTTAGAGGTCGCGGGTTTGGGAGGTGCTGTTGAAGAAGCCTTGGCGAGTTGCTGCAGTGCATCCTGTGGATGGTACACACTGCAGCCACAGTGCGCCGGTGGTGAAGGGAGTGAATGTTTAGGGTGGTGGATGAGGTGCCAATCAAGCAGGCTGCTTTTTCCTGGATGGTGTCAAGCTTCTTGAGTGTTATTGGAGTTGCACTCATCCAGGCAAGTGGAGAGTATTCCATCACACTCCTGACTTGTGCCTTGAAGATGGTGGAAAGGCTTTGGGGAGTCAGGAGGTGAGTCACTCGCCGCAGAATACCCAGCCTCTGACCTGTAGCCACTGTATTTATGTGGCTGGTCCAGTTAAGTTTCTGGCCAATGGTGACCCCCAGGATGTTGATGGTGGGGGATTCGGCGATGGTAACGTCGTTGAATGTCAAGGGGAGGTGGTTGGACTCTCTCTTGTTGGAGATGGTCATTGCCTGGCACTTGTCTGGTGCAAATGTTACTTGCCACTTATCAGCCCAAGCCTGGATGTTATCCAGGTCTTGCTGCCTGCATCCATAGACATTCCCCTGTCTATTTGTAATGATGCCAGCCCACAGCATGAAAGTTTATTGAAAAGTATGCACTCTCTCTTTTCTAGAGGATTGGATTGAGGAACTGAGAAAGGTTCACATCTTAGAAAGTAGATGAGTTGCACCGAGAGTCAACGATCAGGATCACTCTGTAAACTGTTAAAACTACGGTCATCTTCATGTTGGACTATACTATTGACAATTAATAGAAATGGTTTTCTTTCAGATCAGTTCAGCACAATGGAGCCGGCTGATTCAGAGGGAGCCCCCAACACTTCCTTTCCCTACACTTCCGCAGGTACAGCTCATTGTGTAACAATGTGGAGCCTTTTATTATTCAATTGAGAAAATGATTGAGTCTCAGGTTCACTCCTGAAATGCCACCTTCCTCAATACACTGGGGCGCTGAGTGGGAAAGCTCGCTGGAGAGGCTGGTGGAAGGGTAGATATCATGTTGGTGGTGTGGCCCCAATTATCACAGCTTCAGACTTGTACAGAACCAAGATCTGTCCAGTATAGAAAACTGCTCCGTCATCTTACTCCTGGGCTCAGTATAGTCCAAGCCAGGGGTGCCAAACTCATGTTGTATGTTGGGCCTGATCCGATATCCTGCCACATTCAGCAAAAATATTAAAATAAGATAAACTATATTGGTACTTACATTTAGATTTTATTTTCTGCTACTGTTGCTCCCAATACCTGGCACTTCTTAGCTTGAACCTTTGCATCAACATTTGGAGCAACTGACTGGGCTGAAGCCTGTCTTGGATAAAAACATGAGAACCACTTATCACTACAGAACTTTCTGCCCCAAACACCAACCCAGGAAGTGAATTCCACAGCCTCAATTCTTCTGTGTAAAGAAGTTTCTCCTGCCCTTTGTTCTAAATCTCATACATTTAATCTTATATCTATGACTCCTTGTCTTGACCCCTCAATAACTGAAAACAGTTGGTTTCTATCTCCCCATCCCATCTTTCATCAGTTTAAACATTTCAATCACATCGCCCAGGATATGTGTTGAATATGAGAAGGAGGAATCCTAACACAAAGGGCACAAAGTCAGAATGGGCCAGAGCCGGAGACACCTACCTTTCTTGTCAGGAATGCTCCTGTCTTGTTTGACTTCCTGTACTCCTAATCTGTTCTCCAACTGTAACTGGCTGCCTCAGTGATTATTAGCTATAAAGCACAAGCCCCTAACACTCTGCTGCACACACCTTATAAGCATCATTCACGATGCAGGCTGTTCCAGTTTCTGAGATATTTATGGACCTATTCTGTTTGATTCTGAGAGTCAATTTGAATATTTCTGAGAAAAGGAAGTTTGAAACTCCTGACAGAGAAAACAAAGCGTTTGAAGCTTCCGAGAGATTATTTAAATGAGTAAAGGTTCCTGCAGACATGAAAATACAAGAAAAGAAACACTCTAATGTAAAAGTTATTTACAAAGTGTTAGCTTATACTTTGAGATAAAATCCAATTATTATTTTCCTGCTGAGGAATTCAGTGGTAAATAGATAACTATATATTACAACTGTTAGTTTATTCACTTCTTGTAAAAATAAACTTGCTCAATAATTTTAAAGATTAAAAGGAAGTGGTTAGAATGAGTAACACACTACCACAAGGAGTAGTCGAGGCGACGAGCAAAGGTGCAGTTAAGGGGGGAGGAGGCTCGTGTGGAGCATAAACACCAGCCAAATGGCCTGTTTCTGTTCTGTACATTCTATGTAAGCCTGAAGCTTACAAAAGGGTGGTGGGTGTATGGAATTCGCTGCCTGAATTGGTGGTAGAGGCAGGGACCTTCAACTCTTTTAAAAAGTACCTGGACCTGCACCTAAAGTGCTGTAAGCTGCAGGGCTACGGACCGGGTGCTGGAAGGTGGGATTAGAATGGGCACCTGGTTGTTCTTCGAGCCAGCGCGGACACAATGGGCCGAATGGCCCCCTTCTGTGCTGCATCTATGGTTTCTATGGTATCGTTCATCGAAAATTGGAGGGAGCTGCAATGGAGACTTGAGATTAATTCCAACAGCTAAAGCAATGCTCATTCATTGGCCCTGTCATTGAAAGCTAACCAAGCTCCTTCTGTACTGTAACCATTCTATGATTCTATAAAAAATTTGTCGGGCTATGGGGAAAGGGCAGGGGAGTAGGACTAGCTGGATTGCTCTTGCAGAGAGGTGGCATGGACTCGATGGGCCGAATAGCCTCCTTCTGTAACCAGTCTATGATTCCATCTCTGGGTCCTTCACAATGGGGAGGAAAACTGCAAGAAGAGTGAAAAGAGGAGCCCTTCCTTCCCATGGCAACCTACGTACTTTACTCTGTAACCTTTACTCTTTAAATGAAGTATCTCCCGACCAGCTTTTTTGGATGCCTTTTCCCCCATTCTGAGTAACACAACACCGCCCCACATCGTGCTATTGACACTGCACGATTTAGGGATAGCGGCTAGGGGCTGGGCTTAAAGTGTCGGGGGCTCGGATTGGGGTCGGTGTCGGGGGCTCGGATTGGGGTCGGTGTCGGGGGCTCGGATTAGGGTCGGTGTCGGGGGCTCGGATTAGGGTCGGTGTCGGGGGCTCGGATTAGGGTCGGTGTCGGGGGCTCGGATTAGGGTCGGTGTCGGGGGCTCGGATTAGGGTCGGTGTCGGGGGCTCGGATTAGGGTCGGTGTCGGGGGCTCGGATTAGGGTCGGTGTCGGGGGCTCGGATTAGGGTCGGTGTCGGGGGCTCGGATTAGGGTCGGTGTCGGGGGCTCGGATTGGGGTCGGTGTCGGGGGCTCGGATTAGGGTCGGTGTCGGGGGCTCGGATTAGGGTCGGTGTCGGGGGCTCGGATTGGGGTCGGTGTCGGGGGCTCGGATTAGGGTCGGTGTCGGGGGCTCGGATTAGGGTCAGTGTCAGGAGCTCGGATTGGGGTCGGTGTCGGGGGCTCGGATTGGGGTCGGTGTCAGGGGGCTCGGATTGGGGTCGGTGTCGGGGGCTCGGATTAGGGTCGGTGTCGGGGGCTCGGATTGGGGTCGGTGTCGGGGGCTCGGATTAGGGTCGGTGTCGGGGGCTCGGATTGGGGTCGGTGTCGGGGGCTCGGATTAGGGTCGGTGTCGGGGGCTCGGATTGGGGTCGGTGTCGGGGGCTCGGATTAGGGTCGGTGTCGGGGGCTCGGATTGGGGTCGGGGGCTCGGATTGGGGTCGGTGTCGGGAGCTCGGATTAGGGTCGGTGTCGGGGGCTCGGATTAGGGTCGGTGTCGGGGGCTCGGATTAGGGTCGGTGTCGGGGGCTCGGATTAGGGTCGGTGTCGGGGGCTCGGATTAGGGTCGGTGTCGGGGGCTCGGATTAGGGTCGGTGTCGGGGGCTCGGATTGGGGTCGGTGTCGGGGGCTCGGATTGGGGTCGGTGTCGGGGGCTCGGATTGGGGTCGGTGTCGGAGGCTCGGATTGGGGTCGGTGTCGGGGGCTCGGATTAGGGTCGGTGTCGGGGGCTCGGATTAGGGTCGGTGTCGGAGGCTCGGATTAGGGTCGGTGTCGGGGGCTCGGATTAGGGTCGGTGTCGGGGGCTCGGATTAGGGTCGGTGTCGGGGGCTCGGATTAGGGTCGGTGTCGGGGGCTCGGATTAGGGTCGGTGTCGGGGGCTCGGATTAGGGTCGGTGTCGGGGGCTCGGATTAGGGTCGGTGTCGGCTCGGATTGGGGTCGGTGTCGGGGGCTCGGATTGGGGTCGGTGTCGGGGGCTCGGATTGGGGTCGGTGTCGGGGGCTCGGATTGGGGTCGGGGGCTCGGATTGGGGTCGGTGTCGGGGGCTCGGATTAGGGTCGGTGTCGGGAGCTCGGATTAGGGTCGGTGTCGGGGGCTCGGATTGGGGTCGGTGTCGGGGGCTCGGATTAGGGTCGGTGTCGGGGGCTCGGATTAGGGTCGGTGTCGGGGGCTCGGATTAGGGTCGGTGTCGGGGGCTCGGATTGGGGTCGGTGTCGGGGGCTCGGATTGGGGTCGGTGTCGGGAGCTCGGATTGGGGTCGGTGTCGGGGGCTCGGATTAGGGTCGGTGTCGGGGGCTCGGATTAGGGTCGGTGTCGGAGGCTCGGATTAGGGTCGGTGTCGGGGGCTCGGATTAGGGTCGGTGTCGGGGGCTCGGATTAGGGTCGGTGTCGGGGGCTCGGATTGGGGTCGGTGTCGGGGGCTCGGATTGGGGTCGGTGTCGGGGGCTCGGATTGGGGTCGGTGTCGGGGGCTCGGATTAGGGTCGGTGTCGGGGGCTCGGATTAGGGTCGGTGTCGGGGGCTCGGATTAGGGTCGGTGTCGGGGGCTCGGATTAGGGTCGGTGTCGGGGGCTCGGATTGGGGTCGGTGTCGGGGGCTCGGATTGGGGTCGGTGTCGGGGGCTCGGATTGGGGTCGGTGTCGGGGGCTCGGATTAGGGTCGGTGTCGGGGGCTCGGATTGGGGTCGGTGTCAGGAGCTCGGATTAGGGTCGGTGTTGGAAAATGCTATTGTCAATGCCATTGTCACGAGACACGTCGATTTTCATTTTATGTTTTTTTTATACCTCAAACTTACGAGTCACAGTACAGGCTCATGAATTGTTCATTCAAGGAACCTTCTTCCTGTCCTGAGCCCGATTTCCTCCCTTCTTTCACTTCTATACATTTCTCACAGAAAAAGACATCAGGGTCATGTGACTTTGGGATTTTGACACAAGAGCAGGTGATCCAGGCGTTGCGCTGGTTACATCCAATCATTGGACTGCCTGCAAAGGGCTTCTGACAGTAACATGTCACCAGGCTCCAGCAGCCGCCATCTGATTCCACCGTCAGTTCTTCATCCATTACCCGCCTTTGGCCCTCACTAAAGCTGGTTTCACCCCCATGTCTATTCCCCTCACTGAGGCTCTCTGATTCCTATTTTATAGTCTCAGTATAATGGTCACTGGATTTAGTCTCCTCTTTAAATAAACCAGTAAGTGAGAAACTGTTGCCCCAGTGTCATCAACTATAATCAAATAAAAGTGCCCCTTAACGGTCACAGAAGGCCTCATGCGTACCAGCGGACACCGCTTGGTCCTTTTCCAGGGCCAACCGGGCACCCCCCCCTACAATGGGCTGCATCCAGTCTGGACCAGTGGATGGCCACCTTGGCCAGGTCCAGGAGGAGACCCACCAGGAGATTTGGTGTCTCGGTGTAAGGGGTCTCTAGCTTTGGTCTCACTACCTCTCCTCCCACTCCACTTCACTCACCAACTTTTGACCTTTTTCTCAGCTCTTTTTTCCCTCAGCCTTTCAGCCTTCGCATTTTGCTCCTCTTTCTAATGTGGGTGAAACGAGACCTCTCCCCTTCGAGCCCCCTCTGCTGTTCCATTTCCTTGCTCAACTGATTGCTCTATTATATAACTTAAAGCGGTGTTTAACTGCAGGACAGAGGAGCACGAGGCCCCGCTGCAGGGTGAGTGAAGGTGACTGAAGGATGGGCATGAGCTGAGCATCAAACCAAGCCACCGAGAGTGGTGGCACTCAGTGCCAGTCATGTTGGTGAGAGTGGGCAAAGTGCCAGTACTGGGGTTTAGCACGATCATAGATCGATCGACTTTTGTTAGTTATGGGTATGAAGGAATATAGATCAAAGGCGAATAAATGGAGTCAAGGTGCAGATCAGCATAATTTAATGAAATGGCGGAACAGGCTCGAGGAGCTGAATGGCCTCCTCCAGTTCCTATGTTACATGGGATTATCGCTCAGCCAATGTCAAGCGATTACTGTGAGTTATGGCAGAGCAGCGTTGGAAAGGATCTTTGTGTCGCCTCCAGGGCACAGTATCTGGAAACGGTCCCCTGGATTTTTGTCAACAGTTATGTTTTCTCAAGCAGTTGAACAAACAAGATGTTTTTCCTACCAGTCACTGCATTTCTAGCTGCAGAAGGGGCAGGAACGTCATTCATAACATGTAAAGTTAACAGAGCCGCAGAAATTCCATAAAGCCCACTCGACTGCCACAAATGGAAATTAAGTGGTGTGCAACTGACGAAAGAAAGCAGAACAAGCCTGAGCGTGTGCTGTCATCATCGACCTATTGAGTGAGACCGCTCCTCTCTCAGGGAGAACAATGCAACACATGTATTTCCAACAACTCTAAACTGGAGTTTGCAATTGGGAAATTTACCCTCTTTGCTATAATAGCTCTGCTCATAAGTGTTTAACCTGTTTCCTGAAAGTATTTAGTGATAACAGACACAGAATGTCCGATGTACATTTGAATAGCATTAATTACATTGTGTCAGCCAGCAACCCAATTGGGAAAAGTAATTGATCCCCTCTAGTGACGGTTTGTGGCCTTCCTGAGGACCTGAGTAGAACTCACTCTAGTTTCCACATCGTTCACCTGAGGAAGGAGGTAGCCTCCGAAAGCTTGTGAATTTAAAATAAAATTGCTGGACTATAACTTGGTGTTGTAAAATTGTTTACAATTAGTTTCCCTGAGGCCTTGTAAGGGCAGAATGGGCAGACACAGCTCTTGGTGTAAAAGCTCCACACATGTCCTGACACCCCGCCAACATTTATAGAGACACTTTGGTGAATCCTGCCAAGACTGGATTCGGCCCCAAACTCCTGCCCCCCCCGCCCCCCCCACCCCATCTCAGAAACCTTCTTTTCCACCTCCCCTGAACCTGGGAGTGTTGAGGCCTTTTTGTGTTTTGGGTCCTTCGCTCCATTTACTGTGACTGGAACTTTTGTCTACTCTTCCTTTCTGAAAGCTGGTGAAAAATCTGATCACCTGCTACAGTTTTACCCTGAGAACAGAATGTACAGAGCAAAGTGCTCCTAGATCTATCTGATAAGGAAGGACAGGCTGGGCAGGCACCACAGGAGACTGATAGCCCCCACACACCATTCCCAAACATACAGACCAAGGTGCTCCGAGCTCAACCTGACCCCGAACCAGTGCTTGAAGAGGTCGCATTTCACAAGGGAAGCCATCACTGAGTTGTGCCACAAGCTGGAAGCTGACCTCAAGCCTCCAGTGCAGGCCCTGCACTGCCAGTAACCCGCAATCCTGTTTCTTCCAACAATCTCAGAGTGGGTACAGGAAAGATTTACGAGAATGATTCCAGGGATGAGGGACTTTAGTTATGTGAACAGACTGGAGAAGCTGGGGTTGTTCCCCTTGGAACAGAGAAGGTTGCGAGGAGATTTGATAGAGGTGTTCAAAATCATGAGGGATGTAAATTGTAAACAATTTTACAACACCAAGTTATAGTCCAACAATTTTATTTGAAATTCACAAGCTTTCGGAGGCTTCCTCCTTCCTCAGGTGAATGTTGTGGAAATGAAATCCTCAAACCCTTCGCATTTATAAATCACAGAACAATACCTGTGATTACAGACAGTCTTTCCAACTGCCCGTTGCCACGGCAATCACAGTGTGCAGACAGAGAGGTGTTACCTAAAAGGCCACCGAATATACAAACCACCAAAAAAAAACAGAGAGAGAGGCAGAAACATAGAAAAGACAGCAAATGACCCGTTATATTAAAAACAGATAACATTTGTTCGCTGGTGGGGTTACGTGTAGCGTGACATGAACCCAAGATCCCGGTTGAGGCCGTCCTCATGGGTGCGGAACTTGGCTATCAATTTCTGCTCGACGATTTTGCGTTGTCGTGTGTCTCGAAGGCCGCCTTGGAGTACGCTTACCCGAAGGTCGGTGGCTGAATGTCCATGACTGCTGAAGTGTTCCCCAACTGGGAGGGAACCCTCCTGTCTGGCGATTGTTGCGCGGTGTCCGTTCATCCGTTGTCGCAGCGTCTGCATGGTCTCGCCAATGTACCATGCTCTGGTGCATCCTTTCCTGCAACGTATGAGGTAGACAACGTTGGCCGAGTCACAGGAGTATGAACCATGTACCTGGTGGGTGGTGTCCTGTCGTGTGATGGTGGTATCTGTGTCGATGATCTGGCATGTCTTGCAGAGGTTACCGTGGCAGGGTTGTGTGGTGTCGTGGACGCTGTTCTCCTGAAAGCTGGGTAATTTGCTGCGAACGATGGTCTGTTTGAGGTTGGGTGGCTGTTTGAAGGCGAGTAGTGGAGGTGTGGGGATGGCCATAGCGAGGTGTTCGTCGTCATTGATGACATGTTGAAGGCTGCGGAGAACATGGCGTAGTTTCTCCGCTCCGGGGAAGTGCTGGACGACGAAGGGTACTCTGTTGGTTGCGTCCCGTGTTAGTCTTCTGAGGAGGTCTATGCGATTTTTCGCTGTGGCCCGTCGGAACTGTCGATCGATGAGTCGAGCGTCATATCCCGTTCTTACTAGGGCGTCTTTCAGCGTCTGTAGGTGTCCATCATGTTCCTCCTCGTCTGAGCAGACCCTGTGTATTCGCAGGGCCTGTCCATAGGGGATGGCCTCTTTGACGTGGTTAGGGTGGAAGCTGGAAAAGTGGAGCATCGTGAGGTTGTCCGTGGGCTTGCGGTAGAGTGAGGTGCTGAGGTGCCCGTCTTTGATGGAGATTTGTGTGTCCAAGAAAGAAACTGATTCTGAGGAGTAGTCCATGGTGAGCTTGATGGTGGGATGGAACTTGTTGATGTTATCGTGTAGTCTCTTTAGTGATTCCTCGCCGTGGGTCCATAGAAAGAAAATGTCGTCGATGTATCTGGTGTATAGTGTTGGTTGGAGGTCCTGTGCAGTGAAGAAGTCCTGCTCGAACTTGTGCATGAAAATGTTGGCGTATTGGGGTGCGAATTTTGTCCCCATAGCTGTTCCGTGTGTTTGGGTAAAGAACTGGTTATCGAAGGTGAAGACATTGTGATCCAGGATGAAGCGGATGAGTTGTCGGATGGCGTCTGGAGATTGGCTGTTGTTGGTGTTGAGTATTGATGCTGTCGCAGCGATGCCGTCATCGTGGGGGATACTGGTGTAGAGTGCCGAGACGTCCATCGTGGTGAGAAGTGTTCCTGGTTCAACTGGTCCGTGGGTACTGAGTTTTTGTAGGAAGTCTGTAGTGTCGCGACAGAAGCTGGGTGTTCCCTGTACGATGGGCTTCAGGATGCCCTCGATGTATCCAGAGAGGTTCTCACACAGGGTTCCGTTGCCTGATACGATGGGACGTCCGGGTGTGTTGGCTTTGTGTATCTTTGGGAGGCAGTAGAAGTCTCCCACGCGGGGAGTACGTGGGATGAGAGCGCGTAGGATGCTTTGAAGGTCTGGATCGAAGGTCTTGATCAGTTTGTTGAGCTGGTGGGTGTGTTCTTTGGTCGGATCTGCGGGTAACCGTCTGTAGTGTTCCT
This sequence comes from Heptranchias perlo, assembly GCF_035084215.1. Taxonomy (NCBI): domain Eukaryota; kingdom Metazoa; phylum Chordata; class Chondrichthyes; order Hexanchiformes; family Hexanchidae; genus Heptranchias; species Heptranchias perlo. Next base: position 3,492,271 of record NC_090350.1, on the reverse strand, counting down.
GGTTGTCCAGTTGTCGGTATGCTTCTTTGCAATAGTCCGTTCTGTTCTGTATGACTATGGCTCCTCCTTTGTCCGCTGGTTTGATGACGATGTTGCGGTTGGTCTTGAGAGCGTTGATGGCGTTGCGTTGTGCTCGGGTGACATTCTGGACTGTCTTCTGAGTGCGGCTGATGAATCTGGCATTGACACATTTCCTGACAGCTTGAGCATACATGTCAAGCTGAGGGCAGCGACCCTCCGGAGGAGTCCAGTGTGACTCTTTCCTCTTCGGTTGCTGTACTGCGGATCCCTCTGTCTGCTGTTCCAGATCGTTGATTGTCTCATTGGGTTCGCTGCTGAAATCTTGGGGTTTGTGGAGGTATTCCCGGAGCCTCATTTGGACACAGAGGAATTAATCAGGAGAATGAGGCTCCGGGAATACTTCCACAAACCCCAAGATTTCAGCAGCGAACCCAATGAGACAATCGACGATCTGGAACAGCAGACAGAGGGATCCGCAGTACAGCAACCGAAGAGGAAAGAGTCACACTGGACTCCTCCGGAGGGTCGCTGCCCTCAGCTGGACATGTATGCTCAAGCTGTCAGGAAATGTGTCAATGCCAGATTCATCAGCCGCACTCGGAAGACAGTCCAGAATGTCACCCGAGCACAACGCAACGCCATCAACGCTCTCAAGACCAACCGCAACATCGTCATCAAACCAGCGGACAAAGGAGGAGCCATCGTCATGCAGAACAGAACGGACTATTGCAAAGAAGCATACCGACAACTGGACAACCAGGAACACTACAGACGGTTACCTGCAGATCCGACCAAAGAACACACCCACCAGCTCAACAAACTGATCAAGACCTTCGATCCAGACCTTCAAAGCATCCTACGCACTCTCATCCCACGTACTCCCCGCGTGGGAGACTTCTACTGCCTCCCAAAGATACACAAAGCCAACACACCCGGACGTCCTATCGTATCAGGCAACGGAACCCTGTGTGAGAACCTCTCTGGATACATCGAGGGCATCCTGAAGCCCATCGTACAGGGAACACCCAGCTTCTGTCGCGACACTACAGACTTCCTACAAAAACTCAGTACCCACGAACCAGTTGAACCAGGAACACTTCTCACCACGATGGACGTCTCGGCACTCTACACCAGTATCCCCCACGATGACGGCATCGCTGCGACAGCATCAATACTCAACACCAACAACAGCCAATCTCCAGACGCCATCCTACAACTCATCCGCTTCATCCTGGATCACAATGTCTTCACCTTCGATAAGCAGTTCTTTACCCAAACACACGGAACAGCCATGGGGACAAAATTCGCACCCCAATACGCCAACATTTTCATGCACAAGTTCGAGCAGGACTTCTTCACTGCACAAGACCTCCAACCAACACTATACACCAGATACATCGACGACATTTTCTTTCTATGGACCCACGGCGAGGAATCACTAAAGAGACTACACGATAACATCAACAAGTTCCATCCCACCATCAAGCTCACCATGGACTACTCCTCAGAATCAGTTTCTTTCTTGGACACACGAATCTCCATCAAAGACGGGCACCTCAGCACCTCACTCTACCGCAAGCCCACGGACAACCTCACGATGCTCCACTTTTCCAGCTTCCACCCTAACCACGTCAAAGAGGCCATCCCCTATGGACAGGCCCTGCGAATACACAGGGTCTGCTCAGATGAGGAGGAACGCAATGGACACCTACAGACGCTGAAAGACGCCCTAGTAAGAACGGGATATGACGCTCGACTCATCGATCGACAGTTCCGACGGGCCACAGCGAAAAATCGCATAGACCTCCTCAGAAAACTAACACGGGACACAACCAACAGAGTACCCTTCGTCGTCCAGCACTTCCCCGGAGCGGAGAAACTACGCCATGTTCTCCGCAGCCTTCAGCATGTCATCAATGACGACGAACACCTCGTTATGGCCATCCCCACACCTCCACTACTCGCCTTTAAACAGCCACCCAACCTCAAACAGACCATCGTTCACAGCAAATTACCCAGCCTTCAGGAGAACAGCGTCCACGACACCACACAACCCTGCCACGGTAACCTCTGCAAGACATGCCAGATCATCGACACAGACACCACCATCACACGAGAGGACACCACCCACCAGGTGCATGGTTCATACTCCTGTGACTCGGCCAACGTTGTCTACCTCATACGTTGCAGGAAAGGATGCCCCAGAGCATGGTACATTGGCGAGACCATGCAGACGCAGCGACAACGGATGAACGGACACCGCGCAACAATCGCCAAACAGGAGGGTTCCCTCCCAGTCGGGGAACACTTCAGCAGTCAAGGACGTTCAGCCACCGACCTTCGGGTAAGCATACTCCAAGGCGGCCTTCGAGACACACGACAACGCAAAATCGTCGAGCAGAAATTGATAGCCAAGTTCCGCACCCATGAGGACGGCCTCAAGCGGGATCTTGGGTTCATGTCACGCTACACGTAACCCCACCAGCGAACAAATGTTATCTGTTTTTAATATAACGGGTCATTTGCTGTCTTTTCTATGTTCCTGCCTCTCTCTCTCTGTTTTTTTTTGGTGGTTTGTATATTCGGTGGCCCTGTCGGTAACACCTCTCTGTCTGCACACTGTGATTGCCGTGGCAACGGGCAGTTGGAAAGACTATCTGTAATCACCAGGTATTGTTCTGTGATTTATAAATGCGAAGGGTTCGAGGATTTCATTTCCACAACATTCACCTGAGGAAGGAGGAAGCCTCCGAAAGCTTGTGAATTTCAAATAAAATTGTTGGACTATAACTTGGTGTTGTAAAATTGTTTACAATTGTCAACCCCAGTCCATCACCGGCATCTCCACATCATGAGGGATGTAGACAGAGTAGATAGAGAGAAACTGTTCCCATTGGCAGATGGGTCGAGAACCAGAGGGCATAGATTTAAGATGATTGGCAAAACAACCAAAGGCGACATGAGGAAAAACTTTTAGGATCTGGAATGCACTGCCCGAGGGGATGGAGGAGGCAGCTTCAATCATGGCCTTCAAAAGAGAACTGTATCAGTACTTGAAGGGAAAAAATTTGCAGGGTTACAGGGAAAGGGCAGGGGAGTGGGACTAGTTGGATTGCTCTTGCAGAGAGCCGGCACGGGCTCGACGGACCGAATGGTCTCCTTCAGTGCTGTAACCATTCTATGATTCTATGATTCTATCAGATTTCTAAGGCCCTTTTTTTAAATTACGGAATTTATGAGCCGCACAAAAAGAATCTTCATTACTATTGATTCAGTGAACGTTTGTGTTTATCGAAGTGAAGGTTGTTCGTGCTGGGCAATGAAAACAATTTACAATTGGTACCTAGTCTTGGCATCAAGTGTCCCCTGGTCAGGGACAGCACGGGTTAGATAGAGGGTGAAACTGCCCTCATATTCTCAGTGTCCCCTGGTCAGGTACAGCACGGGTTAGATAGAGGGTGAAACTGCCCTCATATTCTCAGTGTCCCCTGGTCAGGTACAGCACGGGTTAGACAGAGGGTGAAACTGCCCTCATACTCTCAGTGTCCCCTGGTCAGGTCACATGGAGTTTGGATGTTGTTGGAGCAGGGTTGTTGGGAGCTCTGGGGATGTTTCTTTCACCTCCTGGCTGTACTCTCGTGTTTATCCAACACTCTGGGGACGTTTCTTGTCTCCTTATCACCTGTAAGATGCTGAAATCAGGGCGGTAGTGAGATGAAAATGTAAAAAGAAACTTATTGCTCACTTGCCACTCGAAGCCCACCCAAAGGGATTTTCGAGCGGGCCTCGATTTCGGCGGCCAAAGCAGGCAGGAGCCTCATCACAATATTTAAATCAGGACCCCCGAGGCGATTCTGGTGGGAGAGCGAGTGGCGTGCGCTGTACCTGCTCCTTAAAGGGACTACAGGAGGCCACTCCGCAAACAGCATGGGAAAGGATTTGAAATGATTTCTGTGAATGCTCCTCCTGGCCTCACAAAAATCGTCCCACCCTCTGCCGGTCCCTCTGCAGCCCCCTCACCCTACAGGATTGCATGATCCCATCCCCCTTTGAAGAGATCCCCCCCCTGTCATTGCTCGCTCAGCGCTGGCAACTTGCTGATTTTATTTTAATGAGGCTCGACCGCAAGAATGGATCGGGCCTCCTGCACGTGACATTGGGCGGGCGGTGTGATTTCTCTGCCCAACCTCTGACCCGTCTCTGACCTTCGCCCGACCTCTGCCCTTTTCTACCCGATTCTCGAAATACTTTTGATTTATTGTTTTAGCCGATCAAACCTCAGGCCTGTGGAGGGTGTAGTGGAATCCTCCGTAAATTGCAATATGCAGTTTGCTGCGGATGGGATTGTTCTCAATGCTGATCCACACACTCAGCAGGGGCAGAAACAAGACGATGTAGAGTTTGGACTGTGAGGGGCGGCTACACTTCGAATAACTCTCAGGCTGCTGAACATGAAAATGATGTGGAACAGCTGAAGGCGGAACATATACACGGTCAACACTTGGGAGGGGACACTTTGGACCTATGGTTCCCAAAGCTCTCCTCCACTGCGGTTTTCCTCGTGTTATTTCTGGGTCTGTAGACTAACCGATTTAACATGACCGGACAGATGGTCTGAGAAAGCAGGGCAAAGACCAAGGGAAGTCTAGATTAAACTGCATTTATTTCAATACAAGAAGTCTGATGGGCAAGGCAGATGAACTCAGGGCATGGATGGGTACATGGGACTGGGATGTTATAGCTATTACTGAAACATGGCTAAGGGAGGGGCAGGACTGGCAGCTCAATGTTCCAGGGTACAGATGCTTTTGGAAAGATAGAGCAGGAGGTAAGAGAGGAGGGGGAGTTGCGTTCTTAATTAGGGAGAACATCACGGCAGTAGTGAGAGGGGATATATCCGAGGGTTCACCCACTGAGTCTATATGGGTAGAACTGAAAAATAAGAAGGAAGAGATCACTTTGATAGGATTGTACTACAGACCCCCAAATAGTCAACGGGAAATTGAGGAGCAAATATGTAAGGAGATTACAGACAGCTGCAAGAAAAATAGGGTGGTAATGGTAGGGGACTTTAACTTTCCCAACATTGACTGGGACAGCCATAGCATTAGGGGCTTGGATGGAGAGAAATTTGTTGAGTGTATTCAGGAGGAATTTCTCATTCAGTATGTGGATGGCCCGACTAGAGAGGGGGCAAAACTTGACCTCCTCTTGGGAAATAAGGAAGGGCAGGTGACAGAAGTGTTAGTGAGGGATCACTTTGGGACCAGTGATCATAATTCCATTAGTTTTAAGATAGCTATGGAGAAGGATAGGTCTGGCCCAAAAGTTAAAATTCTAAATTGGGGAAAGGCCAATTTTGATGGTATTAGACAGGAACTTTCAGAAGTTGATTGGGAGAGTCTGTTGGCAGGCAAAGGGACATCTGGTAAGTGGGAGGCTTTCAAAAGTGTGTTAACCAGGGTTCAGGGTAAGCACATTCCCTATAAAGTGAAGGGCAAGGCTGGTAGAAGTAGGGAACCTTGGATGACTCGGGAGATTGAGGCCCGAGTCAAAAAGAAGAAGGAGGCATATGACATGCATAGGCAGCTGGGATCAAGTGGATCCCTTGAAGAGTATAGAGATTGCCGGAGTCGAGTTAAGAGAGAAATCAGGAGGGCATAAAGGGGACATGAGATTGCTTTGGCAGATAAGGCAAAGGAGAATCCAAAGAGCTTCTACAAATACATAAAGGGCAAAAGAGTAACTAGGGAGAGAGTAGGGCCTCTTAAGGATCAACAAGGTCATCTATGTGCGGAACCACAAGAGATGGGTGAGATCCTGAATGAATATTTCACATCGGTATTTACGGTTGGGAAAGGCATGGATGTTAGGGAACTTGGTGAAATAAATAGTGATGTCTTGAGGAGTGTACATATTACAGAGAGGGAGGTGCTGGAAGTCTTAACGCGCATCAAGGTAGATAAATCTCCAGGACCTGATGGAATGTATCCCAGGACGTTATGGGAGGTTAGGGAGGAAATTGCGGGTCCCCTAGCAGAGATATTTGAATCATCCACCGCTACAGGTGAGGTGCCTGAAGATTGGAGGGTAGCAAATGTTGTGCCTTTGTTTAAGAAGGGTGGCAGGGAAAAGCCTGGGAACCAGAGACCGGTGAGCCTGACATCTGTGGTGGGTAAGTTGTTAGAGGGTATTCTGAGAGACAGGATCTACAGGCATTTGGAGAGGCAGGGACTGATTAGGAACAGTCAGCATGGTTTTGTGAGAGGAAAATCATGTCTCACGAATTTGATTGAGTTTTTTGAAGGGGTAACCAAGAAGATAGATGAGGGCTGTGCAGTAGACGTGGTCTATATGGACTTTAGCAAAGCCTTTGACAAGGTACCGCATGATAGGTTGTTACATAAGGTTAAATCTCATGGGATCCAAGGTGAGGTAGCCAATTACGACAGAAGACAGAGGGTGGTTGTAGAGGGTTGTTTTTCAAACTGGAGGCCTGTGACCAGCGGTGTGCCTCAGGGATCGGTGCTGGGTCCGCTGTTATTTATTATTTATATTAATGATTTGGATGAGAAGTTAGTAAGTTTGCAGATGACACCAAGATTGGTGGCATTGTGGACAGTGAAGAAGGTTATCGAGGATTGCAACGGGATCTTGATAAATTGTGCCAGTGGGCCGATGAATGGCAGATGGAGTTTAATTTAGATAAATGTGAGGTGATGCATTTTGTTAGATCGAATCGGGCCAGGACCTACTCCGTTAATGGTAGGGCTTTGGGGAGAGTTATAGAACAAAGAGATCTGGGAGTACAGGTTCATAGCTCCTTGAAAGTGGAGTCACAGGTGGATAGGGTGGTGAAGAAGGCATTCAGCATGCTTGGTTTCATTGGTCAGAACATTGAATACAGGAGTTGGGATGTCTTGTTGAAGTTGTACAAGACATTAGTAAGGCCACACTTGGAATACTGTGTACAGTTCTGGTCACCCTATTATAGAAAGGATATTATTAAACTAGAAAGAGTGCAGAAAAGATTTACTAGGATGCTACCGGGACTTGATGGTTTGACTTACAGGGAGAGGTTAGACAGACTGGGACTTTTTTCCCTGGAGAGTAGGAGGTTTCGGGGTGATCTTATAGAAGTCTATAAAATAATGAGGGGCATAGATAAGGTAGATAGTCAAAATCTTTTCCCAAAGTAGGGGAGTCTGTAACGAGGGGGCATAGATTTAAGGTGAGAGGGGAGAGATACAAAAGGGTCCAGAGGGGCAATTTTTTCACTCAAAGGGTGGTGAGTGTCTGGAACGAGCTGCCAGAGGCAGTAGTAGAGGCGGGTACAATTTTGTCTTTTAAAAAGCATTTGGACAGTTACATGGGTAAGATGGGTATAGAGGGATATGGGCCAAGTGCAGGCAATTGGGACTAGCTTAGTGGTATAAACTGGGCGACATGGACATGTTGGGCCGAAGGGCCTGTTTCCATGTTGTAAACTTCTATGATTCTAACTCACTCGTCTGGTGGAAACCGGGTCGGGGAGCAGTTAAAATGAGTGGAACAACTTGCCCTCTCCGATCACACTGCCTTCCTGCTGTGTCCCGATCTTAACCTACTCTTTTGAGCAGACGAGGAGGACACCCGTCCCAAGCTGTGGGGTCCTTTGCAGATTGGGGCCTGACCTGATATTTTAGTCGGATGCCTGAGCGGTGGAGCAGTGACGGCTTCCCCCCCACCCCGGCCAGACCTGTCGGGAGAGGGATTGTAGACCAGGAGTGTTCCTCCGGGTCAAACAAGGAAACCTTGGGCCTCCCTTGTCCCGGGCTTACTCCCCACTCCCCCAATCGCTTTTGTCACCCGACCCCCCCATCTTACCACTTACCTAACTGCCGGAGACCAATCCCGTGGGTCCCCGTCTGTGACCTCCTGCTTCAGGGCTCGTGCAAACCGTACCTGCCCCCATTTAAAATCGGGGCTAATGATTGCTATCATTGGTCAACAGCTCCATCATTGTTGTATCATGTGACTATCAGCATGGTAGAAGGAGAACTAGAGGAACATTGGTCTTTTATCGTCTCGCAGTTCCGACTTGAAGAAATTCTGCAGGGAAAGCTGTCACAACGGGCCCTTCTTTGAGTACTCGGGCAAAAAATACATTTCTTGCATTTTTGAAAACTTGAGATAGACATTCAGCTAATTTCTTGTTTAAATTCAGCCTGTGGATTCTGTCCTGCCAGGGGCCGCCATCTTTGGCGTGTTTTTGACATTAGACTTGGTTTTACGACAGGCCTCGGCTCCCAGCAGCCTCTCTGTTGTTTGCCGGAGATGTTTATGAAAGAAATGGTCTTGTCCTCTCCATTTATGAATTCAAACTGTTGTCTTTCAGCTTCGGCCTGCAGAGGGGAGTCCGATAACTGTGGGGCAACCAGCCGCAGTGGTACACCCAAAGGTCGGTCTCAAACACTTTTATCAACGTTTCTGTTTCATTTTTTGTATGAACAATATGCAAACATGATAATGAAATGAGACGGTCTACAGACAGGCCAGGAAAGTACGCAGTCATGTGATGCTCATTAAAGGGGAGGAGCAGAACTGGTAACAGCAGATTGGGGGAGTGATGAGCCAGTGTCCCAGAATGCTGGAGCCGTCCTCTGCCCCTGTCCTGTGTACTCACAGCAGCAGTAAGCTCGAATCCACAGTTTTCACCAAGGTTCCCTCAAATTTTTTTCGGCCATGTGTGGAGTGAATTTGGGTTTGTGAACAGATATAAAGGGTGTGTGCCACCGTAAAAAATCACAACTTTAAACAGACATCTTAGAAAACATTATTCAGGGTAAATAACAAACAGAAGAAATGTACAAAATAATGGATAATTGTAACAATTTAATGTTATATTGGCTGATAAATTAATATAGTTTATGAAATGGGTTTCTTAAATTGCACCAGGATTGAGCAGACCAGTCTCGTTATATTTTATTAAAAATTACCTGATGGGAACGATTCCAGTCAGCTTTTGGCTGAATCAGCTTAATGATTCAAACAGAAATAAACCGTGTGCAATCAGAATTTTTAAATTGAGTCAGAAATACAAAACAGCTGTCAAATCAGTCCGTGTGAATTTGGGAATCGGGAACAGTTTAATTAAAACTCTCCCCTTCCCACGCCCTCCATTGACTCCTCAGCGAGGTTTAACAAATTATTGCATTCCAATTGTACAGGTTACAGGTCTCATTAGTTCTGGCTGCTTCCATGTATGGGCTGCTGGTCTCTGATTGGGCGGAGGTGCCTGGTCTCTGATTGGGCGGAGGTGCCTGGTCTCTGATTGGCCGCTGACAAACACATCTGTTTCATTTCACTTCCTGGTCTGGTTTCCACACAGCCAATCAGCTGCTCGCTGACTGCATTTCCTAACAACGCGATAAACTATTCGGCGGCTGGGGCCCGAGCCGCGGGATTGGACACTCAGACACTCCTGAGCACCAGAGGCAGAGCAGCCTACCTGGGGCTGGAGCACTGGGGACAAGGGAGGCAGAGCTGGAGGAGGGCCTGTGGCCTGGGGTCCGGCTGGCGCGTGGGAGAGGGGCCTGGGGTCCAGCCAGCGTGTGGGAGAGGGGCCCGGGGTCCGGCCAGTGTGTGGGAGAGGGGCCCGGGGTCCGGCCAGTGTGTGGGAGAGGGGCCCGGGGTCCGGCCAGTGTGTGGGAGAGGGGCCCGGGGTCCAGCCAGTGTGTGGGAAGGGGGCCCGGGGAAAAGCCAGCAGGTGGGAGAGGGGCCCGGGGTCCGGCCAGTGTGTGGGAGAGGAGCCCGGGGTCCGGCCAGCGTGTGGGAGAGGGGCCCGGGGTCCGGCCAGCGCGTGGGAGAGTGGCCCGGGGTCCAGCCAGCGTGTGGGAGAGGAGCCCGGGGTCCGACCAGTGTGTGGGAAGGGGGCCCGGGGTCCGGCCAGTGTGTGGGAGGGGGGCCCGGCGTCCGGCCAGTGTGTGGGAAGGGGGCCCGGGGTCCGGCCAGTGTGTGGGAGAGGGGCCCGGGGTCCGGCCAGTATGTGGGAGAGGGGCCCGGGGTCCGGCCAGTGTGTGGGAAGGGGGCCCGGGGTCCGGCCAGTGTGTGGGAGGGGGGCCCGGCGTCCGGCCAGTGTGTGGGAAGGGGGCCCGGGGTCCGGCCAGTGTGTGGGAGGGGGGCCCGGGGTCCAGCCAGCGTGAGGGAGAGGGGCCCGGGGTCCGGCCCGCGCGTGGGAGAGGGGCCCGGGGTCCAGCCAGTGTGTGGGAGGGGGGCCCGGGGTCCAGCCAGCGTGAGGGAGGGGGGCCCGGGGTCCAGCCAGTGTGTGGGAGGGGGGCCCGGGGTCCAGCCAGCGTGAGGGAGAGGGGCCCGGGGTCCAGCCAGCGTGAGGGAGAGGGGCCGGGGTCCGGCCAGTGTGTGGGAGGGGGGCCGGGGTCCGGCCAGTGTGCGGGAGGGGGGCTGAAAGCACTTTCTTGGTGCACGGACGGAATGTTTAAGTGCGTGGCCCACAACAGACTGCTGCGCAGTCACGCATGCTTGCAGCTTAGAGGGAACAATGGTTTCCATCCACACGTTCTGTACAATATTCATTAACCAGCAATAAAGGATTGCACAGGTCACCGGGTAAAGTACATACTTATTACCGCAATACTGAACAAACTCTTTACTGCCCTATATCTAGTCAGACGATAGCATGACCCAGGGCCGTAATCATAAAGCCCCATGTTAAAGGAACTGGACGCTGTCATTTCACATGTTCCCTCGTGTCTGCTTCTCATGACTTCCAAAAGGCAGACTGATTAATACTTTCGTGAGATCGGACCAATGAATAATCAAGAGGCTGCTTAATTTTACAGATTACTCGTGACTGAACAGAGTAGCAAATCCTCAATTTTGACTTATTTCGTAACACTTCCAGCAACATATGAAAGAACAATGCACTCCACACTGTCCCTGTTAGTGGACTAACACACACACTTTGAACTCGATTGGCCCTATCCTTTATCCCTGGTGCTCCCTGCCTGCACAGGAAACCAGCTGCCTGACCTCTGACCCTCCCCCTGTCTGGGAATGGACCAGTCGCTACTGCCCACCCCCCCACCGCACACACCATTTAGGGGCCCCTGAGAAACTATCTCCTGCTGTTCACAAATGAATGGGACCATCTCAACACAGTGGCCTAGAAATTGCTCCGTCTGAATGGAGAGGCCCGAGGAGCACCTAATATTGGGCCTGGAGCCTCATGTTCACCGAGCCAGCGAGCTACGGCCATCAGTCAGATCACTGGGCGTGAGGCCTCGAAGATCATGCTGCTACATCGCCAGCAGTGACACTGGGGCAAGTCCTTAAAGGGGGCGACCGGGAAGGGGTGGGTCAATTGTACAGGATGGGCAATCAGCTAGAGGGGATCGATTGGCTAGAGGGGGTGATCGGGAAGGAGAGCAAAGAAGGAACACAGGAACAGCAGGAGGCCATTTAGCCCCTCGAGCCTGTTCCGCCATTCAATTAGATCATGGCTGATCTGTATCTTAACTCCATTTACCCACCTTGATTCCATAACCCTTAATACCTTTACCCTACAAAAATCTACCAATCTCAATTTTGAAATTTTCAATTGACCCCCGGCCTCAACGGCTTTTTGGGGGAGAGCGTTCCAGATTTCCACTCCCCTTGATGTAAAGAAATGCTTCTTGACATCACCCCTAAATGGTCGAGCTCTAATATTAAGGTTATGCCCCCTTGTTCTGGACTCTCCCACCAGGGGAAATAATTTCTCTCTATCTACACTATCAAATTGTTTAATCATCTTAAACACCTCAATTAGATCACCCCATGATCTTCTATATTTAAAGGAATACAAGCCAAGTCGATGCAACCTATCCTCATAATTTAATCCCAGTATCATCAGTCCCAGTGAATCTGCGCTGCACCCCTCCAAGGCGAATATATCCTTCCTGAGGTGCGGTGCCCAGAACTGAACGCAGCATCTCCAGATGGGGTTTAAATAGAGCTTTGCACATTCCATAGCCTTTTTAATGATTTTCTGTACCTGTCCACAAGTTTTGAGTGATTTCTGTACTTGGACCCCTAAATTTCTCTGCTCCTCCACAGTTCCGAGCTTCTCCCCATTTAGAAAATACCCTGATTTATCTTTCTTCGGTCCAAAGTGGATGACCTCACACTTCCCCATGTTGAACTCCATCTGCTGCAGTTTTGCCCACTCACTGAATCTATCAATGTCCCTTTGCAACTTTCTGCTCCCATCTACACTATTTACTTTGCCTCCTAACTCAGAGTCGGCTGCAAATTTGGTTATACGTCTCTTGATTCCTTCATCCAAGTTATTTATAAATATAGTGAAACGGTGAGGCCCCAGGACAGATCCCTGGGGGTCACCACTAGTCACATCCTGCCTATTTGAATACATACCCGTTATCCCCACTCTCTGTCTCCTGCCTCCTAACCAATTCCCTACCCAAGCCAATAGGTTGCCTCCAATTCAATGTGTTCCCATTTTTGTTAACAGTTTCTTATGTGGAACCTTATTGAATGCCTTCTGGAAGTCCATATAACTAACATCCATAGACACTCCCTTATCTACCATGTTGCATCCTTTAAAAATTCAACTAGGTTCGTTAGACATGATTTACCCTTTACAATCGGGTGGATGTTGGCGGTGGGCGGAGGGAGGGAGGGTGGAGGTAGGAGGGAGGGAGTGTGATGGAGGGAGGGTGGCAGTGGACGGTGGGAGGGAGGAATGGGGTGGGGGAGGGATTGTGGGTGGCGGTGGGAGGAGTGGGGAGGGTGGGAAGGTGGCAGTGGGCGGAGGGAGGAAGGGTGGAGGGAGGGAGTGTGATGGAGGGAGGGAGTGTGATGGAGGGAGGGAGGAATGGGGTGGGGGATGGATTGTGGGTGGCGGTGGGTGGAGTGGGGAGGGTGGGAAGGTGGCAGTGGGTGGAGGGAGGAAGGGTGGAGGGAGGGAGTGTGATGGAGGGAGGGTGGCGGTGGATGGTGGGAGGGAGGAATGGGGTGGGGGAGGGATTGTGGGTGGCGGTGGGTGGAGTGGGGAGGGTGGGAAGGTGGCAGTGGGCGGAGGGAGGAAGGGTGGGGGTAGGAGGGAGGGAGTGTGATGGAGGGAGGGTGGCAGTGGACGGTGGGAGGGAGGAATGGGGTGGGGGAGGGATTGTGGGTGGCGGTGGGTGGAGTGGGGAGGGTGGGAAGGTGGCAGTGGGCGGAGGGAGGAAGGGTGGGGGTAGGAGGGAGGGAGTGTGATGGAGGGAGGGTGGCAGTGGACGGTGGGAGGGAGGAATGGGGTGGGGGAGGGATTGTGGGTGGCGGTGGGTGGAGTGGGGAGGGTGGGAAGGTGGCAGTGGGCGGAGGGAGGAAGGGTGGGGGTAGGAGGGAGGGAGTGTGATGGAGGGAGGGTGGCAGTGGACGGTGGGAGGGAGGAATGGGGTGGGGGAGGGATTGTGGGTGGCGGTGGGTGGAGTGGGGAGGGTGGGAAGGTGGCAGTGGGCGGAGGGAGGAAGGGTGGAGGTCGGAGGGAGGGAGTGTGATGGAGGGAGGGTGGCAGTGGACGGTGGGAGGGAGGAATGGGGTGGGGGAGGGATTGTGGGTGGCGGTGGGTGGAGTGGGGAGGGTGGGAAGGTGGCAGTGGGCGGAGGGAGGAAGGGTGGAGGTCGGAGGGAGGGAGTGTGATGGAGGGAGGGTGGCGGTGGACGGTGGGAGGGAGGAATGGGGTGGGGGAGGGATTGTGGGTGGCGGTGGGTGGAGTGGGGAGGGTGGGAAGGTGGCAGTGGGCGGAGGGAGGAAGGGTGGAGGGAGGGAGTGTGATGGAGGGAGGGTGGCGGTGGACGGTGGGAGGGAGGAATGGGGTGGGGGAGGGATTGTGGGTGGCGGTGGGTGGAGTGGGGAGGGTGGGAAGGTGGCAGTGGGCGGAGGGAGGAAGGGTGGCAGTGGGCGGCACCGATCGTAAAGGGTGTTGAGGTCCTGATTGGAGTGGGGAGGAGAGAGCAATGGCCTGCAGCGGCCTGTGGTTTTAACGTGGGGTCAGGAGGAGTACTCCTGCACATCTCGATTTCACAGTCAGTTATGTTTATTTGAAACACTTACCTTGTTGATGGCGGCCTGCAGCTTGTTAGGCCACATGTCGACCTGGTTTTCCTGAGTGCAGCCGTGCTGGCTTCTTCAGGGCAAACCAAACCTGGAGTGGGGGCCTCAAACTGGCGTTAGGCCCCTTATTTGCATATGCAAAGGGCCTAACACCTGTTTCAGGCACAGGCCCTGGACGACGATATTTTTGCCCTCACCAATTTGACGGGCAGTGCATTTCCGGCTCGTAATGAGCGTGCGTTTCCTGCCTGCCATATTGGAGACTTAGGCACCAATTTAGTGCCTGAAAAACGGGTGTGGCACCATTGAGTTTCGAGGCCAGTTTGTCCAGTTGGCTCATTGGGAGGAAGCCACATCAGTATAATCACCCAATCTCCTGTTCAGGCTGAATTAATGAATCTGATTGTATCAAGTTGGAATCGTATGTGGGAAGCAACATGGCATAAAATGGCCCATCCAGCTTTGATACACAATCTCCCCCATGACTGTGGGCTGCTGTGGAACATTTTACTCCCCTGTGAGCTAAATTTAACTTAATAGTAAGGTTTTAATAAAAATCAAACCAAGATCCTTGCATAGTGAAACAGTGAGAAACCCATTTTTTTGGCCCTCAAGAAAGGAGTCCCAGAAAAGGCAGCGAGAAGCATCTCCAGCCGTCCCTGCACAGCTTCTCTGCGCATCGTCGGTCTGCGTCTCATCAGTCTGTTTTATAACTTCTCGTGTATTCTCTGTCTGTATTATGAGTTATGCATATTATTGTTTGATAAATTTGATACCATTTGATGATATAGGATAATGATAATGGATGATGATAATATTGGATGATGAAGACAATGGATGACAATGAAATCGTAAATTTTGTCAACATTAACTTTCCAAGGAACCAAGAGAAACTTGTCAGCTGAATTTACAGGGCGGAAGAAGCGCAAAGAACCAGCCTTTAGCCCTGATATGCCAGAAGAAGATTATAAATTGTGGCAAAACTGTGAGTATAATATTTTGGGCACTTTAACTACCACAAGCGGGGGAGGAGGCTGGGATAGTGGACTTCTCATCGTTATGAAACGGGGAGTTCCAGTTAGTCGTAAAACTATCCAATCACAATGATTAATACACTTCTTCATCAGTGGTTGGTGTGTTACCGAGATACTGATTGGTGTGTTACGGAGATATTGATTGGAGTGTTACTGGGATATTGATTGGAGTGTTACTGGGATATTGATTGGTGTGTTACTGGGATATTGATTGGAGTGTTACTGGGATATTGATTGGAGTGTTACTGGGATATTGATTGGAGTGTTACTGGGATACTGATTGGTGTGTTACGGAGATATTGATTGGAGTGTTACTGGGATATTGATTGGAGTGTTACTGGGATATTGATTGGAGTGTTACTGGGATATTGATTGGTGTGTTACTGGGATATTGATTGGAGTGTTACTGGGATATTGATTGGAGTGTTACTGGGATATTGATTGGTGTGTTACTGGGATATTGATTGGTGTGTTACTGGGATATTGATTGGAGTGTTACTGGGATATTGATTGGAGTGTTACTGGGATATTGATTGGAGTGTTACTGGGATATTGATTGGAGTGTTACTGGGATATTGATTTGTGTGTTACTGGGATATTGATTGGTGTGTTACTGGGATATTGATTGGAGTGTTACTGGGATATTGATTGGAGTGTTACTGGGATATTGATTGGAGTGTTACTGGGATATTGATTGGTGTGTTACTGGGATAGTGATTGGTGTGTTACTGGGATAGTGATTGGTGTGTAACTGGGATAGTGATTGGAGTGTTACTGGGATATTGATTGGAGTGTTACTGGGATATTGATTGGTGTGTTATGGAGATATTGATTGGTGTGTTACGGAGATACAGATTGATGCGATGCTGGGATACAGATTGGTGTGTTACTGGGGTATTGATTGGTGTAAAATTTCATGATCGATTGGTGTGTTATTGGGATCTTGATTGATGTGTTGGTGGATCTTGATTGATGTGTTTCTTGGCATTGTAAGCAGTGTAGATGAAAACATAAAATTACAAAGGGATATTGATAGATTAAGTGAATGGGCAAAACTGTGGCAAATGGAATTCAATGTAAACAAATGTGAGGTCATCCACTTTGGATCAAAAAAGGATAGAACTTTCTAAATGGTAAAAAGTTAAAAAACAGTGGATGTCCAAAGGGACTTCGGGGTTCAGGTACATCGATCATTGAAGTGTCATGAACAGGTGCAGAAAATAATCAATAAGGCTAATGGAATGCTGGCCTTTATATCCAGAGGACTGGAGTACAAGGGGGCAGAAGTTATGCTGCAGCTGTACAAAACCCTGGTTAGACCGCACCTGGAGTACTGTGAGCAGTTCTGGGCACCGCACCTTCGGAAGGACATATTGGCCTTGGAGGGAGTGCAGCGTAGGTTTACTAGAATGATACCTGGACTTCAAGGGTTATGTTAGGAGGAGAGATTACACAAATTGGGGTTGTATTCTCTGGAGTTTCGAAGGTTAAGGGGTGATCTGATCGAAGTTTATAAGATATTAAGGGGAACGGATAGGGTGGATAGAGAGAAACTATTTCCGCTGGTTGGGGATTTTAGGAGTAGGGGGCACAGTCTAAAAATTAGAGCCAGACCTTTCAGGAGTGAGATTAGAAAACATTTCTACACACAAAGGGTGGTAGAAGTTTGGAACTCTCTTCCACAAACGGCAATTGATACTAGCTCAATTGCTAAATTTAAATCTGAGATAGATAGCTTTTTGGCAACCAAAGGTATTAAGGGATATGGGCCAAAGGCAGGTATATGGAGTTAGATCACAGATCAGCCATGATCTTATCAAATGGCGGAGCAGGCACGAGGGGCTGAATGGCCTACTCCTGTTCCTATGTTCCTATGTTCCCATATTGATTGATGTGTTTCTTGGATATTGATTGGTGTGTTACCGGGACATTGATTGGTGTGTTACTGGGATATTGATTGGTGTGTTGCTGGGATATTGATTGGTGTGTTTCTGGGTCATTGATTGGTGTGTTTCTGGGTCATTGATTGGTGTGTTACTGGGACATTGATTGGTGTGTTAGTGGGTCATTGATTGGTGTGTTAGTGGGATATTGATTGGTGTGTTAGTGGGACATTGATTGGTGTGTTACTGGGACATTGATTGGTGTGTTACTGGGATATTGATTGGTGTGTTGCTGGGATATTGATTGGTGCGTTACTGGGACATTGATTGGTGTGTTGCTGGGATATTGATTGGTGTGTTTCTGGGTCATTGATTGGTGTGTTTCTGGGTCATTGATTGGTGTGTTTCTGGGTCATTAATTGGTGTGTTACTGGGACATTGATTCGTGTGTTACCGAGATATTGATTGGTGTGTACGGAGATATTGATTGGTGCGTTGTTGGCGTATTGATTGGTGTGCTACTGGGGTAGTGATTGGTGTGTTACTGGGGTATTGATTCGTGTGTTACTGGGACATTGTTGTTTTACGGAGATATTCATTGTTGTGTTATTGGCATATTGATTAGTGTGTTACTGGAATATTGATTGGTGTGTTTCTGGGTCATTGATTGGTGTGTTACTGGGCTATTGTTTGGTGTGTTATCCGGGTATTGGTTGGCGTGTTACTGGGATATTGATTGGTGTGTACGGAGATATTGATTGGTGTGTACGGAGATATTGATTGGTGCGTTGTTGGCGTATTGATTGGTGTGTTACTGGGGTATTGATTGGTGTGTTACTGGGATAGTGATTGGTGTGTTACTGGGGTATTGATTCGTGTGTTACTGGGACGTTGATTGTTGTTATACGGAGATATTCATTGTTGTGTTATTGGCATGTTGATTAGTGTGTTACTGGGATATTGATTGGTGTATTTCCGGGTCATTGATTGGTGTGTTTCTGGGTCATTGATTGGTGTGTTTCTGGGTCATTGATTGGTGTGTTTCTGGGATATTGATTGGTGTGTTACCGGGACATTGATCGGTGTGTTTCTGGGTCATTGATTGGTGTGTTTCTGGGTCATTGATTGGTGTGTTTCTGGGATATTGATTGGTGTGTTACCGGGACATTGATCGGTGTGTTTCTGGGTCATTGATTGGTGTGTTGCTGGGTCATTGATTGGTGTGTTGCTGGGATATTGATTGGTGTGTTTCTGGGTCATTGATTGGTGTGTTGCTGGGTCATTGATTGGTGTGTTGCTGGGATATTGATTGGTGTGTTGCTGGGTCATTGGTGTGTTTCTGGGTCATTGATTGGTGTGTTTCTGGGTCATTGATTGGTGTGTTTCTGGGTCATTGATTGGTGTGTTTCTGGGTCATTGATTGGTGTGTTACTGGGATATTGATTGGTGTGTTTCTGGGTCATTGATTGGTGTGTTACTGGGATATTGATTGGTGTGTTTCTGGGTCATTGATTGGTGTGTTTCTGGGTCATTGATTGGTGTGTTACTGGGATATTGATTGGTGTGTTACCGGGACATTGATTGGTGTGTTACCGGGACATTGATTGGTGTGATACCGGGACATTGATCGGTGTGTTACCGGGACATTGATCGGTGTGTTACCGGGATATTGATCGGTGTGTTACGGAGATATTGACAGGTGTGTTACTGGGATATTGATTGGTGTGTTACTGGGATATTGATTGGTGTGTTACGGAGAATATAGATTGGTGTGTTACGGAGATATTGATTGGTGTGTTACCGAGATATTGATTGGTGTGTTACGGAGAATATAGATTGGTGTGTTACGGAGATATTGATTGGTGTGTTACCGAGATATTGATTGGTGTGTTACCGGGACATTGATTGGTGTGTTACCGGGACATTGATTGGTGTGTTACGGAGATATTGACTGGTGTGTTCCTGGGATATTGATTGGTGTGTTACTGGGATATTGACTGGTGTGTTACTGGGATATTGATTGGTGTGTTACTGGGATATTGATTGGTGTGTTACTGGGATATTGATTTGTGTGTTACTGGGATATTGATTGGTGTGTTACTGGGATATTGACTGGTGTGTTACTGGGATATTGACTGGTGTGTTACTGGGATATTGATTGGTGTGTTACTGGGATATTGATTTGTGTGTTACTGGGATATTGATTGGTGTGTTACTGGGATATTGACTGGTGTGTTACTGGGATATTGATTGGTGTGTTACTGGGATATTGATTGGTGTGTTACTGGATATTGATTGGAGCGTTACTGAGATATTGATTGATGCATTACCGGGACATTGATTGGTGCGTTACCGGGACACTGATTGGTGCGTTACCGGGACACTGATTGGTGCGTTACAGGGACACTGATTGGTGCGTTACAGGGACACTGATTGGTGCGTTACCGGGACACTGATTGGTGCCATACTGGGGTATTCGTTGGTATGTTACTGGGGTATTACTGATGTGTTACTGGGGTATTGGTTGGAGTGTGGCAGTGATATTGATTGGTGTGTTACTGGAATAATGATTGGTGTGTCACGGAGATATTGATTGGTGCTTTACGGAGATATTGATTGGTTTGTAACTGGGATATTGATTGGTGTGTTACTGGTATATTGATTGGTGTGTTTCTGGGTCATTAATTGGTGTGTTACTGGGACATTGATTGGTGTATTACTTAGATATTGATTGGTGTGTACGGAGATATTGATTGGTGCGTTGTTGGCGTATTGATTGGTGTGTTACTGGGATAGTGATTGGTGTGTTACTGGGGTATTGATTCGTGTGTTACTGGGACATTGATTGCTGTTATACGGAGATATTCATTGGTGTGTTATTGGCATATTGATTAGTGTGTTACTGGAATATTGATTGGTGTGTTTCTGGGTCATTGATTGGTGTGTTACTGGGCTATTGTTTGGTGTGTTATCGGGATTGTGGTTGGCGTGTTACTGGGATATTGATTGGTGTGTACGGAGATATTGATTGGTGCGTTATTGGCGTATTGATTGTTGTGCTACTGGGGTATTGATTAGTGTGTTACTGGGATATTGATTGCTGTGTTTCTGGGTCATTGATTGGTTTGTTTCTGGGTCATTGATTGGTGTGTTTCTGGGTCATTGATTGGTGTGTTTCTGGGATATTGATTGGTGTGTTTCTGGGTCATTGATTGGTGTGTTTCTGGGTCATTGATTGGTGTGTTTCTGGGTCATTGATTGGTGTGTTTCTGGGTCATTGATTGGTGTGTTTCTGGGTCATTGATTGGTGTGTTTCTGGGTCATTGATTGGTGTGTTTCTGGGTCATTGATTGCTGTGTTTCTGGGTCATTGATTGGTTTGTTTCTGGGTCATTGATTGGTGTGTTTCTGGGTCATTGATTGGTGTGTTTCTGGGTCATTGATTGGTGTGTTTCTGGGTCATTGATTGCTGTGTTTCTGGGTCATTGATTGGTTTGTTTCTGGGTCATTGATTGGTGTGTTTCTGGGTCATTGATTGGTGTGTTTCTGGGTCATTGATTGGTGTGTTTCTGGGTCATTGATTGGTGTGATTCTGGGTCATTGATTGGTGTGTTTCTGGGTCATTGATTGGTGTGTTTCTGGGTCATTGATTGGTGTGTTACTGGGATATTGATTGGTGTGTTTCTGGGTCATTGATTGGTGTGTTACTGGGATATTGACTGGTGCATTACCGGGACACTGATTGGTGCGTTACCGGGACACTGATTGGTGCGTTACCGGGACACTGATTGGTGCGTTACCGGGACACTGATTGGTGCGTTACAGGGACACTGATTGGTGCGTTACCGGGACACTGATTGGTGCCATACTTGGGTATTCGTTTGTATGTTACTGGGGTATTACTGATGTGTTACTGGGGTATTGGTTGGGGTGTGGCAGCGATATTGATTGGTGTGTTACTGGGATATTGATTGGTGTGTCACGGAGATATTGATTGGTGCTTTACGGAGATATTGATTGGTTTGTAACTGGGATATTGATTGGTGTGTTTCTGGGTCATTGATTGGTGTGTTTCTGGGTCATTGATTGGTGTGTTTCTGGGATATTGATTGGTGTGTTTCTGGGTCATTGATTGGTGTGTTTCTGGGTCATTGATTGGTGTGTTTCTGGGTCATTGATTGGTGTGTTTCTGGGTCATTGATTGGTTTGTTTCTGGGTCATTGATTGGTGTGTTTCTGGGTCATTGATTGGTGTGTTTCTGGGTCATTGATTGGTGTGTTTCTGGGTCATTGACTGGTGTGTTTCTGGGTCATTGATTGGTGTGTTTCTGGGTCATTGATTGGTGTGTTTCTGGGATATTGATTGGTGTGCGACTGGGATATTGATTGGTGTGCGACTGGGATATTGATTGGTGTGTTACTGGGATATTGATTGGTGTGTTACTGGATATTGATTGGTGTGTTTCTGGGTCATTGATTGGTGTGTTTCTGGGATATTGTTTGGTGTGTACGGAGATATTGATTGGTGCGTTATTGGCGTATTGATTGGTGTGTTACTGGGATATTGATTGGTGTGCGACTCGGATATTGATTGGTGTGCGACTGGGATATTGATTGTTGTTATACGGAGATATTCATTGGTGTGTTACTGGGATATTGATTGGTGTGTTACTGGGATATTGATTGGTGTGTTACTGGGATATTGATTGGTGTGTTACTGGATATTGATTGGTGTGTTTCTGGGTCATTGATTGGTGTGTTTCTGGGATATTGTTTGGTGTGTACGGAGATATTGATTGGTGCGTTATTGGCGTATTGATTGGTGTGTTACTGGGATATTGATTGGTGTGCGACTCGGATATTGATTGGTGTGCGACTGGGATATTGATTGTTGTTATACGGAGATATTGATTGGTGTGTTACTGGGATATTGATTGGTGTGTTACTGGGATATTGATTGGTGTGTTACTGGGATATTGATTGGTGTGTTACTGGATATTGATTGGTGTGTTTCTGGGTCATTGATTGGTGTGTTTCTGGGTCATTGATTGGTTTGTTTCTGGGTCAGTGATTGGTGTGTTTCTGGATCATTGATTGTTGTGTTACCGGGATATTGATTGGCGTGTTACTGGGGTATTGGTTGGCGTGTTCCCGGGATATTTATTGGCGTGTTACGGAGATATTGATTGGTGTATTACCGGGATATTAAGAGGCGCATTACGGGGATATTGCTTGGTGTGTTTCTGGGTCATTGATTGGTGTGTTTCTGGGTCATTGATTGGTGTGTTTCTGGGTCATTGATTGGTGTGTTTCTGGGTCATTGATTGGTGTGTTTCTGGAATATTGTTTCGTGTGTTATCGGGATAGTGGTTGGTGTGTTACTGGGGTATTAATTGGTGTATTACTGGGGTATTGGTTGATGCGTTATTTTGGTATTGATTGGTGTGTTACTGGGATATTGATTGGTGTGTTTCTGGGTCATTGATTGGTGTGTTACTGGGTCATTGATTGGTGTGTTTCTGGGACATTGATTGGTGTGTTACTGGGTCATTGATTGGTGTGTTACTGGGTCATTGATTGGTGTGTTTCTGGGTCATTGATTGGTGTGTTTCTGGGACATTGATTGGTGTGTTATGGGGACATTGATTGGTGTGTTTCTGGGTCATTGATTGGTGTGTTTCTGGGACATTGATTGGTGTGTTACGGGGACATTGATTGGTGTGTTACTGGGTCATTGATTGGTGTGTTTCTGGGTCATTGATTGGTGTGTTTCTGGGACATTGATTGGTCTGTTACTGGGACATTGATTGGTGTGTTTCTGGGTCATTGATTGGTGTGTTTCTGGGTCATTGATTGGTGTGTTACTGGGATATTGATTGGTGTGTTTCTGGGTCATTGATTGGTGTGTTACTGGGTCATTGATTGGTGTGTTTCTGGGACATTGATTGGTGTGTTTCTGGGTCATTGATTGGTGTGTTTCTGGGACATTGATTGGTGTGTTACTGGGACATTGATTGGTGTGTTTCTGGGACATTGATTGGTGTGTTTCTGGGACATTGATTGGTGTGTTACTGGGACATTGATTGGTGTCTTTCTGGGTCATTGATTGGTGTGTTTCTGGGTCATTGACTGGTGTGTTTCTGGGTCATTGATTGGTGTGTTTCTGGGTCATTGGTGTGTTTCTGGGTCGTTGATTGGTCTGTTTCTGGGTCGTTGATTGGTGAGTTTCTGGGATATTGATTGGGGTGTTACCGGGGTATTGGTTGGCGTGTTACGGAGATATTGATTGTTGTGTTACCGGGTTATTGATTGGCGCGTTACAGGGGTATTGCTTGGTGCGTTTCTGGGTCATTGATTGGTGTGTTTCTGGGTCATTGATTGTTGTGTTTCTGGGTCATTGATTGGTGTGTTTCTGGGTCATTGATTGGTGTGTTTCTGGGTCATTGATTGGTGTGTTTCTGGGTCATTGATTGGTGTGTTTCTGGGTCATTGATTGGTGTGTTTCTGGGTCATTGATTGGTGTGTTTCTGGGTCATTGATTGGTGTGTTTCTGGGTCATTGATTGGTGTGTTTCTGGGTCATTGATTGGTTTGTTTCTGGAATATTGTTTGGTGAGTTATCGGGATAGTGGTTGGCGTGTTACCGGGATATTGATTGGTGTGTACGGAGATATTGATTGGTGCCTTATTGGCGTATTGATTGGCGTGTTACTGGGATAGTGATTGGTGTGTTACTGAGATAGTGATTGGTCTGTTACTGGGGTATTGATTGGTGTGTTACTGGGACGTTGATTGGTGTGTTTCTGGTTCATTGATTGGTGTGTTACTGGGTCATTGATTGGTGTGTTTCTGGGTCATTGATTGGTGTGTCTCTGGGTCGTTGATTGGTGTGTTACTGGGTCATTGATTGGTGTGTTTCTGGGTCATTGATTGGTGTGTTACTGGGTCGTTGATTGGTGTGTTTCTGGGTCATTGATTGGTGTGTTTCTGGGATATTGTTTGGTCTGTTTCTGGGTCATTGATTGGTGTGTTTCTGGGTCATTGATTGGTGTGTTTCTGGGTCATTGATTGGTGTGTTTCTGGGTCATTGATTGGTGTGTTACTGGGTCGTTGATTGGTGTGTTTCTGGGTCATTGATTGGTGTGTTACTGGGTCGTTGATTGGTGTGTTTCTGGGTCATTGATTGGTGTGTTTCTGGGATATTGTTTGGTGTGTTTCTGGGATATTGTTTGGTCTGTTTCTGGGTCATTGATTGGTGTGTTTCTGGGTCATTGATTGGTGCGTTTCTGGGTCATTGATTGGTGTGTTTCTGGGTCATTGATTGGTGTGTTTCTGGGATATTGATTGGTGTGTTTCTGGGTCATTGATTGGTGTGTTTCTGGGTCATTGATTGGTGTGTTTCTGGGTCATTGATTGGTGTGTTTCTGGGATATTGATTGGTGTGTTTCTGGGATATTGATTGGTGTGTTTCTGGGTCATTGATTGGTGTGTTTCTGGGTCATTGATTGGTGTGTTTCTGGGTCATTGATTGGTGTGTTTCTGGGATATTGATTGGTGTGTTTCTGGGATATTGATTGGTGTGTTTCTGGGTCATTGATTGGTGTGTTTCTGGGATATTGATTGGTGTGTTTCTGGGATATTGTTTGGTCTGTTTCTGGGTCATTGATTGGTGTGTTTCTGGGTCATTGGTTGGTGTGTTTCTGGGTCATTGATTGGTTTGTTTCTGGGTCATTGATTGGTGTGTTATCGGGATTGTGGTTGGCGTGTTACCGGGATATTGATTGGTGTGTACGGAGATATTGATTGGTGCCTTATTGGCGTATTGATTGGTGTGTTACTGGGATAGTGATTGGTGTGTTACTGGGGTATTAATTGGTGTGTTACTGGGGTATTCGTTGATGCGTTATTTTGGTATTGATTGGTGTGTTTCTGGGTCATTGATTGGTGTGTTACTGGGATATTGATTGGTGTGTTTCTGGGTCATTGAATGGTGTGTTTCTGGATCATTGATTGGTGTGTTTCTGGGTCATTGATTGGTGTGTTTCTGGGTCATTGATTGGTGTGTTTCTGGGTCATTGATTGGTGTGTTTCTGGGTCATTGATTGGTGTGTTTCTGGGTCATTGATTGGTTTGTTTCTGGGTCATTGATTGGTGTGTTTCTGGGTCATTGATTGGTGTGTTTCTGGGTCATTGATTGGTGTTTTTCTGGGTCATTGATTGGTGTGTTTCTGGGTCATTGATTGGTGTGTTTCTGGGTCATTGATTGGTGTGTTTCTGGGTCATTGGTGTTTTTCTGGGTCATTGATTGGTGTTTTTCTGGGTCATTGATTGGTGTGTTTCTGGGTCATTGATTGGTGTGTTTCTGGGTCATTGATTGGTGTGTTTCTGGGTCATTGGTGTTTTTCTGGGTCATTGATTGGTGTTTTTCTGGGTCATTGATTGGTGTGTTTCTGGGTCATTGATTGGT
The DNA here is from genome assembly GCF_035084215.1 of Heptranchias perlo. NCBI lineage: Eukaryota > Metazoa > Chordata > Chondrichthyes > Hexanchiformes > Hexanchidae > Heptranchias > Heptranchias perlo. Next base: position 3,466,775 of record NC_090350.1, on the reverse strand, counting down.
GTGTTTCTGGGTCATTGATTGGTGTGTTTCTGGGTCATTGATTGGTGTGTTTCTGGGTCATTGATTGGTGTGTTTCTGGGATATTGTTTGGTGTGTTATTGGGATATTTGTTGGTATGTACAGAGATATTGATGTGATTGCCGTGTTACTTGGGTATTGATTGATGTGTTCCTGGGACATTGATTGTTGTTATACGGAGATATTCATTGGTGTGTTATTGGCATATTGATTAGTGTGTTTCTGGTTCATTGATTGGTGTGTTTCTGGGTCATTGGTTGGCGTGTTACCGGGATATTGATTGGTGTGTACGGAGATATTGATTGGTGCGTTATTGGCGTATTGATGGGTGTGTTACTGGGCTAGTGATTGGTGTGTTACTGGGGTATTAATTGGTGTGTTACTGGAGTATTGGTTGGTGCGTTATTTTGGTATTGATTGGTGTGTTATTGGGGTATTGATTGGTCTGTTACTGGGATATTGATTGTTGTTATCGGGACATATTCATTGGTGTGTTATTGGCATATTGATTCGTGTGTTTCTGGGTCATTGATTGGCGTGTTTCTGGGTCATTGATTGGCGTGTTTCTGGGTCATTGATTCGTGTGTTTCTGGGTCATTGATTGGTGTGTTTCTGGGTCATTGATTCGTGTGTTTCTGGGTCATTGATTGGTGTGTTTCTGTGTCATTGATTGGCGTGTTTCTGGGTCATTGATTGGTGTGTTTCTGGGTCATTGATTGGCGTGTTTCTGGGTCATTGATTGGTGTGTTTCTGGGTCATTGATTGGCGTGTTTCTGGGTCATTGATTGGTGTGTTTCTGTGTCATTGATTGGCGTGTTTCTGGGTCATTGATTGGTGTGTTTCTGGGTCATTGATTGTTGTGTTTCTGGGTCATTGATTGGTGTGTTTCTGGGTCATTGATTGGTGTGTTTCGGGGTCATTGATTGGTGTGTTTCTGGGTCATTGGTGTGTTTCTGGGTCGTTGATTGGTGTGTTTCTGGGTCGTTGATTGGTGTGTTTCTGGGTCGTTGATTGGTGTGTTTCTGGGTCGTTGATTGGTGTGTTTCTGGGTCGTTGATTGGTGTTATACGGAGATATTCATTGGTGTGTTATTGGCATATTGATTAGTGTGTTCCTGGGATATTGATTGGTGTGTTACTGGGATATTGATTGCTGTCTTTCTGGGTGATTGATTGGTGTGTTTCTGGGTCATTGATTGGTGTGTTTCTGGGTCATTGATTGGTGTGTTTCTGGGTCATTGATTGGTGTGTTTCTGGGTCATTGATTGGTGTGTTTCTGGGACATGGATTGGTGTGTTTCTGGGTCATTGATTGGTGTTTTTCTGGGTCATTGATTGGTGTGTTTCTGGGTCATTGGTGTGTTTCTGGGTCATTGATTGGTGTTTTTCTGGGTCATTGATTGGTGTGTTTCTGGGTCATTGATTGGTGTGTTTCTGGGTCATTGATTGGTGTGTTTCTGGGTCATTGATTGGTGTGTTTCTGGGTCATTGATTGGTGTGTTTCTGGGATATTGTTTGGTGTGTTATTGGGATAGTGATTGCTGTGTTACTTGGGTATTGATTGATGTGTTCCTGGGACATTGATTGTTGTTATACGGAGATATTCATTGGTGTGTTATTGGCATATTGATTAGTGTGTTTCTGGTTCATTGATTGGTGTGTTTCTGGGTCATTGGTTGGCGTGTTACCGGGATATTGATTGGTGTGTACGGAGATATTGATTGGTGCGTTATTGGCGTATTGATGGGTGTGTTACTGGGCTAGTGATTGGTGTGTTACTGGGGTATTAATTGGTGTGTTACTGGGGTATTGGTTGGTGCGTTATTTTGGTATTGATTGGTGTGTTATTGGGGTATTGATTGGTGTGTTACTGGGACATTGATTGTTGTTATCGGGACATATTCATTGGTGTGTTATTGGCATATTGATTCGTGTGTTTCTGGGTCATTGATTGGTGTGTTTCTGGGTCATTGATTGGTGTGTTTCTGGGTCATTGATTGGTGTGTTTCTGGGTCATTGGTGTGTTTCTGGGTCGTTGATTGGTGTGTTTCTGGGTCGTTGATTGGTGTGTTTCTGGGTCGTTGATTGGTGTTTTTCGGAGATATTCATTGGTGTGTTATTGGCATATTGATTAGTGTGTTCCTGGGATATTGATTGCTGTCTTTCTGGGTGATTGATTGGTGTGTTTCTGGGTCATTGATTGGTGAGTTTCTGGGTCATTTATTTTTGTGTTACCGGGATATTGATTGGCTTGTTACCGGGATATTGATTGGCGTGTTCAGATATTGATTGGCGTGTTACCGGGATATTGATTGGCGCGTTACGGGGATATTGTTTGGCGCGTTACGGGGATATTGTTTGGCGCGTTACGGGGATATTGATTGGTCTGTTACGTGGATATTGCTTGGAGCGTTTCTGGGTCATTGGTGTGTTTCTGGGTCATTGATTGGTGTGTTTCTGGGTCATTGATTGGTGTGTTTCTGGGATATTGTTTGGTGTGTTATTGGGATTGTGGTTGGCGTGTGCAGAGATATTGATTGGTGCGTCATTGGCGTATTGATTGGTGTGTTACTGGGGTATTGATTGTTGTTATACGGAGATATTCATTGGTGTGTTATTGGCATATTGATTAGTTTTTTATTGGGATATTGATTGGTGTGTTTCTGGTCATTGATTGGTGTGTTTCTGGTCATTGATTGGTGTGTTTCTGGGTCATTGATTCGTGTGTTACTGGGATAGTGATAGGTGTAATACAGAGATATTGATTGATGTGTTATTGGGACATTGATTGGTGTGTTACTGGGATATTGATTGGTGCCATACTGGGGTATTACTCATGTGTTACTGGGGTCATGGTTGGAGTGTGGCTCCGATATTGATTGATGTGTTGTTGGGATATTGATTGGTGTGTAACTGGAATATTGATTTGCGTGTTGCTGTGATATTGATTCCTATGTTAATGGTTAATGATTGGTGTGGTAGTGGATATCTGTTGCTGTTTTACTAAGATATTGATTGGTGTGTTGCTGGGATATTAATTGTTGTGATACTGGGATATTGATTGGTGTGTTACGGAGATATTGATTGGTGCGTTTCAGAGATATTGATTGGTGCTTTACGGAGATATTGATTGGTGTGTTTTTGCGTCATTGATTGGTGTGTTTCTGGGTCATTGATTGGTGTGTTTCTGGGTCATTGATTGGTGTGTTTCTGGGTCATTGATTGGTGTGTTTCTGGGTCATTGATTGGTGTGTTTCTGGGTCATTGATTGGTGTGTTTCTGGGTCATTGATTGGTGTGTTTCTGTGTTGGTGATTGGTGTGTTTCTGGGTCATTGATTGGTGTGTTTCTGGGTCATTGATTGGTGTGTTTCTGGGTCATTGATTGGTGTGTTTCTGGGATATTGATTGGTGTGTTACTGGGGTATTGGTTGATGTGTTACTGGGTCATTGATTGGTGCGTTATGGAGCTATTGATTGGTGCGTTACGGAGATATTGAATTGGTGCGTTACGGAGACATTGATTGGTGTGTTACGGAGACATTGATTGGTGTGTTTTTGGGATATTGATTGGTGACTTACGCAGATATTGATTGGTATGTTATGGAGATATTGATTGGTGTGTTATGGAGATATTGATTGGTGTGTTATGGAGATATTGATTGGTGTGTTATTGGGATATTGATTGGTGTGTTACTAGGATATTGATTGGTGTGTTGCTGGGATTGTGATTGGTGTGCTATGGAGATATTGATTGGTGTGCTATGGAGATATTGATTGGTGTGCTATGGAGATATTGATTGGTGTGTTACGGAGATATTGATTGGTGCTTTACGGAGATATTGATTGGTGTGTCATGGAAATATTGATTGGTGTGTCACGGAAATATTGATTGGTGTGTTCCTGGGACATTGATTGGTGTGTTACTGGGATATTGATTGGTGCAATACTGGGATATTGATTGGTGTGTTACTGGAATATTGATCGGTATGTTACTGGAATATTGATCGGTGTGTTGCTGGGATATTGATCGTGTGTTGCTGGGATATTGATCGGTGTGTTACGGGGATATTGACTGGTGTGTTACGGGGATATTGATTGGTGTGTTACGGGGATATTGATTGGTGTGTTACTGGCATATTGATTGGTGTGTTACTGGGATATTTATTGGTGTGTAACTGGGATATTGATCGTGTTGTCAAATTCATTACTTTATCAGTAAACGAATGGGAAGAAAGAACAAAGAAAGTTGTAGAAGAGATTTGCGAGAATCTGGAGAATGTGAACTACGTTGACTCCGATGAAAAGGAACTGCTCGACTCTCTGAAGTATGTACGGTACAAAATGAGGTGTCAACAGAAAACACCAGAGTATTGAGAACTCCCCAATCCGTTTTCATGTGTCCAACTCAATTAATTTCATATTTTTATATCATTTTTCTTTGTTTTTATTTGGTCAGGTTCCAGTTGTGTGATCCAGTTAGGTGCAATATTGGATAACCTTGGTGCCTGCTCGCTGCCTCCTTCAGTCACTTGTTCAGCCAGTTGTTCCTGAGTGTCTGCAGCCAGAACGCACCTCCCCTTTAAAAAGGTGCTGGCTGCCTTTAAGTAGTGCCATGGACCACCGATATTGTATCCCTCCCCCCCCCCCCATATAGGCGTACAACCAGCACGAATATTACTTGCTGCCTGCATTGACTATGTGGGGGGCAGTACGCTGCCCGCCCTCTGCACACCTATTTGAGCTCGATCGAATTTCTCGGCCTCTTTCTCTGAATATATTTACATCCTGTGAAAGGTTTTTTTTCACATTTCCTTTATTACTTTCTTTAGATCCCTTTATGGTTTTTTAAAGCTCTCCTCGTCTGCGTGATTTCCACTTTTCCTTGCATTTGTGTAAACCTTTTCTTTTAGCTTAATTCTGTCTCTTACCTCGTTTGTCGACCATGGTTCATGATCTGCACAAGTGGAGCCTTTGCCTTTTCGGGGTAAGTACTGGTTTTGTATCACACTAAATACTTCCCACTGTTTGTCTGTACATTTACCCGTTAACAGCTCAGCCCAGTTTACTGCGGTCAGTTTATTTCTCATCCCTTTGAAGTTTGCCTCACTTAAATTTAATACCAAGGTTTGTGAATCTCTTCTCCCTCTCAAACCTGATCTCAAATTCAATCACATTGTGGTCAATATTCGCAACATGTTCCCTTTCCATCAGATTGTTCACTAAATCTGGTTCGTTACTCATCACTAAATCCAGTATCGCCTGTTCCCTTGTCAGTTCTAAATCATATTGTTCTAGAAAACTGTCCTGAATTCATTCTAGAAATGTATTGCCTTTACTACTTGAGCTGTTCTGCTTCTCCCAGTCCAAATGAAAATTAAAATCTCCCATTATACCCACTTTGTTTCTCCAACATGCCTCCCTGATCTCTGTATTTATAAATCCCCCCACTACATCACTACTTTCAGAAGGTCTGTAGACAACTCCCACCAGAGTCTTGCATCCTTTGCTGTTCCTTAGTTCTACCCACTGTCTGATCACCCTCACTAATGTCCTTTCTTTCTACTGCTGTATCAATATTGCTCCTCCTCCTTTCCCAACTTCCCAGTCCTTTCCATAGTTCCCATAGCCTGGAATATTTAGCTTCCAGTCTTGCCCATAAGAACATAAGAAATAGGAGCAGGAGTGCCTGCTCCGCTGTCCAATAAGATCATGGCTGACCTTCGACCTCAACTCAACTTTCCCGCCCAATCCCCAGATCCCTTGATTTCCCCGAGAGACCAAAAATCTATCGATCTCAGCCTTGAATATACTCAATGACTGAGCATCCACAGCCCTCTGGGGTAGAGAATTCCAAACATTCACCACCCTCTGAGTGAAGAAATTCCTCCTCATCTCAGTCCTAAATGGCCGACCCCTTATCCTGAGACTATGCCCCCTATTTCTAGACTCTCCAGCCAGGGGAAACAGCTTCTCAGCATCTACCCTATCAAGCCCTCTAAGAATTTTATACGTTTCAGTGAGATCATCTCTCATTCTTCTAAACTCCAGAGAGTATAGGCCCATTCTACTCAATCTCTCCTCATCCCGGGAAACAATCCAGTGAGCCTTTGTTACACTGCCTCTAAGACAAAGCCCTGTACAATTGTAGCAAGACTTCCTTACTCTTGTACTCCAACCCCCTTGCAACAAAGGCCAACATACCATTTGCCTTCCTATTTGCTTGCTGTACCTGCATGTTAACTTCCTGTGCTTTGTGTACAAGGAAACCTGAAACTCTCTGAACACCAACATTTAATAGTTTCTCACCATTTAAAGAATATTCTGTTTTTCTATTCTTCCTACCAAAGTGGTACCTACCTACGTCATATTTCCCCACATTATGATCCATCTGCCACCTTCTCGCCCACTCACTTAACCTGTCTATATCCCTTTGCAGACTCTTTGTGTCCTCCTCACAGCTTACTTTCCCACCTAGCTTTGTATCATCAGCAAACTTGGATACATGACACTCGGTCCCTTCATCTAAGTCATTCATGTAGATTGTAAATAGCTGAGGCCCGAGCACTGATCTTTGCGGCACCCCACTAGTTACAGCCTGCCAACCTGAAAATGACCCTTTTATTCCTACTCTCTGTTTTCTGTCCATTAACCAATCCTCTATCCATGCTAATATATTATACCATGAGCCCTTATCATGTGTAATAACCTTTTGTGTTGCACCTTATCGAATACCTTTTGAAAATCCAACTTTATTACATCTACTGGCTCCCCTTTATCTACCCTGCCAGTTACATCCTCATAAAACTCTAATAAATTTGTCAAACACGATTTCACTTTCATAAAACCATGTTGACTCTGCCTCATCATATTATGATTTTCTAAGTGCCCTGTTCCTTAATAATGGATTCCAGCATTTTCCTGACAACTGATGTTAGGCTAACTGGGCTGTACTTCCCTGTTTTCTCTCTCCCTCCTTTCATAGAATCATAGAAAACTTACGGCACAGAAGGAGGCCATTTGGCCCATCGTGTCCGTGCCGGCCGAAATGAGCCACCCAGCCGAATCCCACTTTCCAGCCCTTGGTCCGTAGCCCTGTAGGTCACGGCACTTCAGGTGCACATCCAGGTACATTTTAAATGAGTTGAGGGTTTCTGCCTCCTCCACCCTTTCAGGCAGTGAGTTCCAGACCCCCACCACCCTCTGGGTGAAAACATTCTCCTCAGCTCCTCCCTTATCCTTCCACCAATCACATTAAATCTATGCCCCCTGGTTATTGACCTCTCTGCTAAAGGAAATAGGTCCTCCCTATCCACTCTATCTCGTCCCCTCATAATTTTATACACCTCAATTAAATCTCCCCTCAGCCTCCTCTGTTCCAAAGAGATCAAACCCAGCCAATCCAATCTTTCCTCATTGCAAAAAATTTCCAGTCCTGACAACATCCTTGTAAATCTCCTCTGCACCCCCTCTAGTGCAATCACATCTTTCCTGTAATGTGGTGACCAGAACTGTACACAGTACTCAAGCTGTGGCCTAACCAGTGTTTTATACAGTTCCAGTATAACCTCCCTGCTCTTATATTCTATGCCTCGGCTAATAAAGGAAAGTATTCCATCTGCCTTCTTAACCACCTTATCTACCTGTCCTGCTACCTTTTAGGGTCTGTGGACCTGAACTTCAAGGTCCTTCACTTCCTCTGCACCTCTCAGTATCCTCCCATTTATTGTGTATTCCCTTGCCTTGTTTGCCCTCCCCAAATGCATTACCTCACACTTCTCTGGATTAAATTCCATTTGCCACTTTTCTGCCCACCTGACTAGTTCATTGATATCTTCCTGAAGTCTACAGCTTTCCTCCTCACTATCAACCACACAGCCAATTTTTGTATCATCTACAAACTTCTTAATCATGCTCCCTACATTTAAGTCCAAATCATTAATATATATCACAAAAAGCAAAGGACCTCGTACTGAGCCCTGCGGAACCCTTCTGGAAACATCCGTCGACCATTACCCTTTGCTTCCTGCCACTGGGCCAATTTTGGATCCAACTTGCCACATTCCCTTAGATCCCATGAGCTTGTACCCACATCATGGGTACTTTTTTGACCAGTCTGCCATGTGGGACCTTGTCAAAAGCCTTGCTAAAATCCATGTAGACTACATCAAATGCACTACTCCCATCGACCCTCCTTGTTACCTCCTCAAAAAATTCAATCAAGTTAGTCAGATACGACCTTTCCTTAACAAATCCATGCTGACTGTCCTTGATTAATCAGTGCCTTTCTACGTGACGGTTTATCCTGACTCTCAGAATTGATTCCAATAATTTGCCCACCACCGAGGTTAGACTGACTGGCCTGTAATTACTCGGTCTATCCCTTGCTTCCTTTTTAAACAACGGCACAATGTTAGCAGTCCTCCAATCCTCCGGCACAACGCCTGTATCAAGTGAGGATTGGAACCCTAAGATGTAGGCCAACGGGTCCATGGGATTTATCGGCCTTTAGTCCTGTTAATTTCTCCGGTACTTTTTCTTTACGGATATTAATTACTAATATTAAGTTCCTCACTCTCATTAGCCCTTTGGTTCCCCACTATTTCTGGTATTGTAGCTTGTAGCCGGGTCTCTGTAATGGCCACTACATTATATCCTGTAAGTTGAGTTTGTGCTTCTAACTCACTTGTTTTATTTCTTATGCTATGTACATTCATGTACAGAATTTTTCTCTGGGTAACTGTCCCCACCCTGCCCTTATGTCCTGATGGTCTTTTTTTCATTCTTTTTGACTTAACAGTGTGGATTTTCCCCTCCCAGCCCCATTAACTCGTTTAAATCTTTCCCCACTGCCCTATTTACCCTGGCCCTAAAGACACGGGTGCCATCCCTGGCCCCAAAAGTGGGACAAGGAAGGAGAGCCAGCATGACCTGGTTGTGTGGGAGATGGAGAGAATGTGTCGATGCACAGGGGTTGGAGAGGGGTGCAGTGAGCCCAGAGGGGCAGTGTGCCACTGTGAGCTGGGTCTGGTGTGAGGGGGTGGAACAGTGACTATTGAGGTAACGTCACCGTGGGCCATAATTTGCTGTCAAAATAACAGTGAGGTTAATGGCGCTCATCGTTAATTGTGCGCAAATACCACAGCGATTTCAGGCGAGGGACAGATGCGCGGTTAATCACGGAAATCCAAAAGTTTCTGCCAACAGCTGTGGGAAAACGGTATCTCGCTGTCTGCCTCACCATTGAAATACATTGAACGGCGAGAAGTTCCTGTATTTTCACGGTAGATACGAAGCAAACTCACCACAGAAAGTTAAGTCTTGTCCATTTCAGTCTAAGGACCCTTTTGATGACATAATAAATGTTAATTACTGCCAGTCAACCTCTCTGGCACTGAAAATTAACTATTACACGTGTGGAGTCTCATTCCTTCAACTTTTAATTGTTGTTGGAGATTTAAAAAATAAAATTTAAAAGTTTTAAATTTGTTTTCACTTTTTCCATCTCTTTTTTTTTCTCTCCCTTAATCCAATCTTTCTTTCCCTCTCTTTATTTCTCTTTCTGTACCTGATTTGACATTGAATTCACCCACTCTGACTTACACTTCCTTCTCAGTCCTTGTGCTGTTAATTTCACAATCCTTCAATCTGATTGGTTAAGGAGATACCCAGTTGCTTGCCCTGTTCACTCAGGTCCCAGATGCCCTGTTTCCCTCACTGTCCCATTATCACCACACACTTCCAGCAATTTGCTGCGCAAAATATCATGGAGATTAAATGTGTAAAGGCAAGTCTAACTAACGGCAGGCACTGTTAGATGTCCTGCTACAGCAAATTATGGCCCAATATTTTTCTGTTAATTGTGAAGTAGGAAAGTGTTTAAAATTAATGCCTTTCCAGGTGAGCCCCCGACCCACTCACCCTGAATGCAGCCCTAATTGGCAAACACACGGGGCAGGAACATCTGGACCGAGTATGAATTATTCTACAATGGAACCAACGGTCAGCAACTGAGTTCAATTAGGGATTAGGCATTTTTTTAAAACAAAGAAAATGGATATAAATGTTTGTCTCCCAATTATGGATTGTTGGCTGATCAATTTTAAAATACAAATGGAAATAATAATTCCGAAATGGCAAGTGGAGCTTTCCAAAAATTGCAACGGGCCATGTTAATTTCAGATTCCAAATTACTGGAAAATGCACCAACGTGAAGTGTCAAGATGTAAAATGGCCTCCCATTAACCTGACAGATAAACTGTATGAATTCAACATTTGCATTTCACCCTCAGCCTTTCACGTACCGTTCGCCAGGAATTTCCTCAGCACTGCTCCTCCTCCACCGCTGTGTTTCTGCTGCGCGTCCGGCAGTTAAGGCAGGGAGAACGCGGCTCTGAGGGAATTTCGGCTGTGTGTCCTTTTCTCGAGTGAAGGGACATCGAGAGTACTCAGTTTAAGTTACAGACCCCTACAACGACTTGTTTTAATATGTCGGAGGCTGATAATCAGGGGTGTTCTTGAGTTGTCAGCTTCATTTTACTTGTTTCCCGGAAACATTGATTTTACTGGTAGCTAATGGGAGTATCTGCATGTTAGATGGGAACCCCCCCACCCCACAAAAACACTTTGAAACCCAAATCACCAACTCACCAATGAGTGAATCCAGTCCTGTTCTTCACAGGTTCTCTTAGATTCCACAATATTACCAGTTGGAACACAAAACCTCTGTCACAGCGAGAACCCAGCTGTGGTGACGATAAGAAGCCAGCAAGTTCCTCCTACCTGGGATGGCTCCCCCCCTCCCTCCCCCACCCACAGTTCTTCATCAGTTGATGCTCTTGACCTCACTGAGGTAGATCGTGACTTTGTGCGACGGTGTGAAACGGGCGACAGTGAGTCAGCAGCCCGTTTCCTTTACATCGCTCACCATTTTGATTTCCATTGACTTCAAACGGAGCTCCCGGATCCCAGATCCCAGATCTATCTCCTTCATTGCTGAACCTGCCTCCAAGAAGCTCAATTTCTTTTCATTCCAGCCAGCTCTTCTCCATTGAACAACTCTATAAAACCCAAGCCCATCCTTCTCTTCTAATGCCTCACTCACACTCCTCAACAGGATACAAAAAGCTTGTTGTCTGTAAGTAGCCTCATTTTCTCCTCTGTTGCAACTTTTCTTCTCTATTTAGCAATATAACACTCATCGTTGCTCCTCTGAATTTTCCTCTTGTTTCTGTCACAGGCCCATCCTCCTCTCTGTGATGAACATAAGAAATAGGAGCAGGAGTAGGCCATACAGACCCTCGAGCCTGCTCCGCCATTCAATCAGATCATGGCTGATCTTCGACCTCAACTCCATTTTCCCACCCGATCCCCATATCCCTTGATTCCCCTAGAGTCCAAAAACCTATCGATCCCAGCCTTGAATATACTCAACGACTGAGCATCTACAGCCCTCTGGGGTAGAGAATTCCAAAGATTCACAACCCTCTGAGTGAAGAAATTCCTCCTCATCTCAGTCCTAAATGTCTGACCCCTTATCCTGAGACTAGTTCTCGACTCTCGAGCCAGGGGAAACAGCCTCTCAGCATTGACCCTGTCAAGCCCACTCAGAATTTTATACGTTTCAATGAGATCACCTCTCATTCTTATGTTCATCCCCCACTCAACACAAAAATGCGGAACTACTCACCTGTCTCAGACATCCTTTCCTCCTAAACTCTTCTTCAAAACCCAATCTCGGTTTTAAATCATCACCAAGCCTGGATTCTCGCTGTGACAGAGGCTCCCTGATTATGTGGACTTCTCATTTTCTCTCATTTTCAGCCTTTTCAGCTTTCTAGTGTCCGTCGGCCACGGCTTCACAATTAAAAATATTTTTTTAGCAGCCCGAGCAGGCAGACTGTTTGGACAAATGTGAGTCCCTTATTCAGAGCACAGTTGGGACGTATGAGGTGGGCCGGGGTTTCGTTAAATAACTGCTTTGTACAGATTCTAGCAAATCCACCAATCACTGCTCCTTTGTGTTTTCTTTGTCTCAGAAGAAAGACCCTGAAATTAAAGGACAAATGTCTCCGGGAGAACATGTACATCGGGGCGTTTGGACAGACGGGCGCTGGAAAAAGTTCACTAGTGAACGCAGTTTTACACGAGAGGGGTTTGCTGCCCACGTCATCGTCAGGAGCCTGCACATCAGCCGTGGTAAAAGTGCAGTCTGCCGGAGGACGCAAGTTTAAAGCAGAGATTGAATTCCTCACTGAGGAGGTAACGATCGTCACACGGCCTCATCCTGCTGCTCTCTGTTCACCATCTCTTCCTTTTCAGACTCGTGTAATAATCTCCAGTCACCGTCCAGTGACTCCCCTCCCCCCTCACACCGTCCAGTGACTCCCCTCCCCCTCACACCGTCCAGTGACTCCCCTCCCCCCTCACACCGTCCAGTGACTCCCCTCCCCCACCCCACGCACTGTCCAGTGACTCCCCTCCCCCACCCCATGCACTGTCCAGTGACTCCCCTCCCCCACCCCACGCACCGTCCAGTGACTCCCCTCCCCCCTCACACCGTCCAGTGACTCCCCTCCCCCTCACACCGTCCAGTGACTCCCCTCCCCCCTCACACCGTCCAGTGACTCCCCTCCCCCTCACACCGTCCAGTGACTCCCCTCCCCCCTCACACCGTCCAGTGACTCCCCTCCCCCTCACACCGTCCAGTGACTCCCCTCCCCCCTCACACCGTCCAGTGACTCCCCTCCCCCTCACACCGTCCAGTGACTCCCCTCCCCCCTCACACCGTCCAGTGACTCCCCTCCCCCTCACACCGTCCAGTGACTCCCCTCCCCCCTCACACCGTCCAGTGACTCCCCTCCCCCCTCACACCGTCCAGTGACTCCCCTCCCCCACCCCACGCACTGTCCAGTGACTCCCCTCCCCCCCACGCACTGTCCAGTGACTCCCCTCCCCCCCCCACGCACCGTCCAGTGACTCCCCTCCCCCACCACGCACTGTCCAGTGACTCCCCTCCCCCCCCCACGCACTGTCCAGTGACTCCCCTCCCCCCCCCACGCACCGCCCAGTGACTCCCCTCCCCCCCCCACGCACTGTCCAGTGACTCCCCTCCCCCCCCACGCACTGTCCAGTGACTCCCCTCCCCCCCCCACGCACCGCCCAGTGACTCCCCTCCCCCCCCCACGCACTGTCCAGTGACTCCCCTCCCCCCCCACGCACTGTCCAGTGACTCCCCTCCCCCCCCACGCACCATCCAGTGACTCCCCTCCCCCCACCACGCACCATCCACTGACTCCCCTCCCCTCCCCCACCACGCACCGTCCAGTGACTCCCCTCCCCCCACCACGCACCGTCCAGTGACTCCCCTCCCCCCCCACGCACCGTCCAGTGACTCCCCTCCCCCCCCACGCACCGTCCAGTGACTCCCCTCCCCCCCCCCCCCCAAGCACCGTCCAGTGACTCCCCTCCCCCCCCCACGCACCGTCCAGTGACTCCCCTCCCCCCCCACGCACTGTCCAGTGACTCCCCCCCCCTCCCCCCCCCAAGCACCGTCCAGTGACTCCCCTCCCCCCCCACGCACCGTCCAGTGACTCCCCTCCCCCCCCCACGCACCGTCCAGTGACTCCCCCCCCCTCCCCCCCAAGCACCGTCCAGTGACTCCCCTCCCCCCCCACGCACCGTCCAGTGACTCCCCTCCCCCCCCCACGCACCGTCCACTGACTCCCCTCCCCCCACCACACGCCGTCCACTGACTCCCCTCCCCTCCCCCCCCCCACGCACCGTCCAGTGACTCCCCCCCCCTCCCCCCCCCAAGCACCGTCCAGTGACTCCCCTCCCCCCCCCACGCACCGTCCAGTGACTCCCCTCCCCCCCCCACGCACCGTCCAGTGACTCCCCTCCCCCCCCCACGCACCGTCCACTGACTCCCCTCCCCCCCCCACGCACCGTCCACTGACTCCCCTCCCCTCCCCCACCACACGCCGTCCAGTGACTCCCCTCCCCCCCCACGCACCGTCCAGTGACTCCCCTCCCCCCCCACGCACCGTCCAGTGACTCCCCTCCCCCCCCACGCACCGTCCAGTGACTCCCCTCCCCCCCCACGCACCGTCCAGTGACTCCCCTCCCCCCCCACGCACCGTCCACTGACTCCCCTCCCCCCCCACCACACGCCGTCCAGTGACTCCCCTCCCCCCCCACGCACCGTCCAGTGACTCCCCTCCCCCCCCACGCACCGTCCAGTGACTCCCCTCCCCCCCCCCACGCACCGTCCAGTGACTCCCCTCCCCCCCCCACGCACTGTCCAGTGACTCCCCTCCCCCCCCCACGCACCGTCCAGTGACTCCCCTCCCCCCCCCACGCACCGTCCAGTGACTCCCCTCCCCCACCACACGCCGTCCAGTGACTCCCCTCCCCCCCCACGCACCGTCCAGTGACTCCCCTCCCCCCCCCACACACCGTCCACTGACTCCCCTCCCCCCCCCCACACGCCGTCCAGTGACTCCCCTCCCCCCCCACGCACCGTCCGGTGACTCCCCTCCCCCCCCACGCACCGTCCAGCGATTCCCCTCCTCCCTCACACCGTCCAGCGATTCCCCTCCCCCACCACGCACCGTCCAGCGATTCCCCTCCCCCCTCACACCGTCCAGTGACTCCCCTCCTCCCTCACACCGTCCAGTGATTCCCCTCCTCCCTCACACCGTCCAATGATTCCCCTCCTCCCTCACACCGTCCAGCGATTCCCCTCCCCCACCACGCACCGTCCAGTGGCTCCCCTCCCCCACCACGCGCCGTGCAGCGATTTTCCCCCTCCCACGCTATCCAGGGTGGGGTTAGGCAGTGTTTGGAATGTGAATTTTGAATTATAGACAGAAGTGACAGTTCTGTCTGTGTGCCAAGAATACAGTCAAACACTTAGAGGTTTACTCAGTGTTAAATGAACAGACATACTCACAATCAACATTGAGATTACATGAACTGCGGTTGCAGTGGAACAGGTTACAGCCTGCTGAGCTCAACTCTCTCTCTCTACTTCTGTCTCTATCTCTCCCTCTCTTTCTGTGTCTCCTTCCAATTTCAAGGTGCATCGAGGACTTGGATAGACAAATATCATTAGAGTAAAGAATGGTTCAGAAATAGGGGAGATCGGACAGTGGGTAAATGCGAGGCAATCTAAGATGGGTTTGGAATGCAGGTGCGCAAATGCAGGTAGCGTGGAAAATAAGATTGGTGAGCTGCAGTCACAAGTGGGCACATGGGAATATGATATAGTGGCAACATCAGAGACCCGGCTCAAAGAAGGGGAGGATTGGGTACTTAATATTCCCGGCTACAAAGTGTTCAGGAAAGCTCGGGAAGGATAGAAAGTTGGGGGTTGTGGCGGGGGCGCTGGTGGGGTCGGGTGCCAGTATTGATCAAAGAAACTATTTTGCGCTGGAAAGGGATGATATAGTTGAGGGTCAAAGACAGAATCTATTTGGTTAGAATTAACGAACATTGATAAAGTGCCACAGAATAGGCTTGTTAGCAAAATTAAAGCCCATGGGATTAAAGGGACAGTGGCAGCATGGATACAAAATTGAATAAGGGACAGAAAGCAGAGAGTAAGTGGTGAACGGTTATTTTTCAGACTGGAGGGAAGTATACAGTGGTGTTCCCCAGGGGTCAGTATTGGGATCACTGCTCTTTTTGAGATATGATGTGGAGATGCCGGTGATGGACTGGGGTTGACAATTGTAAACAATTTTACAACACCAAGTTATAGTCCAGCAATTTTATTTTAAATTCACTTTTTGAGATATATTAATACTTTTTGAGATATATTAATGATCTGGACTTGGGTATAAATTCATACTTTTTGAGATATATTAATGACCTGGACTTGGGTATAAAGTGTATAATTTGAAAGTTTGCAGATGACATGAAACTCGGGAATGTAGTGAACAATGTGGAGGATAGTAACAGACTTCAGGAGGACAGAGACAGACTGGTGAAATGGGCAGACACATGGCAGATGAAATTTAACGCAGAGAAGTGTGAAGTGATGTATTTTGGGATGATGAATGAGGAGAGGCAATATAAACTAAATGGTGTAATTTTAAAGGAGGTGCAGGAACAGAGACCTGGGGGTGAATGTACACAAATCTTTGAAGGTCGCAGGACAAGTTGAGAAGGCTGTTTAAAAAAATAGCATATGGGATGCTGGGCTTTATTAATAGAGGCATAGAGTACAAAAACAAGGCAGTTATGCTAAACCTTTATAAACACTGATTAGGCCTCAGCTGGAGTATTGTGTCCAGTTCTGGGCATCGCACTTTTGGAAGGATGTGAAGGCCTTAGAGAGGGTGCAGAGGAGATTTACTAGAATGGTTCCAGGGATGAGGGACTTCAGTTATGTGGAGAGACTGGAGAAACTGGGGTTGTTCTCTTTAGAACAGAGAAGGTTGAGGGGAGATTTGATAGAGGTGTTTAAAATCATGAATGGTTTTGACAGAGTAAATGAGGAGAAACTGTTTCCAATGGCAGAAAGGTCGGTAACCAGAGGCTCTATTTAAAGTGATTGGCAAAAGAACCAGAGGCGACATAAGAAAGAAAATTTTTATGCAGCGAGTTGTTATGATCTGGAATGCGCTGCCTGAAAGGGTGGTGGAAGCAGATTCAATAATAACTTTCAAAAGGGAATTGGATAAATACTTGAAGGGGAAAAAATTGCAGGGCTGTGGGGAAAGAGCAGGGAATGGGACTAACTGGATTGCTCTTTCAAAGAGCCGGCATGGGCTTGATGGGCCGAATGGTCTCCTTCGTGCTGATTCTATGACTTTTCCCCTTTGAGTTCTTCCCACCCGTGCTCATGATCTCACCTCATTTCTGCTGTTTCTAGGCTGCACCAATCTATAGGCCTTTGGAGCCATAACCCATCACCCATATTTCCTGCACTGAGTCTCTATCAAAGTGATCCAGGCCTGCTGAATATTATGTTCCCAAAGTCACACAGCCAGAAAGCATCAATGCTTGGGCTAGCAAGGCATAAAAAGAGAACTGAATCTCCAGTTGGGGTTGATAAAGTGAATCTAAGTGTAAACATGTGCCAGCTGGTCTTGGAGAATGCTGTGGTTAATCTGTGTACAGACACTGTCAGCCTTTTTTGCAGTCTATCAATTAGTATAATAGTAGGTACAGCACAGGTTTAGGCCATTCGGCCCATTGTGGCTGTGCTGGCTCTTTGACGATTTTCCTTTCACAAATCCGTGCTGACTTTCATTTATTGGCCCAGACTTTTCCAAGTGCCAATTAATTTTGTCCCGGATTATTGTCTAAAACTTTCCCCACCACTGACGATAGGCTGACTGGTCTGTAATTACCAGGTTTATCCCTCTCCCCTTTTTTGAACAGGGATGTAATATTTGCAATCCTCCAGTCCTCTGGCACCGCTCCCATATCTAAGGAGGATTGGAAGGCCAGAGCCTCAACAATTTCCCCCCCTTACTTCCCTCAGTAACCCAGGATGCATCCCATCCGGACCGGGTGACTTTTCTACTTTGAGCACTGCCAATCTTTTAAGTACCTCCTCTTTATCTATTTTTATCCTATCCAATATCGCTACCTCCTCCTCCTTTACTATTCCAATGGCAGCATCCTCTTCTCTAGTGAAGACCGATATGAAGTATTCATTTAGTGTCTCTAAGATTTAATTACAGAACATAATATAAATTAATTAAATAAATTATTTTCATACAAGATAGATTCCTTTACCAATTCTTGATCTTGATCTCTAACAGTAGAGTGATTTAGATAGGATGGGGTTGGGTAGAGTTTGGTTCGATAGTCCTGTTTGATGTTCTGAGTGGGCTGTGAAGGTGAGGCATGTTTTGGCGCTGATTACTGTGTTTATGGTCCTGTCTCGAAGGACATTGATTTTGATATGATGTAATTGGGAAACTTTCTGTACATGAAGATTAAGTAAAAGTAAACACAGAAATCTGAAATGGAAATGACTCTTATTGCAGGAGTGGAATGAAGAACTGAAAGTTCTGGTCAAGTTGTGTGAGAAGGAGGAGAATAGTGACACTGATGATGATGAAGATGGAGATACAAAAGAATTTGAAATGGCAGAGAAAAAACTGAAAACTGTTTATGGAGATTGCGGTCTGGGGAAGAGCCATGAGGAACTGTTAAAAATGAAGATTTATCGAGAAATCCCCAAAAACAACAAGAAATCTTTATCTGAAGACACTGTGAGTACTTAATTGAGCAATGACGTTCAAAAGGGAACTGGAAGAGTTTCAGAATTTACTTTCACTGCTGTCCTGTTGGTATTTTTTGAACAAGACTGAAGAATCAGAGTTAGTGTGTTGTATCCCTGTCTTCTACTGGTTGTGAGCACAGTAAACAGTAGTAAAAAGAGGGGTGGGGCCGATTAGGGACCATCAAGGAGATCTACTCATGGAGGCAGAGGGGATGGCTGAGGTATTAAATGAGTACTTTACCAAGGAAGAAGATGGTGCAAGAGTCTCGGTAAAAGAAGATGTAGTTGGGATACTGGATGGGCTAAAAATTGATAAAGAAGAGGTACTTGAAAGGCTGGCTATACTTAAAGTAGATAAATCACCCAGTCCAGATGGGATGCATCTTAGGTTGCTGAGGGAAGTAAGGGTGGAAATTGCGGAGATACTGGCCATAATCTTCCAAACATCCGTAGATACGGGGGTGGTGCCAGAGGACTAGAGAATTGCAGATGTTACACCCTTGTTCAAAAAAGGGTGTAAGGATAAACCCAGCAACTATAGGCCAGTCAGTTTAACCTCAGTGGTGGGGAAACTTTTAGAAATGATAATCTGGGACAGAATTAACAGTCACTTGGACGAGTGTGGATTGATCAGGGAAAGCCAGCATGGATTTGTTGAAGGCAAATTGTGTTTAACTAACCTGATATAGTTTTTTGATGAGGTAATAGAGAGGGTAGATGGGGGCAGTGCAGTTGATGTGATGTATATGGACTTTCATAAAGTGCTCCATGGTAGGCTTATCATCAAGATTGCGGCCCATGGAATAACGGGGGCAGTAGCAACATGGATACAGAATTGGCTAAGGGACAGGAAACAGAGAGTAGTGGTGAATGGTTGTTTTTCGAACTAGAGGGAGGTGTACAGTGGTGTTCCCCAGGGGTTAGTGCTGGGACCACTGCTTTTCTTGATATATATTAACGACTTGGACTTGGGTGGACAGGGCACAATTTCAAAATTTGCAGATGACACAAAACTTGGAAGTGTAGTGAACAGTGAGGAGGATAGTGATAGACTTCAAGAGGATATAGACAGGCTGGTGGAATGGGCGGACACGTGGCAGATGAAATTTAACGCAGAACGAGGAGAGGCAATATAAACTAGAGGGCACAATTCTAAAAGGGATACAGGAACAGAGAGATCTGGGGGTGTATGTGCACAAATCATTGAAAGTGGCAGGGCAGGTTGAGAAAGCGGTTAAAAAAGCATTCGGGATTCTGGGCTTTATAAATAGAGGCATAGAGTACAAAAGTATGGAAGTCATGATGAACCTTTTTTAAAACACTGGTTCGGCCACAACTGGAGTATTGTGTCCAGTTCTGGGCACCGCACTTTAGGAAAGATGTGAAGGCCTTAGAGAGGGTGCAGAAGAGATTTACTAGAATGATTCCAGGGATAAGGGACTTCAGTTACGTGGATAGACTGGAGAAGCTGGGATTGTTCTCCTTGGAACAGAGAAGGTTGAGTGGAGATTTGATCGAGGTATTCAAAATCATGAAGAGTCGAGACAGAGTAGATAGAGAGAAACTGCTCCCATTGGTGGAAGGGTCAAGGACCAGAGGACATAGATTTAAGGTGATTGGTAAAAGAACCAAAGGTGACATGAGGAAAAACTTTTTTACACAGCGAGTGGTTGGGATCTGGAATGCACTGCCCGAGGGAGTGGTGGAGGCAGATTCAATCATGGCCTTCAAAGGGAACTTGAAAGGAAAAAAATTGCAGGGCTATGGGGATAGGTCGAGGGAGTGGGACTAGCTGGATTGTTCGTGCATGGAGCCGGCGTGGACTCAATGGGCCGAATGGCCTCCTTCCGTGCTGCATCCTTTCTACGATCACAGAAATTACCCCAAACTTGAGGTTACCCGTGGAACTGTCTGCTTTTGTCTGTTCTTGTCTGTAAGTTTGACTGTCTGTCAGCCTCTGTCATCTCTTTGTCCGCCTTTGTTGATCAAATGTCAGCTTCTGTAATTAATCTCTCTTTCTTCGATCGTTCTATATCTCTCTCCAATCTTTCTTTACTCTCTCCCTGTTTCTCTCTAACCCCTCTCCAGTCTGTCTTGCTAGTCTCTGTCTCTCTCTCACTTATCTCTGCCCCTTCCTCTCCAATCTATTTTTCTGTGACCCTGTGACTGTGTCTTGTTTTTCTGTCTGTGGTTCTCTAAGCTCTCTTTCCCTCTGGATATATTATGGTAAACCTTTATAAATCAGGTTTTATAAAGGAGGCAACAAGGAGGGTCGATGAGGGTAGCGCATTTGATGTAGTCTACATGGATTTTAGCAAGGCTTTTGACAAGGTCCCACATGGCAGACTGGTCAGAAAAGTAAAATCCCATGGGATCCAAGGGAAAGTGGCAAGTTGGAACCAAAATTTGCTCAGTGCCAGGAAGAAAAGGTAATGGTCGACGAGTGTTTTTGTGACTGGAAGGCTGTTTCCAGTGGGGTTCCGCACGGCTCAGTACGAGATCCCTTGCTTTTTGTGGTATGTATCAATGATTTAGATCTAAATGTGGGGGCATGATTAAGAAGTTTGCAGATGATACAAAAATTGGCCGTGTGGTTGATAGTGAGGAGGAAAGCTGTAGGCTGCAGGAAGATATCAATGGACTGGTCAGGTGGGCAGAAAAGTGGCAAATGGAATTTAATCCACAGAAGTGTGAGGTAATGCATTTGGGGAGGGCAAACAAGGCAAGGAAATACACAATAAATGAGAAGTGTAGAGGAAGGGAGGGACCTTGGAGTGCATGTCCACAGATCCCTGATGGTAGCAGGACAGTTAGATAAGGTGGTTAAGAAGGCATATGGGATACTTTCCTTTATTAGCCAAGGCATAGAATATAAGAGCAGGGAGGTTTTGCTGGAACTGTATAAAACACTAGTTAGGCCACAGCTAGAGTACTGTGTACAGTTCTGGTCACCACATTACAGGAAAGATGTGATTGCACTAGAGAGGGTGCAGAGGATGTTGCTAGGGCTGGAGAATTTTAGCTATGAGGAAAGATTGGATTGGCTGGGGTTGTTTTCCTTGAATCAGAGGAGGCTGAGGGGAGATTTAATTGAGGTGTATAAAATTATGAGGGGCCTATTTCCCTTAGCAGAGAGGTCAATAACCAGAGGGCATAGATTTAAAGTAATTGGTAGAAAGATTAGAGGGGAGTTGAGGAGAAATTTTTTTACTCAGAGGGTGGTGGGGGTCTGGAACTCACTGCCTGAGAGGGTGGGAGAGGCAGAAACCCTCAACTCATTTAAAAAGAGCTGGAAAGTGGGATTAGGCTGGGTAGCTCTTTTTTGGCTGGCGCAGACACGATGGGCCGAATGGCCTCCTTCGATGCTGTAAAATTCTCTGATCCTATGATCACTGGTTAGGCCTCAGCTGCAGTATTGTGTCCAATTCTGGGCACCACACGTTAGGAAGGATGTCAAGGCCTTAGAGAGGGTGCAGAGGAGATTTACCAGATTGGTACCATGGATGAGGGACTTCAGTTATGTGCAGAGACTTGACAAGCTGGGATTGTTCTCCTTGGAACAGAGAAGGTTATGGGGAGATTTAATAGAAGTGTTCAAAATTATGAGGGCTTTTGAGAGTGTAGATCGGGAGAAACTGTTTCCACCGGCAGGAGGGTCAGTAACCAGAGGACACAGATTTAAGGTGATTGGCAAAAGAACCAAGTGGGAGATGAGGAGAATTTTCTTATGCAGCGAGTTGTTATGATCTGGAATGCGCTGCATGAAAGGGCGGTGGAAGCAGATTCAATAATATATTTCAAAAAGAAATTGGATGAATACTTGAAGGGGAAAAATTTGTAGGGCTGTGAGGAAAGAGCAGGGGACTGGGACTAATTGGATAGCTCTTTCAAAGAGCCAGCACAGGCACGATGGGCTGAATGGCCTCCTGTGCTTTGAGATTCTATGATTCTGTCCTTGTGGCTACATGTTTCTGTGTCCGTATAGTCTCACTAATGGTTAGGCTTTCTCTTGGTGTCAGCTGTGGCTCAGTGGGTCAGAAGGTCATGGGTTCAAGTCCCACTCCAGACACTTGAGCACAAAATCTAGGCTGATACTCCAGTGCAGTACTGAAGAAGAGTTGTGTTGTTGGAGGTGCTGTCTTTTGGATGAGACGTTAAACCACGTCTGCCCTCTCAGGTGGACGTAAAAGATCCCACGGCATTATTCCCCGGTGTCCTGGCCAATATTTATCCCTCAACCAACATCACTAAAACAGATTATTTGCTCATTATCACATTGTTGTTTGTGGGATCTTGCTGTGCCCAAATTGGCTGCCGCGTTTCCTACATTACAACAGTGACGACACTTCAAAAATACTTCATTGGCTGTGAAGCGCTTGGGACATCCTGAGGTCATGAAAAGCGCTGTATAAATGCAAGTCTTTCTTCTCTTTCTCTCTCTCTGTCACTGCAGCTATGTATTTCTGTGCCTGTGTTATAGGCCAAGGTCGGAGCTGAAAGGATAAATAGGGCTGTAGAAAGTGGAGGAGGGAGGTGGGGGGTGAGGGCTCAGGCAGAAATAATATGAAAATAGCCTAAAGATAAGAGAAAAGGATGAGAGCGAAGTCCAGATCATAAATCGTGTTAGAGATAAAATAAATACTTCAGGTTCAGAAAAAAATATCGGAAATGATAGCAAAATAACTGCTAAAAATACATCAGGAGTGATGAAAAACAGTGACCCCAATATTTGCGGGGAAGGAGCGTGTTTGCGGGGGAAACCCCGGGAACATGAAAGTCCTGCCGAATTTAACAGCAGGAACTCCTGATAATTTTTTAATTTGGTTTCCCGCCCGGCAGCCAGAGAGATTGAGAGGCGAACCGGCTGCTGTGCAGGAAAGTCTGCGTTAGAAGGTCGCATCCGGGAACCCTTGGGGACGGCCCCCGGCAATCGGGAAAGATCGCGGGGCGGAGGGGGAGGGGTCGGCAGATCGCGGGGCGGAGGGGGAGGGGTCGGCAGATCGCGGGGCGGAGGGGGAGGGGTCGGCAGATCGCGGGGCGGAGGGGGAGGGGTCGGCGGATCGCGGGGCGGAGGGGGAGGGGTCAGCAGATCGCGGGGCGGAGGGGGAGGGGTCAGCAGATCGCGGGGCGGAGGGGGAGGGGTCGGCGGATCGCGGGGCGGAGGGGGAGGGGTCGGCAGATCGCAGGGCGGAGGGGGAGGGGTCGGCAGATCGCGGGGCGGAGGGAGAGGGGTCGGCAGATCGCGGGGCGGAGGGGGAGGGGTCGGCAGATCGCGGGGCGGAGGGGGAGGGGTCGGTAGATCGCGGGGCGGAGGGGGAGGGGTCGGCAGATCGCGGGGCGGAGGGGGAGGGGTCGGTAGATCGCGGGGCGGAGGGGGAGGGGTCGGCGGATCGCGGGGCGGAGGGGGAGGGGTCGGCGGATCGTGGGGCGGAGGGGGAGGGGTCGGCAGATCGCGGGGCGGAGGGGGAGGGGTCGGCAGATCGCGGGGCGGAGGGGGAGGGGTCAGCAGATCGCGGGGCGGAGGGGGAGGGGTCGGCGGATCGCGGGGCGGAGGGGGAGGGGTCAGCAGATCGCGGGGCGGAGTGGGAGGGGTCGGCAGATCGCGGGGCGGAGGGAGAGGGGTCGGCAGATCGCGGGGCGGAGGGGGAGGGGTCAGCAGATCGCGGGGCGGAGGGGGAGGGGTCAGCAGATCGCGGGGCGGAGGGGGAGGGGTCGGCGGATCGCGGGGCGGAGGGGGAGGGGTCGGCGGATCGCGGGGCGGAGGGGGAGGGGTCAGCAGATCGCGGGGCGGAGGGGGAGGGGTCGGCAGATCGCGGGGCGGAGGGGGAGGGGTCAGCAGATCGCGGGGCGGAGGGGGAGGGGTCGGCAGATCGCGGGGCGGAGGGGGAGGGGTCGGCGAATCGCGGGGCGGAGGGGGAGGGGTCGGCGGATCGCGGGGCGGAGTGGGAGGGGTCGGCGGATCGCGGGGCGGAGGGGGAGGGGTCGGCGGATCGCGGGGCGGAGGGGGAGGGGTCGGCAGATCGCGGGGCAGAGTGGGAGGGGTCAGCAGATCGCGGGGCGGAGGGGGAGGGGTCGGCAGATCGCGGGGCGGAGTGGGAGGGGTCAGCAGATCGCGGGGCGGAGGGGGAGGGGTCGGCAGATCGCGGGGCGGAGGGGGAGGGGTCGGCAGATCGCGGCAGCGAGGAGAGGCCACGATCACGGCAGAAGATTTGCTTGAGGGGCCGGGCGATGAGGCCCTGCTCCTCCTGGCAGTGCTATAAAAAGCATTTACGTTCTTGATCTGGCTGCTCCCATCTCCGTTTCACTGCCGGGTTTTCCGAGCTCTGGGAAACCCGGCCAGCCAGCGTTAAATTTAAATCAGGCACCCAACTGCACTGTGGGAGCCTGATTTAAATATTATAATGAACCGTCCCACCTCTCGAGCGCGGGTCACAGGCACATCTCAGAACCCACCGCCATAAAAATGGCAGCAGTTGGAGTCAGCTTACGCGATTTTATATTTTTAACCTTCTCCCTCGACCCTTTCCCACCCTTCAGGGGGAGGTTAATATCGACCTCAAGAAGTGTGATAAATTAAAAATGTGAGAAAAACAGCATCAGGGCAAAAGGGCAGGGCAGGGTCTGCTGCCCAATTAAGAGTTCTATACACAAATGCACGTAGCATAAGGAATAAAACAAGTGAATTAGAAACACACATTCAGCTTAAAGGGTATGATGTCGTGACCATCACTGAAACCTGGCTACAAGCTGGGCATGACTGGGAGATAAATATTCCAGGTTATAAGGTCTTTAGAAAGGACTACGGGGAGGTTCACGAGTGCTGTGGAGGAGGGATTAAACTAATTTGGCAGGGGGATGGGCACCAGGATGTAGCATTAGAGAGAAGAGACAAGTTGCACAAAGGATTGGGAGAGATAGATAGCACTAGAGTCAGAAATAGTACAGTATTAGGTGGGATCAGACTATGAGAGAATACAAGGTCTAAGATAGGTTTACAGTGCATGTGTGTCAACGCACAAAGTGTGATAAACAAGGTTGGTGAGCTGCAGGTGCAAATAGCCACATGGGAATATGATGTAGTGGCGATAACAGAGACCTGATTCAAAAAAGGGCAGGATTGGGTACTAAATATTCCTGGATACAAGGTGTTCAGGAAAGACAGGGAAGGAAAGAAAGGAGTGGGAGGGGGGGTTGGAAGTATTGATTAAGGAGAATATTGCAGTGCTGGAGAGAGAGGATGTCCTGGAGGGGTCAAAGACAGAATCTATTTGGTTAGAATTAAGAAACAATAGAGGTGCCATTACATTACTGGGTATATTCTATAGGCCACCAACTAGTGGGAAGGAGATAGAGGAGCAAATTTTCAGGGAAATTACAAAGAGGTGCAAGAACTGCAGAGTAATGATAATGGGGGACTTCAACTATCCTAATTTAGACTGGGATAGTTGAAGTCCCCCATTATCATTATTGAAGTGTGTTCAGGAGAACTTTCTTGATCAATATGTTTCCGGCCCAATGAGGAAGGAGGCATTGCTGGATCTCGTTCTGGGGAATAAGGTGGGTTAAGTGGAGCAAGTGTCAGTGGGGGAACATTTAGAGAACAGTGATCATAGTATCATTAGGTTTAGATTAGTTATGGAAAAGGATAAGGAGCAATCTGGAGTAAAAATACTTAATTGGAGGAGGGCTAATTTCAGTGGGTTGAGAATGGATCTGGCCCGGGTAAATTGGAATCCAAGATTGGCAGGCAAAACTTTAAAGAGGAGACAGTTAGGGTACAGTCTAGGTATATTCCCATTGGAGGAGGGCCAATTTGAATCAAAGATTGAGAATAGACTGGCGGCTAACATTAAAGGGAATCCAAAAGTCTTCTATAGGTGTATAAATATGATGGTATGAGAGCGGAATTGATTAAAGGGGACTGGGAAAATAGATTTAAGGGTAAGACAGTCCATGAGCAGTGGTGTTCATAAGAACATAAGAACATAAGAAATTGGAGCAGGAGTAGGCCAATCGGCCCCTCGAGCCTGCTCCGCCATTCAATAAGATTATGGCTGATCTGATCCCAACCACAAATCTAAAGAACACAAGAAGTCGGAGCAGGACCCGGCCACATAGCCCCTGGGCCCTCTCCGCCACCCACAGGGCATTGACCGATCCGAACTCAGCTTCATGTCCAATTTCCTGCCCGCTCCCCATAACCCCTAATTCCCTTTACTTCTAGGAAACTGTCTATTTCTGTTTTAAATTTATCTAATGATGTAGCTTCCACAGCTTCCTGGGGCAGCAAATTCCACAGACCTACCACCCTCTGAGTGAAGAAGTTTCTCCTCATCTCAGTTTTGAAAGAGCAGCCCCTTATTCTAAGATTATGCCCCCTAGTTCTAGTTTCACCCATCTTTGGGAACATCCTTACTGCATCCACCCGATCAAGACCCTTCACAATCTTATATGTTTCAATAAGATCGCCTCTCATTCTTCTGAACTCCAATGAGTAGAGTCCCAATCTACTCAACCTCTCCTCATATGTCCGCCCCCTCATCCCCGGGATTAACCGAGTGAACCTTCTTTGTACTGCCTCGAGAGCAAGTATGTCTTTTCTTAAGTATGGAGACCAAAACTGTATGCAGTATTCCAGGTGCGGTCTCACCAATACCTTATATAACTGCAGCAATACCTCCTTGTTTTTATATTCTATCCCCCTAGCAATAAAAGCCAACATTCCGTTGGCTTTCTTGATCACCTGCTGCACCTGCATACCAACTTTTTGATTTTCTTGCACTAGGACCCCCAGATCCCTTTGTACTGCAGTACTTTCCAGTCTCTCGCCATTAAGAAAATAACTTGCTCTCTGATTTTTCCTGCCAAAGTGCATAACCTCAAATTTTCCAATATTATATTGCATCTGCCAAATCTCCGCCCACTCACCCAGCCTGTCTATATCCCCTTGCAGGTTTTTTATGTCCTCCTCACTCTCTACTTTCCCTCCCATCTTTGTATCATCTGCAAATTTTGATATGTTGCACTCGGTCCCCTCCTCCAAATCGTTAATATAGATTGTAAAGAGTTGGGGACCCAGCACCGACCCCTGTGGAACACCACTGGTTACTGGTTGCCAGTCTGAAAATGAACCATTTATCCCAACTCTCTGCTTCCTGTTCGATAACCAATCCTCCACCCATGCCAGAATATTACCCCCAATCCCGTGATTTTTTATCTTAAGTAATAATCTTTTATGTGGCACCTTGTCGAATGCCTTCTGGAAGTCTAAATACACTATGTCCACTGGTTCCCCTTTATCCACCCTATACGTTATATCCTCGAAGAACTCAAGCAAATTTGTCAGACATGACTTCCCCTTCATAAAGCCATGCTGACTTTGTCCTATTAAATTATGCTTATCTAAATGTTCCGTTACTGTCTCCTTAATAATAGACTCCAAAATTTTACCCACCACAGATGTTAAGCTAACTGGCCTATAATTTCCAGCCTTCTGCCTACTACCCTTTTTAAATAACGGTGTTACATTAGCAGTTTTCCAATCTGCCGGGACCTCTCCTGAGTCCAGGGAATTTTGGAAAACTATCACCAAAGCATCCACAATCCCTACTGCCACTTCCCTCAAGACCCTAGGATGGAAGCCATCAGGTCCAGGGGATTTATCCGCCTTGAGTCCCATTATTTTACTGAGTACCATCTCCTGAGTGATTTTAATCGTATTTAGCTCCTCCCCCCCGAGAGTCCCCTGTTTGTCCAGTGTTGGGATATTCTTAGTGTCCTCTACTGTAAAGACTGAAACAAAATATTTGTTCAGCATTTTTGCCATCTCCATGTTTCCCACCATTAATTTCCCGGTCTCATCCTCTAAGGGACCTATGTTTGCCTTAGCCACCCTTTTTCTTTTTATATAACTATAGAAACTCTTGCTATCTGTTTTTATATTTTTTGCTAATTTCTTTTCATAATCTAACTTCCCTTTCTTAATCAATCCTTTAGTTACTTTTTGCTGTCTTTTGAAGACTTCCCAATCTTCTATCCTCCCACTAAGTTTGGCTACCTTATATGTCCTTGTTTTTAGTCGGATACTATCCTTGATTTCTTTACTTAGCCACGGATGGCTGTCATTTCTTTTACACCCTTTTTTCCTCAGTGGAATATATTTATTTTGAAAGTTGTAAAATAACTCCCTAAATGAACACCACTGCTCATGTACCGTCTTACCCTTTAATCTATTTTCCCAGTCCACTTTAATCAATTCCGCTCTCATACCATCATAGTCTCCTTTATTCAAGCTCAGTACGCTTGTTTGAGAATCAACCTTCTCACCCTCTAATTGGATATGGAATTCAACCATGTTGTGGTCGCTCGTTCCAAGGGGATCCTTAACTAGGACATTATTAATTAATCCTGACTCATTACACAGGACCAGGTCCAAGGTTGCCTGCCCCCTTGTAGGATCAGTTACATACTGCTCAAGAAATCCATCCCTGATGCACTCAATGAACTCGTCCTCAAGGCTGCTCTGCCCAATTTGATTTGTCCAGTTAATATGATAATTAAAATCCCCCATAATTATGGCTGTTCCCTTATTACATGCCCCGACTATCTCCTGATTAATACTTCTTCCAGCAGAGTTGCAACTATTAGGAGGCCTATATACTACGCCCACTAATGTTTTTTTTCCCTTATTATTCCTTATCTCCACCCAAACTGTTTCATTATCTTGATGCTTTGTCCCAATATCATTTCTCTGTATTACAGTGATTCCTTCCTTTATTAACATAGCCACCCCACCTCCCCTTCCTTCCTGCCTGTCCTTCCTGATTGTTAAATACCCTGGCATATTTAATTCCCAGTCGTTGTCACCCTGCAGCCATGTTTCTGTAATGGCCACAAGATCATACCCATACGTAGTTATTTGTGCCGTTAACTCGTCCATTTTATTATGAATGCTACGTGCATTCAGATAAAGAACTTTCAAATCTGTTTTGTGACGCTTAGTTCCTGCTTTTTCCTTTTTTAACACTTTACCTATTACTCCATACCTTCTGTCCCTTCCTGTTACGCTTTCCTCTCTCTCCCTGCTCAGGTTCCCAACCCCCTGCCACTTTAGTTTAAACCCTCCCCAACAGCACTAGCAAACACTCCTCCTAGGACAGCGGTCCCGGCCCTGCCCAGGTGCAGACCGTCCGGTTTGTACTGGTCCCACCTCCCCCAGAACCGTTTCCAGTGTCCCAGGAATTTGAATCCCTCCCCCTTGCACCATTCCTCTAGCCACGTATTCATTTGAAATATCCTCCTATTTCTACTCTGACTAGCACGTGGCACTGGCAGCAATCCTGAGATTACTACCTTTGAGGTCCTATTTTTTAATTTACCTCCTAACTCCCTATATTCTGCTTTTAGGACCTCATCCCCTTTTTTACCTATATCGTTGGTGCCTATGTGCACCACGACAGCTGGCTGTTCGCCCTCCCCCTCCAAAATGTTCTGTAGCCGCTCCGAGACATCCTTGATCCTTGCACCAGGGAGGCAACACACCATCCTGGAGTCTCGGTTGCGGCCGCAGAAACACCTGTCTATTCCCCTTACAATTGAGTCCCCTATCACTATAGCTCTGCCACTCTTTTTCCTCCCAGCCTGTGCAGCAGAGCTACCCGTGGTGCCAGGAAGTTGGCTGCTGCTGCCTTCCCCTGATAAGTCATCCCCCCCAACAGCATCCAAAGTGGCATATCTGTTTGAGAGGGGGATGGCCACAGGGGACCCCTGCACTACCTGCCTGCATCTCTTACTCTTCCTGGTGGTCACCCATTCACTTCCTGCCTGTATACCCTTTACCTGCGGTGTGACCAACTCGCTAAACGTGCTATCCACGAGTTTCTCTGCATCGCGGATGCTCCACAGTGAGTCCACCCGCAGCTCCAGCTCCGAGATACGATCGGTCAGTAGCTGCAGGTGGACACACTTCCCGCACACATGGTCGGCAGGGACACTGGTAGTGTCCATGACTTCCCACATCTTGCAGGAGGAGCATATCACGGGTGCGAGGTCTGCTGCCATGACTTGCCTTAGCTTAGTTACCCCTTTTAAATTACGTTGAAATTAGAAAATGTTAACTATACTCGGGACCTAGGTTCACTAAAAAAAAAACACTATCTGCTATAAAACCTGCAGATCTTCCCTTTCTTATTACTTTACTTACAGTAAAATGGTAGAAATACTCACCTGAACCTACTCACCAATCAGCTGCCTCCCCTGTGCCGCGTCACTTTCTGACTGGTGACGTCACCCCGAACTCTGCCGCTGGTCTCAGAGTCTCGCTCTCAGAGTAAGCTCTGGTCTCGCTCTCTCCGCGCTGTTTATATCCCCGCTCTGGTCTCGCTCTCTCCGCGCTGTTTATATCCCCGCTCTGGTCTCGCTCTCTCCCGCCGCTCACCGACTGGACTCTCGCTCTCTCCACGCTGTTTATATCTCCGCTCTGGTCTCGCTCTTTACCGCCGCTCACCGACTGGACTCTCGCTCTCTCCGCGCTGTTTTTATCCCCGCTCTGGTCTCGCTCTCTCCCGCCGCTCACCGACTGGACTCTCGCTCTCTCCGCGCTGTTTATATCTCCGCTCTGGTCTCGCTCTTTACCGCCGCTCAAAAAAAATATATTCCACTGAGGAAAAAAGGGTGTAAAAGAAATGACAGCCATCCGTGGCTAAGTAAAGAAATTAAGGATAGTATCCGACTAAAAACAAGGACATATAAGGTAGCCAAACTTAGTGGGAGGATAGAAGATTGGGAAGTCTTCAAAAGACAGCAAAAAGTAACTAAAGGATTGATTAAGAAAGGGAAGATAGATTATGAAAATAAATTAGCAAAAAATATCAAAACAGATAGCAAGAGTTTCGATAGTAATATAAAACGAAAAAGGGTGGCTAAGGCAAACGTAGGTCCCTCAGAGGATGAGACCGGGAAATTAATGGTGGGAAACATGGAAATGGCAAAAATGCTGAACAAATATTTTGTTTCAGTCTTTACGGTAGAGGACACTAAGAATATCCCAACACTGGACAAACAGGGGGCTCTAGGGGGGGAGGAACTAAATACGATTAAAATCACTGAGGAATTGGTACTCAGTAAATTAATGGGACTCAAGGCGGATAAATCCCCTGGACCTGATGGCTTACGTCCTAGAGTCTTGAGGGAAGTGGCAGTAGGGATTGTGGATGCTTTGGTCATAGTTTTCCAAACTTCTCTGGACTCGGCAAAGGTCCCGGCAGATTGGAAAACTGCTAACGTAACACCCTTATTTAAAAAGGGTAGTAGGCAGAAGGCTGGAAATTATAGACGAGTTAGCCTAACATCTGTGGTGGGTAAAATTTTGGAGTCTATTATTAAGGAGACAGTAGCGGAACATTTGGATAAACATAATTTAATAGGACAAAGTCAGCATGGCTTTAGGAAGGGGAAGTCATGTCTGACAAATTTGCTTGAGTTCTTTGAGGACATAACATACAGGGTGGATAAAGGGGAACCAGTGGACGTAGTGTATTTGGACTTCCAGAAGGCATTCGACAAGGTGCCACATAAAAGATTATTGCTCAAGATAAAGAATCACTGGATTGGGGGTAATATTCTGGCATGGGTGGAGGATTGGTTATCGAACAGGAAGCAGAGAGTTGGGATAAATGGTTCATTCTCGGACTGGCAACCAGTAGCCAGTGATGTTCCGCAGGGGTCGGTGCTGGGTCCCCAACTCTTTACAATCTAAATTAATGATTTGGAGGAGGGGACCGAGTGTAACATATCAAAGTTTGCAGATGATACAAAGATGGGAGGGAAAGTAGAGAGTGAGGAGGACATAAAAAACCTACAAGGGGATATAGACAGGCTGGGTGAGTGGGCGGAGATTTGGCAGATGCAATACAATATTGGAAAATGTGAGGTTATGCACTTTGGCAGGAAAAATCGGAGAGCAAGTTATTATCTTAATGGCGAGAAACTGGAAAGTACTGCAGTACAAAGGGATCTGGGGGTCCCAGTGCAAGAAAATCAAAAAGTTAGTATGCAGGTGCAGCAGGTGATCAAGAAGGCCAACGGAATGTTGGCTTTTATTGCTAGGGGGATAGAATATAAAAACAGGGAGGTATTGCTGCAGTTATATAAGGTATTGGTGAGACCGCACCTGGAATACTGCATACAGTTTTGGTGTCCAAACTTAAGAAAAGACATACTTGCTCTCGAGGCAGTACAAAGAAGGTTCACTTGGTTAATCTCGGGGATGAGGGGGTGGACATATGAGGAGAGGTTGAATAGATTGGGGCTCTACTCATTGGAGTTCAGAAGAATGAGAGGCGATCTTATTGAAACATATAAGATTGTGAAGGGGCTTGATTGGGTGGATGCGGTAAGGATGTTCCCAAGGATGGGTGAAACTAGAACTGGGGGGCATAATCTTAGAACAAGGGGCTGCTCTTTCAAAACTGAGATGAGGAGAAACTTCTTCACTCAGAGGGTGGTAGGTCTGTGGAATTTGCTGCCCCAGGAAGCTGTGGAAGCTACATCATTAAATAAATTTAAAACAGAAATAGACAGTTTCCTAGAAGTAAAGGGAATTAGGGGTTACGGGGAGCGGGCAGGAAATTGGACATGAATTTAAATTTGAGGTTAGGATCAGATCAGCCATGATCTTATTGAATGGCGGAGCAGGCTCGAGGGGCCGATTGGCCTCCTCCTGCTCCTATTTCTTATGTTCTTATGTAAACGGGTGGTAAGAGGGGGGGTGGGGCCGATTAGGGACCAAAAAGGAGATCAACTCATGGAGGCAGAGGGCATAGCTGAGGTACTAAATGAGTACTTTGCATCTGTCTTTACCAAGGAAGAAGATGCTGCCAAAATCACAGTAGAAGAGGAGGTAGTTGAGCTACTGGATGGGCTAAAAATTGATATGAAAGAGGTACTAGAAAGGCTGGCTGTGCTTAAAGTAGATAAGTCACCCAGTCCGGATGGGTTGCTGAGGGAAGTAAGGGTGGAAATTGCAGAGGTGTTGGCCATAATCTTCCAAACATCCGTAGATACAGGGGTGGGGCCAGAGGACTGGAGAATTGCAAATGTTCCACCCTTGTTCAACAAAGGGTGTAAGGATAAACCCAGCAACTACAGGCCAATCAGTTTAACCTCCGTGGTGGGGAAGCTTTTAGAAACGATAATCCGGGACAAAATCAATACTCACTTGGACAAGTGTGGATTGATTTGGGAAAGCCAGCACGGATTTGTTAAATTCAAATCGTGTTTAACTAACTTGAGATTTTTTGATGAAGTAACAGAGAGTGTTGATGAGGGCAATGCAGTTGATGTGGTGTATATGGACTTTCAAAAGGCGTTTGATGAAGTGCCACGTAATGGGCTTGTCAGCAAAGTTCAAGCCCATGGAATAAAAGGGACAGTGACAGCATGGATATGAAATGAGCCAAGTGACAGGAAACAGAGAGTAGTGGTGAACGGTTGTTTTTCGGACTGGAGGGAGGTGTACAGTGGTGTTCCCCAGGGGTCGGTGCTGGGACCACTGCTTTTTTTGATATATATTAATGACTTGGACTTGGGTGTACAGGGCAGATTTTCAAAATTTGCAGATGAAATAAAACTTGGAAGTGTAATAAACAGTGAGGAGGATAGTGATAGACTTCAAGAGGAGAAAGACAGGCTGGTGGAATGGGCGGATGAAATTTAATGCAGAGAAGTGTGAAGTGATATATTTTGGCAGAAAGAATAAGGCTGGGGGTCAATTGAAAATTTCAAAATTGAGATTGATGTATTTTTGTTGGGTATTAAGGGTTACGGAACCAAGGCGGGTAAATGGAGTTAAGATACAGATCAGCCAGGATCTAATTGAATGGCAGAACAGGCTCGAGGTGCTGAATGGCCTCTTCCTGTTCCTGTGTTTATATTATGTCTTTCACTCTGTGTCTCTTTGTCTCTTTTCCTGTGCCTGGCCTGTTTCCATATGTGTCTGTCTTTCTATCTTACACTCTCTCGCACTGTTCCTTTCTGTCCACCTGCCTCTCTTTCTCTCTCAGCCGCTCCCTATCCTTCTGTCTCTCTCTCTTTCTGTCCTTCTCTCTGCCTCTCATTTCTCTCCCTCTCTCTGTCTATCTCTGTCTGTCTCTTTGGTCCTGATATTTAAGGGGAGACGGGGAGGGTGGAGGTCCTGCCTAATTTAACGCCAGGACCCCATTTGAATTTTTTTACTCAGTTTCCCACCCAGGAGCCAGTTTGAGAGGCTGACCACTGCCGGGCGAGAAAGCCTGCTGTACAAGGCCGCAGCTGGGGGACGGAGAGTAGGGGGGAGGGAGGGAGGGATCGTGGGAGGGGGAGAGATCGTGGGAGGGAGAGAGATCGCGGTGGGGAGGGGGGAAGGAAATCGCGTTGGGGGAGATCGCGGCGGGGGTAGAGAGATCGCGGGAGGGAGAGATATCGCGGTGGGGAGGGGGGAAGGAAATCGCGTGGGGGGAAATCGCGGCGGGGGGGAGAGAGATCGTGGGAGGGAGAGAGATCGCGGTGGGGAGGGGGGAAGGAAATCGCGTGGGGGGAAATCGCGGCGGGGGGGAGAGAGATCGTGGGAGGGAGAGAGATCGCGGTGGGGAGGGGGGAAGGAAATCGTTTGGGGGGCGGAGATCGCGGCGGGTGGGGGAGAGAGTTCGTTTTGAGGGAGAGAGATCGCAGGACGGAGAAGATTGCCAGGGGAAGATCGTGGGCTCCTCCTGGCCCATAAGCAGTGTTATAAAAAGCATTTACCTGCTGGATCTGGCCGTTCTCACCTCCCTTCAGCTGCCGGGTTTCCCGAGCCCTGGGAAGCGCAGCTGTTAAATCTAAATGCCTGCTAAAATCTGAGGCTCGCAGCTTCATTAACATATTATAATTACTGACCCGCCTCTCGAGAGCAGGTTACTCACCCGCCCCGGCTAAAGCAGAAGTAGGCATGTTCTCGCGGGTTGGAGTCAGGTTTCAGATTTTTTACAATTTAACCTCCCCTGACCCTCTCCCGTCTATCCTGGCTGTTTAAAATTCCCCCCCTCTCTCGCTATGTCTCTCTCCCTCTCTCGTTTTTTCTATCTGTCTCTGATCGGGCGTGGGGAGAGAGAGAGGGAGAGACTGTGATCAGGTGGGGGAGAGAGAGAGAGACTGTGATACAGAGGGGGAGAGAGAGAGAGACTGTGGATCGGGTTGGGGGAGAGAGAGAGAGAGACTGTGGATCGGGCGGGGGAGAGAGAGAGAGACTGTGATCAGGTGGGGGGAGAGAGAGAGACTGTGATACAGAGGGGGAGAGAGAGACTGGATCAGGCAGGGGGAGAGAGAGATAGAGAGAGAGAGACTGTGATCAGGCAGGGGGAGAGAGAGACTGTGATCAGGTGGGGGGAGAGAGAGAGACTGTGATACAGAGGGGGAGAGAGAGAGACTGTGGATCGGGTTGGGGGAGAGAGACTGTGGATCGGGCGGGGGAGAGAGAGAGAGACTGTGGATCGGGCTGGGGGGAGAGAGAGAGAGACTGTGATACAGAGGGGGAGAGAGCGACTGGATCAGGCAGGGGGAGAGAGAGATAGAGAGAGAGAGACTGTGATCAGGCGGGGGGAGAGAGAGAGACTGTGGATCAGGTGGGGGGAGAGAGAGAGAGACTGTGATACAGAGGTGGAGAGAGAGACTGCGGATCGGGCGGAGGGAGAGAGAGATAGAGAGAGAGACTATGATACGGGGAGGAGAGAGAGACTGTGGATCGGGCGGGGGGAGAGAGAGAGACTGTGATCAGGCGGGGGAAGAGAGAGAGAGACTGTGATACAGAGGGGGAGAGAGAGAGAGAGACTGTGATCAGGCGGGGGGAGAGAGAGAGACTGTGATCGGGAGGGGGAGAGAGAGAGACTGTGATCGGGAGGGGGGAGAGAGACTCTGATACGGAGGGGGGAGAGAGAGAGACTGTGATCGGGAGGGGGAGAGAGAGAGACTGTGATTGGGAGGGGGAGAGAGACTGTGATTGGGAGGGGGGAGAGAGAGAGACTGTGATCGGGAGGGGGAGAGAGAGAGACTGTGATCGGGAGGAGGGAGAGACTGTGATCGGGAGGGGGAGAGAGACTGTGATCGGGAGGGGGAGAGAGAGACTGTGATCGGGAGGGGGAGAGAGAGAGAGACTGTGATTGGGAGGGGGAGAGAGAGAGACTGTGATCGGGAGGGGGGAGAGAGAGACTGTGATCGGGAGGGGGAGAGAGAGACTGTGATTGGGAGGGGGAGAGAGAGACTGTGATTGGGAGGGGGGAGAGAGACTGTGATCGGGAGGGGGAGAGAGAGACTGTGATTGGGAGGGGGGAGAGAGACTGTGATTGGGAGGGGGGAGAGAGACTGTGATTGGGAGGGGGAGAGAGAGAGAGACTGTGATTGGGAGGGGGAGAGAGAGAGACTGTGATTGGGAGGGGGAGAGAGAGAGAGACTGTGATTGGGAGGGGGAGAGAGAGAGGCTGTGATTGGGAGGGGGAGAGAGAGACTGTGATTGGGAGGGGGGAGAGAGAGAGACTGTGATTGGGAGGGGGAGAGAGAGACTGTGATTGGGAGGGGGGAGAGAGAGAGACTGTGATTGGGAGGGGGAGAGAGAGAGACTGTGATTGGGAGGGGGAGAGAGAGAGACTGTGATTGGGAGGGGGGAGAGAGAGAGGCTGTGATTGGGAGGGGGAGAGAGAGACTGTGATTGGGAGGGGGGAGAGAGACTGTGATACGGAGGGGGAGAGGGAGACTGTGATTGGGAGGGGGGAGAGTGTCTGTGATCGGGAGGGCTGTGGGGGGTGGGGAGCAGGTTGGAGATCAGGGCTTGGGGGGGGCGGAGGATGGAGATCGGGTCTGGGGGAAGTACTCCTGCTCCTCCTGGCCCACAAGGAGTGCTGGAAAGGGCACTTCCCTTCTGGAGCCGGCAGCTCCCGTCTCCCTTTCACTGCCGGGTTCCCGACCCCTGGGAAATCGGTGCATCAACAGTCAATTTTAAACCAGGCTCCCAATTGCACCGTGGGAGCCTTATTTTAATATGTTAATGAGGTGTCCTGTCTCCACAGCGGGACACTCGGACGCCACAATATCCGCTCCTGTAAAAAAGGCTGTTGGGCACGTGCCCGATTGGGGTCAGGTTCCCTGTGTTTAACACTTTAGCCCGAGCCTCTCCCGCCCATCGCGGGCCGGCGGGGGGGTTCACATCAAGGCCAATGTTTCAGATTGATGACCTTTCATCAGAACTGGGAGATGTTAGAGATATTATTTAACGTCATTGTAGACCACAATGAGGATAGTTTGCTCATCACTACATCAAACCCTCCACTGCCTCATTGGCTGTTTAAACCTGTGCAAATTCACTTTGTTTAAAGGCACAAATCTTCAACATAACTCAATCCCAAATCCTTTCCGTGAAGAAAAAAAAAGGATCAAAAATCCCAAAACGTGACACAGTCCTTACAACTCCTTTTATTTTCACATTTAATGTACCTCTCGCCCTTCAGGAATTTACTTTTGGTTTGAACGGCAAAATTACAGCAGTGCCGAAATGTTGAAAAATACACAAAATAAAGTAATGCAATTTTTTAGGGAGCCATAGCCTCATTCCTGCTGGAAGATAAATCTCAGGCCTCCAGCACTCACATCCCCTCCACCACATCTTAAATCCATCACTGCTCTAAACTGTACTTTCGGTTTTACCCCTACAACAAAAGTGATAAACTTTTGGGTATGCCTGCAACATAAATGACCACAGACCCTGTCCTGCTGCACTTTCAGGCTAACTCCTTGTCTTCATGTGTCATCAGGTTTATATTCACAATTGTTTTTGAGCTGTCACCTTTTGTTAGTTGGGAGGATTACTGTGCCATTCTCTGTCTGACAGGTTCCTTTCAGTTTTTTTTGTGAGCCAAGTGTCTGACGTGTTCGGAGATCTATCACATGTTTAAGAGTCTCCAAACTTTCTCCAAAATCTCCAAAACTCACCTCCTGACTCCCAAAAGCCTTCCCACCATCTACAAGGCCCAAGTTAGGAGTGTAATGCAATACTCTCCACTTGCCTGGATGAGTGCAGCTCCAACAACACTCAAGAAGCTCGACACCATCCAGAACCACAAAGGTTGATATTCTCCAGACTATTACCTGAGCCACGAGCAAATTGGCACAGAGTAAATCAGATCAGAGAGATGAATGCGTGGCTCAAAGATTGGTGTGGGAGAAGTGGGTTTCGATTCATGGGGCACTGACACCAGTACTGGGGAAAGAGGGAGCTGTTCCGTTGGGACGGGCTTCACCTGAACCATGCTGGGACCTCGAGAGCGGTAGAGAAGGCTTTAAACTAAATAGAGGGGTGGAGGGCTCAGGTGGGGCGAAGTTTAGATTGATAAAGAGAAAAGACAAGGAAGTAGTACAGGAAAGTGATGGGGGTAATGATAAACAGAGTGTGTCAGGAAGGGACAGAGCGTACAAACATAAGAGTGCACGAGCAAATGGGGCCGGGGTCGGAAAGAATGGTAAAAAGACAAAATTAAAGGTTCTTTATCTGAATGAGCGCAGCATTCGTAATAAGATAGATGAATTGACGGCACAAATAGAAACAAATGGGTCTGATCTCGTGGCCATTACAGAGATGTGGTTGCAAGGTGACCAAGGTTGGGAGCTAAATATTCAGGGTTATTGAACATTTCGGAAGGATAGGAAAAAAGGTAAAGGTGGTGGGGGAGCTCTGTTAATAAAGGATGAAATTGGTATAATAGTGAGAAATGATCTTGGCTCAGAAGATCAAGATGTTGAATCAATTTGGGTGGAGGTAAGAAATAGCAAGGGAAAGAAATCACTGGTGGGAGTAGTATATAGGACCCCTAACAGTAGCTACACTGTAGGGCAAAATATTAATCAGGAAATAAGGAGGGCTTGTAAAAAAGGAAATGCAATAATCATGGGCGATTTTAACTTTCACACAGACTGGACAAATCAAATTGGCAAAAATAGCCCTGAGTAGGAGTTCATAGAGTGTATCAGGGACTGTTTCTTAGACCAATACGTCGGGGAACCAACCAGGGAACAGGCCATTTTGGATCTGGTAATGGGTAACGAAACAGGATTAATTAATGATCTCAAAGTAAAGGATCCCTTGGGAAGCAGTGATCATAACATGATAGAATTTCACATCCAGTTTGAGAGCGAGGATCTTGGGTCTGAAACTACTGTATTAAACTTAAATAAGGGCAATTATAAAGGAATGAGGGCGGAATTGTCTAAAGTGGACTGGGTAAACAGATTAGATGGTATGATGGTGGATAAGCAGTGGCAAACATTTAAAAAGATATTTTATGACTCGCAACAAAAATATATCCCTGTGAGGAGGAAAGACTCCACAAAAAGGGTGAACCAACCATGGCTAACGAAGGAAGTCAAGGATGGTATCAGGTTAAAAGAAAAAGCAAACAACATGGCAAAGATTACTGGTAAGCCCGAAGATTGGGAAAACTTTAAAAACCAGCAAAGGATGACAAAAAGAATAATAAAGAGGGAGAAAATAAATGATGAGAGTAAACTAGCAAGAAATATAAAAACTGACAGTAAAAGCTTCTACAAGTATATAAAAAGGAAGAGGGTAGCTAAAGTAAACATTGGTCCCTCAGAGGATGAGATTGGGGAAATAATAATGGAAAACAAGGAAATGGCAGAGGAATTGAACAGATATTTTGTATCTGTCTTCACAGTAGAAGACACTAATAACATACCAATAATAGTAGAAAATCAAGGGGCAAAGGGAGGGAGGAACTAAAAACAATCACTATCACTAGAGAAAAAGTACGAGGTAAACTAATGGGTCTAAAGGCTGACAAGTCCCCTGGACCTGATGGCTTGCATCCGAGAGTCTTAAAGGAAGTAGCCACAGAGATAGTGGATGCATTGGTTGTAATCTTCCAGAATTCACTAGATTCTGGAAAGGTCCCAGCGGATTGGAAAACCGCAAACATAATACCCCTATTCAAGAAGGGAGTGAGACAGAAAGCAGGTAACTGTAGACCAGTGAGACTAACATCCGTCTTTGGGAAAATGCTGGAATCCATTATTAAGGAAGTCGCAGCAAGACATTTGGAGACTCATAATACAATCAAGGAGGGTCAACATGGTTTTATGAAGGGGAAATCGTGTCTGACAAATTTATTAGAGTTCTTTGAGGAAGTAACGGGCAGGGTGGATAAAGGGGAACCAATGGATGCAGTATATTTGGATTTCCAAAAGGCATTCGATAAGGTGCCACATAAAAGATTACTGCACAAGATAAGAGCTCATGGTGTTGGGGGTAATATACTGGCATGGATAGAGGATTGGCTAACTAACAGAAAACAAAGAGTCGGGATAAAAGGGTCATTTTCAAAATGGCAATCTGTAACTAGTGGGGTGCCGCAGGGCTCAGTGCTGGGGCCTGAACTAATTACAATATATATCAATGACTTGGATGAAGGAACAGAGTGTCCTGTGGCCAAATTTGCTGATGATACAAAGATAGGTGGAAAAGCAAATTGTGATGAGGACACAAAGTGTCTGCAAAGGGATATTGACAGGTTGAGCGAATGGGCAAAAATTTGGCCGATGGAATATAATGTGGGAAAATGTGAAGTTATCCACTTTGGGAGGAAAAATAAAAAAGCAAAATATTATTTGAATGGAGAAATACTACAAAATGCTGCGGTACAGAGGGATCTGGGTGTCCTCGTACATGAAACATAAAAAGTCAACATACAGATGCAGCAGGTAATCCGAAGGCAAACGGAATATTGGCCTTTATTTCTAGGGGGATGGAGTGTAAAAGCAGGGAAGTCATGCTACAACTGTACAGGGTGCTGGTGAGACCACACCTGGAGTACTGCATACAGTTCTGGTGCCCTTATTTAAGGAAGGACATACTTGCATTGGAGGCAGTTCAAAGAAGGTTCA
Organism: Heptranchias perlo; assembly: GCF_035084215.1. Lineage (NCBI taxonomy): Eukaryota > Metazoa > Chordata > Chondrichthyes > Hexanchiformes > Hexanchidae > Heptranchias > Heptranchias perlo. Next base: position 3,425,561 of record NC_090350.1, on the reverse strand, counting down.
CTAGGTTGATTTCGGGTATGGAAGGGTTACCCTATGAGGAAAGATTGAACAGGTTGGGTCTATACTCATTGGAGTTTAGAAGAATGAGAGGAGATCTTATTGAAACATACAAGATTCTGAGGGGACTCGATAGGGTAGATGCTGAGAGGATGTTACTCCTCATGGGGGAATCTAAAACTGGGGGGCATAGTCTCAGAATAAGGGGTCGCCCGTTTAAGACGGAAATGAGGAGGAATTTCTTCTCCCATAGGGTCGTGAATCTTTGGAATTCTTTACCCCAAAAAGCTGTGGAGGCTGAGTCATTGAATACACTCAAGGCTGAGTTGGACACATTTTTGATCAGCAAAGGAGTCAAAAGATATGGGTAAAAGGCGGGAAAGTGGAGTTGAGGTAAAAATCAGATCAGCCATGATCTCATTGAATGGCGGAGCAGGCTCGAGGGGCCAAATGGCCTACTCCTGCTCCGATCTCTTATGGTCTTATGGACAAAGCACCCCCCTGGATTGGCACCCCATCCACCACTTTAATCATTCACTCCCTCCACCACCGGCGCACCGTGGCTGCAGTGTGTACCATCCACAGGATGCCTTGCAGCAACTCGCCAAGGCTTCTTCAACAGCACCTCCCAATCCGTGACCTCTACCACCTAGAAGGACAAGGGCAGCAGGCGCATGGGAACAACACCACCTGCACGTTCCCCTCCAAGTCACACACCATCCCGACTTGGAAATATATCGCCGTTCCTTCATCGTTGCTGGGTCAAAATCCTGGAACTCCCTTCCTAACTGCACTGTGGGAGAACCTTCACCACACGGACTGCAGCGGTTCAAGAAGGCAGCTCACTACCACCTTCTCAAGGGCAATAAGGGATGGGCAATAAATGCCGGCCTTGCCAGCGATGCCCACACCCCAAGATTGAATAAAGAAAAATTATTGAGCAGTCCATGTAGGAGTATCTCTGTGCCTGATATGGATTGCACATTCTCTGCTCCATAGAGCTTTGGTACAGTTGGTAGGAGCCAAGGCTAAGGGACCCCTGAGTGTGTGCGGGGTACCACTGAGGATGAACTATCTATATCTGCATAGCTTACCCGCACAGAATGCCGGTATACCTCTCTACCCAATAGGGCACTGACTGGCAGGGATACCTGCAGCCATGTGGGGAGAATCCCCTCCCCAGTTCCATTCTCTCAGGTCCCATCAATGAGTCAGGCTGGCTGGTCAGTTATGAGCAGTGCCCTGCCTGGCTCAATTATTGAAATAACTCACTTCTGACCTTCCACTGTCAGACATTGTCAACGACATCCAAAGAAACCCCACTTCCACCTCCCCTTCCCCAGGAGGGAGTCAGTATTTGGTCATTTGGTCGCTGACAGGCATGGATTTGAGACCTCACTGGGCAGATGTAAACACCAAGCTGCCCTCTCTGTGAAATGTGTGAGTGCAGTGTCCCCATTCACCGATCACAGTGTGGACTTACACCATATCCCAGGGACCGATATCCCAGTACGGAGTGCAGGGCTTCCGCAGCAACTACTTGCCTTTCTGCAGCCTAATCATGAGAAGATCGAAACTTGGATATATGAGCCTGTGTTCACATGTCCAGCCTCCAGGGAACGCGTTCCTGCACCTGTCGTCTCGTGCCTCAAAGCTGCGTTGTCTGTTTCTCTTGCTATCCTTTGTTAGGAAAGGTTCAAAATGGTTATATTGCCTTAAATAATCCATGCAATACATCCAGGACACTGGCTGGTTACACTACATGTAAAGGATACCTGTGTTCCGGAATCACAGTGTCGAAAACTTAATTACCTATTATACACAATGCATTAACTCCAAACACTTATTTTCAGACAAGTAAGAATTTTAATTAAAAGAAACTTGAGCTCAAGGGAAGGGTGTCTAAACAATGGTTAGAACAACCTCTTCACTGTACATAGGAAGACAGTGAATATTTATACAGTTTAATTAGTAATGTCTGTCTATCATAGAATATGGGCGTACATGTACATTCTTTAATGGTTCAAGTGGTTAGTCAATCAAAATAGGGAACCCACCCTCTGGTTCCTCATGACTGCCTCGTGATTCTTTAAACAAAGTCTGGGAAAGCACGTTTCCTTAGTAACAGTTTTTCTTATCAGTGGGTCTGTACCTAGTCTCAAGGCTATATGGTCATTCATTTCTGTTAGTCAGACAGTTATCTCATAAGCAGACAATAGCTCTTCTGTGTGTCTTTGGTGGGAACTAAGACATAAGCTTTCTATTATATTCAGCTGATCAGCTGATGGCCAACTTATCCATCATGCTTTTCAGCTTTATGGTTTAGGTGTATTAGAAAGTTAATTTGGTCAGGCATTTCTTTATGGTCTTCCACATTCCCCCCCTTTGTCCTATATATATATATATAAAAGGACAATACTCTAATAGAGCATTATTCCACCCAGACGTTCAAACTCCTCCTGCACCTCATCCTGTGTCACCCCTACTTGCACCATCAAATTTGTGGGCGCTATATGTGTACCCAGATTGGACATCATAACACAGCAGCATTTGACAAAGCAATAGGCTATAAGAATTATAACAACAAATATGACTAGTCCCTTAACTAGAGAAGTCCCAATAGAACCCAGCCATCCTGTTGCCCAGCCCCAAAGAGTGAATGAAGGGGGCTGCTTGAATTTCTCAACTTCCCTTTGAATGTGATCGGCCAAATCAGTAATATTCTCTGAACTATCAGGTATGTAGGTACAATATTCAGATCCAATTAGTGCGCATGTTCCTCCTTTCTCTGCCAACAGGTAATCAAGGGCCATACGGTTTTGTAAGGTGACCGTACGAATGGATATCATTTCTGCGCTTATTTCCTTTAAGGCTTCTGCCGTATCATTAGCAACTATTTCCCAGATTTTGGCTAATTTAATAATTTCTCTGGTGGCCATGCTCACTAGGGAAAGCAATGGCCCAGAATCGGTCGGCCTCAGTAATTACCCTCTTTACTCGTTGCCCAGCAGGATATTGAGGCAGGGATGATGAGTGTCGGACATATGGGATCACATATCCCAAGTAACATGATCCGGTCCATTTTCTAGGCAACCATGGGTCTGCCTTGTGGCCACAAATAAAGTAGGTTTCATTATACGCAGTAACTGCAGGGGAATTCTTTACGTTTATTCCATCTATGTAAATTTGGCTACCTGTGCAAGGCTTCCATCTGATGGCACTACTGATGCTGGTTTCTGTCATATTTATATACTGAGTGCAATTACTCCATCCCATTACATCACCCCCTACTGAATTCTTATTCACACATACTGCTCCATTAGTTCTTGGTGTATTTGTAAGGATTAGAAAAGGAGGTTTATGGGTCCAATCGTAATTAGGTTGGTACCACCCCCGAAATTTGGTTTCACATTTTGTTGTGATTGTGTACTCCTTCCATTGCTTTCTCACAAACATTGTCTTATTTGTCCTCGCACTCATCCAGCCACTATCTCGCATTCTGTTCCCATTAATTTCAATTTGATTTATTACCCACTCTGCTATTTCTTGGGAAGTTAGGGGGAATGGTCTGAGTGGAATGCCTCCCTTGGATTGAATTGGGATATGTGAGCACACCCAGCAACTAGAGATACCTTGACGCTTTGCATACATATATGACATGTATAAAAAATATTGACATGCAGTTCCCTTGAAACACGATTGAGTCTACTTGCAGCAGGGATTGTAGCAGGTTTTATGCCAGTTCCCACCCACACGATCAGGCATGCCGAGCCAATTATTCTCATATGATTTAAAAGTTTAGGACATGCCATGCTGCAACAGTCTCTTATAACAGTTTAATTAATCAGTCAGTTTTTTTTCTGGTACGCCACGGCCGGGGTCCTTGTATGGGGATTTATGGGTTAATTAATCAACTACTACGCCTGACCTTTGAACTCGAGATTGGGACCCACCCCTTTTTTTCCCTTAATCCAAATTTTTATCCCTATAATATCCTGTTAGATGCTGTACCTCATCTTAACCAGGTTCCCTTCGTGTTGGCCACCAGTCCGGGTGGAAGAGAGGCAGAGCATCTGATAATCTTATCAAACTATGATTGTCTTCCCTTTTACATGCACCTTACCCCAGCGGGTGCTGCTTCCGGTACCATTAAGATGTGTTCTTAGTTGAAATCACAGAGACAATGGGGACATTCTCACCCAGGCTCTGTTTTACTATCTTTGCCAAACCCTTCATCCTCTGCTTACATTTATTACATGCCATGAAAACCAAGAATCATATTGCAACAAACTGCACTACGACTAATACATATGAAATTAATCTAATCTGAGGATGGATCTGTATATTCAGTCCCAAATTCATCTCACCAAGTGGTGACTTTAATTTGGTCAATGTCATGCTTAATATTTTTATTGTCCTGTTGTAGGTTATAATAAACCTTCTGGGAGAGGCGTATCTCCATTCGCAATGCTTTCAAGTATTCAGGCAACAGGGGTGTCAGATACCCAAATGAGTAGTGATATTCTTTTAAGTCCTTTTTGACATCCTCAGAAACTTGTACGGTGGTGAGGTTATGCCGGTGTATCTCTACCAGTTCCTCAGGTCCAATCCGAACCGGGACTTCAGGAATGAAGCAGAGCTCTGGACTTAAAATATCACAAGTTAGATTGGCATATTTAAACGTTTTCAAATTAGTTGTAACACAGTATTCGCCCTCTCCGGCATATGCCACTTGAGTGGGTTTTAGATCCGCCCCTAGGGCCTCCATGGTACAGTTAATATCCTGATTGGTACCGGTATTGTTAAACCCACACTGTGCTTCTGGGCTGTGTCCAACACTATGTGGACATACAGTGACAGCATGTCAGGTAACACATCCCTTTAATTTTGTTCCAGCCAAATTCCCTTTAATTTTTTTTCAGCATATGGTAACATATTGTGATGGGATTTGTGCATTCCGTCCTTCACTACCCCAATATTCTGTACTTGGTACACCTCTCGTCCCTGGGTTTCGGGCGCCATCACCAGTATTACTAGTACCAATCCTAGGAGCCCTCCTCCGTCAGGTTTACACTCCACTTGAGTGGGGTACACCCGCACCATTGCCCTGAATTGGCAAGGGGTGATGTTCTTGTTTGCTAACAGCCGCTTGGAGGTACCACCTCCATCATGCCCACAGGTCAGCTTCACCCTCGGTTTGTTGATTCATTATTCATAAGGGCACTTCCCCTGCCTGTATCTGGGCTAGGTTCTCTTGTGTCTGTTCCACAATCCAGTTACCATATGTACTGCAGATGTCATTAGCAGCCGCCTGCTAAGATACGTTATATTCCTCTTTTATTAATTTATTAATGGTTTGGGCATGTGTTTCTAGCACTGTAGCTATCCTTTGCAAATGTATGGTCAGCATTTGATCCTCAGACAATTCCTTATCTGTATTTTCATTTATTTTTAAATATATCCTTAATGCGAGACCCTAAATCTCTGACCCTCTGATCTAATGTTGCCAAATCAATGGTGTTAACAACTGAGGCACCCGTATTAAAGGCAGTTGCTATATCACTTATCACAGATCTTTACGTTTCCATATTTGTCTATCTCTTTTACGATGTCCACCTCCATTCCATGTCGCGCTTTGTTTTAACACTTGAGTTAGGAGGTGTTGATATAATTGTTGAGTTTTCTTAGCATTCTCAATGCGAGTTATATAATTTGTCAGGGCAGGTCTTCCCCTCTTTGGTCAGATCATGTATTGGAACTAGTTTCGTGAATAGTTTCAAATAAAATTGAATAGCCCCAGAACTTGTCGAACTTCCTTATCATACTGTGGCGGGGTAAAACTGATAGGCGTTTAGTACCCTGTGTCAGTACATAGCTCAAGTAATGGACTTCCAATTGTCCAACCTATGCTTTCTCTTCATACGATTTGTTTTACATTCCTTTCTTATCAATTTTTTTTTTCACTGTAGCATTGTCTGTGTGGAAACTTATATCTCAGTCAATTGTAGCCTTTGGCATTTCCGAGTAATTGGGTCAATTTTAATAATATAACCTATACCAATTGTTACCTCACGTTCACCTGTGTTCTGGGCAAGCCTCAGACAGTTCTCAACCGACTGGATCATTTCTATCTGTTTGAACTGCTCTTGGCATGACAGTCTGGCTTCTTGGGATGGAAGGGGTTAACATTAACTGGCTCTCGTGGTAGCAGTAATTTGATACTTCTCCCTCTGAGATTAAGTTTCCACATTCCACCTTCAAAATTTCTCTTCACACAGGTTTGACTGATTTTTTGTTCTCACATTTGTGGATTGCTTTACACTTTATAATTTGCACACTATTTTTGAGATTTATTTTAATCATAGTGTTTTCTCCAATGTTTCTTATTAACCAACTTGTTTGCTTGCAGCTTCTTTACTTTCTTTTCAGACTCTGCTTTAGCTTTGCAAACAGCCTTTTCCCTAATCTTATCCTTCAGACGACAATTAAAATCCAATATGATCATTATCGCCGTCCTTTTTTTAAAAAACCTTAAGGGGTAGAGGAAGAATCAATCACAATAGCTCAAAAATGCTTTGAAGATCAAATTAATTTATAACCAGAGATCATCCTGCAACTGTAACTTGTAATTCTTTAAATCTGCACTTTATCTTTTCATTTACAATTAAACCTCATTTTGTCTCGGTGAATTGAAATCAGATGTCGGTATCCTTGGAAGGGGTTAACTTTTTTTGTTCAGTAACAAAACGACGGAGCCAGATATCAGATTCACGCAGCGTTCTCAGCATACGTCAACGTAATTTTCACATAAATTCTTTTTTTAAAAAAAATTCATACCGGGAAACAACATCTCAGCCACTTCAGCCCACAGCCAGTCCAGCACCTCCAGACTGCTGTGGCCAACTCCTGTCCAGGCTCCCCCAACCCTCACACCGCTCCGCAAGCTCCACAACTTGCTGTCCAATTCACTCTTTTTTTCACATACTTTTAGGGGGTATGATTTTAACCAACTCTCCGAGCTGTTCCAGCTTTCCGACTTTTCCTATCACGGCGATACCAGATCGCTTTTTTTTATATCTGTCCCGTTATTTTTTAACCCTTTTTTTTTAACCACAGCCAATCATAAGATAAAAATTCAAAATGCCAATTCTTTTTTTGTGTGAAGATCCCATGTCTGGAATTTGACATGCTCACATTTTATAAGAACCAGAATTTAATAGGTCACTTAACCTCAATAACTCCAATTTTAATTCAGCAATATCAGAATTAATCACAATACAAAACAGATACATTACACAAAAGAAGAAAACACGTAAGACGCAGTAAGAAGGGGGCATGGCCCACAACACCGATAGAAAACACTCACAATAAGGACAGGCTTTTTAAAGAGACAGTACACTGAAACAAAAGAACCTTTCTTTTTCGGGTCTCTGTCTTTCAAACATTTTTCTAATCACTTAGCTCTATCCATATTAAATGTACCGTCTTCAGGAAAGGGATATTTCTTAGTCCTGGTCCATTTGGACCAAACTATCAACTCGTCAGTTGTTTCTTTCCCAAAGTTTCTGTACATGTAAGCAGCAGGTGTTCCCTTTGGAGGGATTCTATTTACAATCGCTACAATGTACTACACAACGATATAACGGTCTCCCATCCGCACTTGATAATTCAGCTGATCAGACAAGACGTCATGTGTTCTCTACACCTACTTTAGGGTCCTGGCCTTAATAACCAGCTCAGGCTAGGTGCGTGAGAGAAACGTCTGCACTTAGTTGAATCAGCTGACTTACGCAAGATGTTTTTTTTCAAAAGTGCTTCTCCCCTTGAGCAGGGTGAACACTGTTTCCTATCAGTGCTTCTCCTTTTGAGAAGGGGGAACACTGCTTCTTTTAAGTGCTTCTCCTTTTGAGAAGGGGGAACACTACTTTTTTTTTAAGTGCTTCTCCTTTTGAGAAGGGGAACACTATTAGTGTTTCTATCTAAACACTTAATTTAGGTAAACCAGAATTTCACACTTTTCCGAATCCGCGACATCCACACCAGTCTGCGTTTGTCGCCACTACAGACTTGTAATTTCACACTTTTCCGAATTACGCAACATCTAGTCTGCGCTTGTCCAAATTACAACTTCACACTAAGAATTTTTTAAACAAGTCTGTAACCTGGTTACCTTTTTTTTTCTCTTTTCCTGGCACCTCTTTGTCTTTTTTTTCACTAGCAGCTGACTGTCTGTTGGTCCTTACAGCAACCTCAACGTCACTCTAGTATCACCGGTATCACAGATCTACTCCGTTATTGCTCTCTCTCAGCCCGTTACTACAACACCGCAGCTGACAATATCGAGTAATCTGTCGCGCGTCTCTCTCTTTTTCTTTTCTTTCCCCTTTTTTTTCTCCTTGTCTACACGAAACACATTTCCTATGATCGCCTTCCAATTCCAAAAGGCAAACAGAAGAATTAGTCACGTCAGTTAATGCATATACTTATCAATCGCTGTGTGTCTGGGTTCGTACAGACAACTTGTGTCCGTACTTACCGGGGATCATAAGCGATCTCGGTGGGACCTCCAAGAAACTGTCGAAGACTTAATTACCTATTATACACAATGCACTAACTCCAAACACTTATTTTCAGACAAGTAAGAATTTTAATTAAAAGAAACTTGAGCTCAAGGGAAGGGTGTCTAAACAATGGTTAGAACAACCTCTTCACTGTACATAGGAAGACAGTGAATATTTATACAGTTTAATTAGTAATGTCTGTCTATCATAGAATATGGGCGTACATGTACATTCTTTATTGGTTCAAGTGGTTAGTCAATCAAAATAGGGAACCCACCCTCTGGTTCCTCATGACTGCCTCGTGATTCTTTAAACAAAGTCTGGGAAAGCACGTTTCCTTAGTAACAGTTTTTCTTATCAGTGGGTCTGTACCTAGTCTCAAGGCTATATGGTCATTCATTTCTGTTAGTCAGACAGTTATCTCATAAGCAGACAATAGCTCTTCTGTGTGTCTTTGGTGGGAACTAAGACATAAGCTTTCCATTATATTCAGCTGGTCAGCTAACATGGCCAACTTATCCATCATGCTTTTCAGCTTTATGGTTTAGGTGTATTAGAAAGTTAATTTGGTCAGGCATTTCTTTATGGTCTTCCACAACAGGTACCAGTACAGGAGGCTCCTCTTCTGCTCTCTTCTTTCCCAGAATGTTCACAAAATGCCCATCCGTCATTAAAATGTATCTCTGGGATGCTGAAAGGTCAATCAAGGACCCGACATTTGCTCAATGCTGGAGGGCTGTATGATTTTCCTGTAATTGAGAAATGCTGTTTCGGTGTGTGACTCTTTGTATGGTTCTTCGATAGGCACAAGCACTGACAGAGAAATTGGAACCCTACATTCGGAGCAAGTCCTCTCAATCAAAGAACATTTTCTGGCCATTGGTGAAATCAGTTACAGTTTACGTCCCCAATTCTAAAATACTACCAGAAGGAGTAGTACTTATCGACTTTCCAGGATCAGGAGACTCCAACAAAGCAAGGGATCAAATGTGGAAAGAGGTATGATGGATTTGCATTTAGTATCACCGACAGTGTTCCTGACACTGTGAGCACAGTACGACAAAATTCACTTGCAGCACAGTGATACAGATATCACGAGACCCATCACAGTGATACAGATATCACGAGACCCATCACAGTGATACAGGGACCGCGAGACCCATCACAGTGATACTGGGACCGCGAGACCCATCTCAGTGATACGGGGACTGCGAGACCCATCACAGTGATACGGGGACCGCGAGACCCATCACAGTGATACGGGGACCGCGAGACCCATCACAGTGATACAGGGACCGTGAGACCCATCACAGTGATACAGGGACCGCGAGACCCATCACAGTGATACAGAGACCGTGAGACCCATCACAGTGATACAGGGACCGTGAGACCCATCACAGTGATACAGGGACCGCGAGACCCATCACAGTGATACAGGGACCGCGAGACCCATCACAGTGATACGGGGACCATGAGACCCATCACAGTGATACAGATTGGAATTGGAATCAAAAATTGGTGGGAAAACAGTAATTGAACAATGGGAGGCCTTCAAGGAGGAGATGGTTCGGGTACAGAGTAGACACATCCCTACAAGGGGGAAAGGAGGGGCATCCAAAGCTAGAGCTCCCTGGATGACTAAAGATAGAGAGATTAAAATGAAACAGAAAAAGGAGACTTATGACAAGTGTAAGGTTCATCATTCAGTAGAGAATCAGGCTGAATACAGAAAATACAGAGGAGATCTGAAAAAGGGAATAAGAGGGGCAAAGAGAGAGTCTGAGAATAGATTAGCGGTTAACATAAAAGGGAACCCAGAAGTCTTATATAAACATATAAATAGTAAAAGGATAGTCAAAGGAAGGGTGGGACCGATTAGGGACAAAAAGTGAGATCTTCTTGTGGAGGCACAGGGCCTGACTGAGATACTAAATGAACACTTCACATCGGTCTTCACTGGAAAAGAGGATGCTGCCATTGGAGCAGTAAAGGAGGAGCTAGGAGTGATATTGGATAGAATAAAAATAGATAAAGAGGAGGTCCTTAAAAGATTGGCAGTAGAAAAGTCACCTGGTCCAGATGGGACGCATCCTGGGTTACTGAGGGAAGTGAGGGGGGAGGTTTACAGTAGTGTCCCCCAGGGGTCAGTATTAGGACCACTGCTCTTTTTGATGTATATTAATGACCTGGACTTGGGTACAGAGGGCATAATTTCTAAGTTTGCAGATGACACGAAACTCGGAAATGTAGTAAACAATGTGGAGGATAGTAACAGACTGCAGGAGGACAGAGACAGACTGGTGAAATGGGCAGACACATGGCAGATGAAATTTAACACAGCGAAGTGTAAATTGATGCATTTTGGGATGAAGAATGAGGAGGGGCAATATAAACTAAATTGTACAATTTTAAAGGGGGTTCCGGAAGGGACAGTCCTGGGGGTGCACATACACAAATCTTTGAAGGTGGCAGGACAAGTTGAGAAGACTGTTAAAAAAGCATACGGGATCCTGGGCTTCATTAATATAAAAGCAAGGAAGTTATGTTAAACCTTTATAAAACACTGGTTAGGCCTCAGTTGGAGTATTGTGTTCAATTCTGGGCACTGCATTTTAAGAAAGATGTCAAGGCCTTAGAGAGGGTGCAGAAAAGATTTACTAGAATGGTACCAGGGATGAGGTACTTCAGTTAGGTGGAGAGACTAGAGAATCTGGGGTTGTTCTCCTTAGAACAGAGAAGGTTAAGGGGAGATTTGATAGAGGTGTTCAAAATCATGAAGGGTTTTGATAGAGTAAATAAGGAGAAACTGTTTCCAGTGGCAGAAGGGTCGGTAACCAGAGGACACAGATTTAAGGTGATCGGCAAAAGAACCAGAGGCGACATGAGGAAATATTTTTTACACAGCGAGTTGTTCTGATCTGGAATTCACTGCCTGAAAGGGCGGTGGAAGCAGATTCAATAATAACTTTCAAAAGCGAATTGGATAAATACTTGAAGGGAAAAAATTTGCAGGGCTGTGGGGAAAGAGCTGGGGAATGGGACTAATTGGATTGCTCTTTCAAAGAGCCGGCACAGGCACGATGGGCCGAATGGCCTCCTCCTGCACTATGATACTATGATAGATGCTGTGCGACCCATCACGTTGATAGATGCTGTGGTGATTCTGTATCCCTCTGATCCAATGCTGTACCATTGACACCATTTATTTTGACAGTTGATCTTGTTTCACCCGTTCTTGTTTTTGTTTTGCAGCATCTGGGAAATTGCAAATCTGTCTGGATTGTGTCGAAGATTTCAAGGGCTATTGATGAAAAAATTGCAGATGAGATTTTTGGTGAAACTATAAAGGCTGCCACTAATGGAGGAAGATGCCAGGACATTGCTTTTATCTGCACACAGACAGATGATCTGCAGCCGGGTGAATACATAAGGTCTGTTTGATTTAGTGACTGTGGACTGAAATTCCTGTTACATTTATCGTCTAACTTGGAGCCCCCGCCTCCCCCCCTGTGGTGCTGCTCATAGTAGGTCAGAGGATACCCCGTTTAATAAGGTCAGAAACTGTGGCCTCGATTTTAACCCCCCACCACCCCCCATGGCCGGGAGAGGGTCGGGGGGGGGGGTTAAAATATCAGGATCGAGCAACCCAACCCCATTCCTGCCCCTTTAAATGTTAACATACAGAAATCAGGCCAATGACGAGGCTCCCACGAAAGGCAGGCGGGGATCTCATTAACATTCCAAAGTCACGGCCCGATGACATCGTTGCCGTCGTGATTTAAATTTAACGGGATGTGTCGGGGAGGCGGGAGCTGCCGGCTCCTGTAGGTAACAGCTGAAGATCTGCTCTTTCAGCAGGAGCGCTCCCCACAGGCCTCACCAGGAAGCCTGCGGCCTCCCTCAGCCCGATCTCTGTCCAGAGCCCCCCACCCCCCACCCTGCCCAGTCTGACCTCTCCCCCCGCCCCCCCCCCCCCCGGCCCTGAACACTCCCCCCGCCCCCCCCCCGCAGCTCCCGGATCTCCCGCCTCCCTCTCACTGCTGGGTTTCCCCACCCCGGGAATCCAGGCCAGCATCTGTTACATTTAAATCCAGCTCCCAATTGCACGGTGGGAGCTTGAATCAAATATTTTAATGAAGTATCTGACTCTCCAGGGCGGGACACTCACACGACATGAGACCTGCCGCTGTGAAAATAGCAACGGGTGTGAACACAGCGGTCGTGGACGCGTTCGCTGTTCTTTAATTTTTAACCCTCCCAGTGACCCTCTCCCGCCTGTTGTGGGGGGGGGGTTAATGTCGAGGCCATTGTATCAGTACACATTTTCTCTTTAAAGGCAAAAACTGGAGGGAATTTTAACACTTTCCCCCCCTCCCCCCAATGACTAACTGGAGAGGGTCAGGGGGCGGGGGTTAGTTAAATGGGTAAATATGTGAAACGTCACCCCAACCCGCCACGATCGCGTCTCCCTCCGGTTTAACCACAGCGTCCGAGCAACTCGCTCTGGAGAGGTGGGTCAGTGATTGTAATATGTAAATGAGGCTCCGTTCCTCAGATTTTGGGAGCCATTTAAATTTAACAGCTGTGGGCCGGGTTTCCCAGCCACTAAAGGGAGGTGGGAGATGCCGGATCCAGAAGGTCAGTGTTTCTCCAGCACTGCTTGTGGGCCAGGAGAAGCAGGAGAGCTTCCCCCCGACCCCTCAAGCTAACCTGCCGCGATCGGCCTTTCCTCCCCCGATCTCTCCCTCCCCACGATCTACCCCACCCTCACAATCTCTCCCTCCCCACGATCTACCCCACCCTCACAATCTCTCCCTCCCTCCCCGTGATCTCTCCCTCCCTCCCCGTGATCTCTCCCTCCCTCCCCGTGATCCCTCCCTCCCTCCCCGTGATCTCTCCCTCCCTCCCCGTGATCTCTCCCTCCCTCTCCGTGATCTCTCCCTCCCTCCCCGTGATCCCTCCCTCCCTCCCCGTGATCTCTCCCTCCCTCCCCGTGATCCCTCCCTCCCTCCCCGTGATCTCTCCCTCCCTCCCCGTGATCCCTCCCTCCCTCCCCGTGATCTCTCCCTCCCTCCCCGTGATCTCTCCCTCCCTCCCCGTGATCCCTCCCTCCCTCCCCGTGATCCCTCCCTCCCTCCCCGTGATCTCTCCCTCCCTCCCCGTGATCTCTCCCTCCCTCCCCGTGATCTCTCCCTCCCTCCCCGTGATCTCTCCCTCCCTCCCCGTGATCTCTCCCTCCCTCCCCGTGATCTCTCCCTCCCTCCCCGTGATCTCTCTCTCCCTCCCCGTGATCTCTCCCTCCCTCCCCGTGATCTCTCTCTCCCTCCCCGTGATCTCTCTCTCCCTCCCCGTGATCCCTCCCTCCCTCCCCGTGATCTCTCCCTCCCTCCCCGTGATCCCTCCCTCCCTCCCCGTGATCCCTCCCTCCCTCCCCGTGATCCCTCCCTCCCTCCCTCCCCGTGATCTCTCCCTCCCTCCCCGTGATCTCTCCCTCCCTCCCCGTGATCTCTCCCTCCCTCCCCGTGATCTCTCTCTCCCTCCCCGTGATCTCTCCCTCCCTCCCCGTGATCTCTCTCTCCCTCTCCGTGATCTCTCCCTCCCTCCCCGTGATCGCTCCCTCCCTCCCCGTGATCGCTCCCTCCCTCCCCGTGATCTCTCCCTCCCTCTCTGTGATCTCTCTTCCCCCCCCCCCCACCATCGGGGGACATGGACAATATCAGAGGGTCCAGGTGACAACAGAGATTGGAAGGGGCGGTCCAGCATCCGGGGTAGTCCACCATCGGCAGTTGGGGGGGGGGTGGGCGCCGTAAGAGGTCGTCCGATCGCGGGGGTCCTGTCAGCCAGGTGAGCTTGTTGGGTCTGCTCCTCCGGGCCCACAAGCAGTACAATAAAGGCCCTCACCCACCTCATGGATCCGGCCCTCCCCACCTCCTTTCACCCGACGTCAATCGGCAGTGATGAGAAACCGAACAGGTACGGTTGAATTTGTTTTAATTGTTCAGTATACTTCTGTCTTTATTGAACAGATACGTTTAATTGTCCAGTACGCAAAATATCAAGTACCTGAAGCATCAACCTGCTGGTGTTCAATGGGAGAGGGACTTGCTGGTGTCTGTTCTCCACAGACATACAAACCTGCCTGGGTTAAACCCAGAAGTAGGCATGTTGGAGCCGGGATGCGGTCCCGCTCTGAAAACAGAGTCTTTTTACTCCCCACCAGCCCCCGTCCCACCCATTCTTGGGGGTTAAAATTTATCCCAATGTATCTGTTTAATAAGGACAGGAATGGTGTATCAGTACACAATGGGCTCAAATTTAACATTGAAAAACGGGTGGGTTGGGGGCATTGAAAATTGCCACCATTTCAGACCTGCCTCCAACCCACCCATTTCCAGTTTTCACCAGGGCGGGAAGAGGGGCGGGCAGCCAACCCACTCCCAGTAGGCGGGTCGGGCCTTGAAACCTTTCAAGGAGGCTTCGGGTGTCCATTTTTCTGGACATCCCGATTTGAACCCCGGGATTCCAAGGCCTTCTGTTTTACGCCTCGTGAAAGGAGGCGAGAAGGCCCGAGACTGCAGGTAGGTGCCTAGAGAGGCACAGCTTGTGGGCCCAGAGGAGCAGGAGTGCTTCCCCCAGGCCCAACAAGCCGACCTGCACCAACCCCACAACAATCACGGACACCTCCCCACCACCCCCCCCCGATCTTGGACCCCCCAACCCTGATCCTCCCCCCAACTCCAATCCCCAACCCCGATCCTCCCCCCCACTCCGATCCCCCGACCCCCAATTCTCCCCCTCAACAATCGTGGAACTCCGCGATGACCCCCAACCCCCCCCCGCCCCGCCGTGACTGACCCTCGATCCCACCCATGACCCCCGTGCCCACCCGGCCTCCCCCCATTCATACAAGCAAGGACTTACCTGAAGACGTCCTCTCCCTGACTGGTCTCCCGTCCGACTGAGGCCAGCCTGTCAATCAGGCCGGTCAGTCGGACAGGAAACTGAGAAAAAAAATATAAGACATCTTACATCAAATTGTTAAGGACATCCGGAAAACCCACACTAATGGGTTTCCCAACCTCAATTTGACCCCCGCCCCCTTCCCGGCTCCATTTTAAAATTGAGCCCAATGTATCTGTTTAATGAGGACAGGAATGGTGTATCAGGACACGATGTTATGATTTGGGGTTTTTACTGCAGTTAATTTCTTCAGATTCAGTGTCTCAAACCACCCCACAGCTGGGGTCTCGCTCTCTACAAATCAGCATCTGCCCTCCCCTAATAATATCCAGGTAATTTGTAGTGAGCCCAAGGGTCCAACGGAAAACCCTTACCCTGTATTTCTGCTAGTGGCTCTATCACGTGCCCTCACGTAATCCTCAACTCCAGGAGGGGATAGAATAAACACTTCACTGTACCGTGGCTTAAAATCACTAAACAGCTTTAATACCAGCAAATGAATAGGTGAGTGGAAACAGTGACACCCAGCCGATTTACTGTAGTCACAGACTCAATTGTTGCCTAATTAGAAGGTAGAAAATAACCAATAGTTGCATCTGCTGTGTTAAACTCACCCATGGCTCTGTCGCTATGGTGCTCTCGCCTCTGAGTCAGGAGTTTGTGGGTTCAAGGCCCAGGACATAAGCACAGAGGGCCAGAAATTGCTGGGATGGCGCGTCTCACCATGAGACATGAGAGCGAGGTGATTTGGACTTTTTTCCTCAACCCTTCAGAGCGCTCTAAAATTGTGCAGCAAATTGCTGGAAATGCTAATTGATAACGGAGCAGCGATATCAACTGGAACCTCGTGACTGACTCGCCCAACGGTCTGTCTCCTTAAGCAATGAAAGAAACAACAACAGAGAAGGAAATAGGGTGAATTAGAGTCAAGTTAGATACAGGAAGAAAGGGAAAGAAAGAGAGTGGATTAAGAGAGAGAGAGAGGGGAGAAAAAAGACAGAAAGGAAAAGTAAGAAAAATAAATTAAGAAGAGGACCTTGTTTCCCAGCTGTGTTTGGGAATTGTTGCATTGGTCCTTGAGGAGTTAATAATGAGTGAATGGCAGGGTAGGTGTGTGAAATGTACAAACATTCTTACTCGTGTACTGTATCCCAAAATTATTTTCTGAAAAGACAGATTTTTTAAAAAGTCTGAAACCTCTAGGAACAATTCACTATCTGCTGGAGTGAAACTCCATTTGTTCCCTTTCTGGGCCTCGAAGGTTGAGTTTCATGTCAGGACCATAAATCAGGTCATTAACAGGGTCCTTCGACATGAATGACCAGCCCTAAATGGCTGCAGCGAGATTAATTTGCACTAACGGCGCAAATCAGCAACTTCTTGATTTCAACGGAGAGGCTCACGGCGAGGGTGCAATTTTTTTATTTTTTGCAGGGTAACGGCGGAGAAATCGTCGAGAAATTTGTGGTGAATCGGAAATCACGGCCGACCTCTTCTTCACTACAAATTGCTGTTTTTTTACGAATTAATAATGACGAGCGCCATGAACACACCATTATTGTTCCAACAATTTCTTGCCCATAACCTAGGCTGACACAGTACTGAGGGAGTGTTGCACTGTTTGAGGTACCATCTTTCAAATGAAATGTTAAACCAGGATCCCAGGGCACTTTTTCAGAGAAGAGCAGGGAATTCTCCAGGTGTCCTGGCTAAAATTCCTCCCTCAACCAATACCACCAAAACCATTTATTTCATTGCTGGGCCCCTGCTGTGCACAAATCGACTGTCCTTTGCCTTCAAAATAACAGTGACGACATTTCAAAAAGAGTAGTTCATTGGCTGTGAAGCACTTTGGGATGTTTGAAGGCTATGACGGCACCAGATAAATTTAAGACTTCCTTCCTTCCTTCCTTTCTCTCTCTCCACTATGAACTGGACCTGGCACAAATTGTTCATTGTTGACTTTGCATGGACATCTCACTGGCTGAAGTATCTCGCTGCAATGGCTCCAAACAAACTGTTCAATTGGAGCAAGACGGGCTGAGATATTCTTCTCAAAATGAACTGAAACAAAGCAAATTTGTCCCTTAAATTCAAATAGAGCTGCCAATCAAACACATATTCAACCAAAACTCATAGGATGCTTGTATTTGAATGGTCGGGTCCCTCCCTCGGATTCCAATTGCAGACAAAATAGGGGAGGACTTCCTTCTCATGCCTTTGTCCCCTCCCAACTCCATTACTGCAACACTCTTCTGGCCAATTTTCCTTCCTCCACTCTGCATTAACTACTCATCCAAAACTCTGCTGCCCATATTTTGTCCTGAACCAGGTCCCGATCAAGCTAAAATTCTCAACCTTCTGTTTAAATCTCTCCAAGGCCTTATCTCCTCCCTATCTCTGCAACCTTCTCGAGTTCTAGAACCCCCTCCTCCCCCGAACTCTCCTTTCTTCCAACTCTGGTCTCTTATGCACACCCCCCACCTCCCCTTTGCCCCACCATTGGCAGCTGTGACTTAAGCAGCCTAGGGCTCACTCTCTGGAATTCCCTCCTTAAACCTCTCTGCCTCTCCACCTCCCTCACATCCATTAGGGACCTGATCAGGAACCCACCTCTTTCACCAAGCTTTTGGTCACTCCTCCCAATCTTTTTCCTTACGCCTTTGTGAACCACCTTTGGACATTTTTCTATATGCAAGTTGCTGTTGTTGTGGACATCAAACATCCAGCTTTTGCCATGACCGACTGCGCCTTTTTAAAAATGAGAGGATCCACCCCAGGGAGCTGCCCAAGCATCTGTTTTTCACCAAAGCACCAGCCTGTTAAACGCCTTTGCTCCATACCCCTTGTTACCCCGACCCAACACACATCTATCCATCTCAGTCTTGGAAATTTCAGTTGGCTGAATGCCTGCTGGCACCTGGGTAACATTCATTCATTTTCATGGCGGTTCAAGGCCTTTCACACTCTGAACTCTCATTGTAAAGGATAAAGTTACCCATAACCAACGCAGATATTTGTTAGGTAAGGGAATCAAGGGATGTGGAACAGAGGCGGGTCAATGGAATTGGGGTAGCCATGATCTAAATGAATGGCGGAACAGGCTCGAAGGGCAGAATGGTCTCCTCCTGTTCCTATGTTCCAGAGACCAGCCACTAGGAGAGAAATCATCTGTCTTCACCCCAAACAAGGAGGAACCCCTGGAACTCCTGGGGAGGCAAACAGGAGAAGCAGAGTGAGACAGGGAATTAGGAGGAGAGGAGCCAGCTGCAGGCTGGTCACAACATTCATCTTCTTGTATGCCTTGACCTGTCTGATTGCACCAAAATCTGACACTAACACGCTGTGAATGTCAGCTCAGACCTTATAGTTCAGTGACAGAAGATATTAACCAAATCATACACTCTGACTTACAGCACTTCCTGTTCTATTATATCGAACTATGTGGAAATTACAGCACAGAAGCAGTCCATGTAGGTGTTTATCCTCCACAGGAGCAGGATCCTAATCTCGTGTCTGCTCTGTTCCCATATTCCTTCATTCCGATTATTCCCGTTCTTTCAACTCCACCCTCGTAGTGGTGTCACAGTTACAAACTGGAAGTGCAGCAAGAGGAACCTGACTCCATCAACCATGTGCTCATCCTGCTCACCAGCCCCGTCCTGGCATCTCACTTTTATAAGCACCAGCCTGGATACGCCCCACCCCAGGGACAGGGGGATGTGTTTAGCTCACATGAAGGGCGCTTACAGTGTGGCACACAGAGCGTGGCTGACCAGGAGGGTGATTACAGTGTGGCACACAGAGCGTGGCTGACCAGGAGGGTGATTACAGTGTGGCACACAGAGCGTGACTGACCAGGAGGGCGATTACAGTGTGGCACACAGAGCATGACTGACCAGGAGGGCGATTACAGTGTGGCACACAGAGCGTGACTGACCAGGAGGGTGATTCCAGTGTGGCACACAGAGCGTGACTGACCAGGAGGGCGATTACAGTGTGGCACACAGAGCATGGCTGACCAGGAGGGCGATTACAGTGTGGCACACAGAGCGTGACTGACCAGGAGGAGCTGGGAGTGGAGGGTAAGCAGGCAGTTGTCGCTGGCCAGTATCCAGAAACGGCAGCTCTTGGCTGACGAGCCTTGGGCCTCAGCTCTCAGGATTGCTTGTTGAGCATCAAATACAAGTGCGGGCAGTGGACATGGTGTCCTAGCATGTGCTGCAGACGGTGGATCTTGTCCACCACCCACATCTGCAACATCACGAAGAACTGTGTGAAGCCAGACAGTCAACTCTCAAGCATGACGGTTCACGAAGGATACGTGGACCACAGGCCCAAGCCAAGGATCTATGGGTAGCTGGAGTTGTGGACTGCCAGCTGTGAGCACGTCCCTCGATGCCTGAGGTGCCAGCTGTGAGCACGTCCATCGATGCCTGAGGTGCCAGCTGTGAGCATGTCCCTCGATGCCTGAGGTGCCAGCTGTGAGCACGTCCGTCGATGCCTGAGGTGCCAGCTGTGAGCACTTCCCTCGATGCCTGAGGTGCCAGCTGTGAGCACATCCCTCGATGCCTGAGGTGCCAGCTGTGAGCACGTCCCTCGATGCCTGAGGTGCCAGCTGTGAGCACGTCCCTCGATGCCTGAGGTGCCAGCTGTGAGCACTTCCCTCGATGCCTGAGGTGCCAGCTGTGAGCACTTCCCTCGATGCCTGAGGTGCCAGCTGTGAGCACTTCCCTCGATGCCTGAGGTGCCAGCTGTGAGCACTTCCCTCGATGCCTAAGGTGCCAGCTGTGAGCACATCCATCAATGCCTGAGGTGCCAGCTGTGAGCACGTCCCTCGATGCCTGAGGTGCCAGCTGTGAGCATGTCCCTCGATGCCTGAGGTGCCAGCTGTGAGCACGTCCATCGATGCGGGTTATTGGTGAGTAAGTGCCGCTTGATAGCACTGTCGACGACACCTTCCATCACTTTGCTGATGATTGAGAGTGGACCGATGGGACTGTAGTTGGCCGGATTGGATTTGTCTTGCTTTTTGTGGACAGGACATACCTGGGCAATTTTCCACATTGTCGGGTAGATGCCAGTGTTGTAGCTGTACTAGAACAGCTTGGCTAGAGGCGTGGCTAGTTCTGGAACATACGTCTTCAGCATTATAGCCGGGATGTTGTCGGGGCCCATAGCCTTTGTTGTATCCAGTGCACTCAGCTGTTTCTTGATATCACGTGGAGTGAATCGAATTGGCTGAAGATTGGCTTCTGTGATGGTGGGGATATCGGGAGGAGGCCGAGATGTATCATCCACTCGGCTTTTCTGGCTGAAGATGGTTGCAAACGCTTCAGCCTTGTCTTTTGCACTCACGTGCTGGACTCTTCCATTATTGAGGATGGGGACGTTCACAGAGCTTCCACCTCCTGTTAGTTGTTTAATTGTCCACCACCATTCACAACTGGATGTGGCAGGACTGCAGAGCTTTGATCTGATCCGTTGGTTGTGGAATCGCTTAGCTCTGTCTGTAGCATGCTGCTTCCACTGTTTAGCATGCATGTAGTCCTGAGTTGTAGCTTCACCTCATTTTTAGGTACGCCTGGTGCTGCTCCTGGCATGCTCTTCTGCACTCCTCGTTGAACCAGGGTTGATCCCCTGGCTTTTTGGTAATGGTAGAGTGAGGAATATGCCGGGCCATGAGGTTACAGATTGTGCTGGAATACAATTCTGCTGCTGCTGATGGCCCACAGTGCCTCATGGATGCCCAGCTTTGAGCTGCTAGATCTGTTCCGAATCTATCCCTTTTAGCATGATTGGTCGTGCCACACAACACGTTGGATAGTGTCCTCAGTGCCAAGACGGGACTTCGTCTCCACGAGGACTGTGCGGTGGTCACTCCGACCAATACTGTCATGGACAGATGCCTCTGCGACAGGTGGATTGGCGAGGATGAAGTCGAGTAGGTTTTTCGCTCATATTGGTTTGACTCACCACCTGCCGCAGGCCCAGTCTGGCAGCTATGTCCTTCAGGACTCAGCCAGCTCGGTCAGTAGTGGTGCTACCGAGCCACTCTTAGTGATAGACATTGAAGTCCCCCACTCAGAGTACATTTTGTGCCCTTGCTACCCTCATTGCTTCCTCCAAGTGGTGCTCAACATGGAGGAGGACTGATTCATTCAAGTGAGGGAGGGCAGTAGGTGGTAATCAGCAGGAGGTTTCCTTGCCCATGTTTGACCTGATGTCATGAGATTTTATGGGATCCGGAGTCAATGTTGAGGACTCCCAGTGCCACTCCCTCCTGACTGTATATCACTGTACCGCCACCTCTGGTGGGTCTGTCCTGCCGTTGGCACTGGACATACCCAGGGATGGTGATGGAAGAGTTTGGGACGTTGGCTGAAAGATATGATTCTGTGAGTATGACTATGTCATGCTGTTAGTTGACTAGTCTGTGGGACAGCTCCCCCAATTTTGGCACAAGTCCCCAGATGTTAGTGAGGAGGACTTTGCAGGGTCGACTGGGCTTGGTTTGCCTTTGTCGTGTCCGGTACCTCGTGGTTTGTCTGGTTTTATTCTTATTGTGACTTTTTTTTAAGTGAGATTGTACATTTCAGAGGGCAATTAAGAATCAACCACATTGCTGTGGGTCTGGAATCACATTTAGGCCAGACCGGGTAAGGACGGCAGGTTTCCTTCCTCTCAAGGGCATTAGTGAACCAGATGGGTTTTTACCACAATCTGGTAGCTTCATGACCACCATTACTGATACTAGTTCTTTTTTTAATTCCAGATTTATTTAATTAATGGAATTTAAATTCCCCAGCTGCCGTGGCGGGATTTGAATTCATGACTCTGGATTATTAGTCCAGGCCTCTGGATTACTCGTCCAGTAACATAACCACTATGCTACCATACCCGTGTCAATTGGCCTTCAGAGGGGGCCTTGAAGGAATGACAGTAGCCCTGTAGCGATTGAAGTGAAGCTGTCTCTGAGTGATTGTGACCTCAATTGCCTTGTGGCTGCAAAAAGGGATGTACTGAATGACCTTCTCCTCAGTCAGGGACTCATCTTGATATCGAGCCGTTCGGGCTTGCCCACCCTTCCTCTTCCTCAATCAGAGCAGGAAGGATCAATCCTTTTCAGTTCTAGAGTTTGCGACATACTGTAACGATGTGGGAGACTCTTGCAGGACTGTATTGAAGTTCCACCCTGGCCTGCTCACACATCTGGGGCAGAGTTTCAGTATCCCAATTGTCTGTTCTCGATAGTCCAGGTGCACCTTGGGGTTCATTCTACATAGAATGTACAGCGCAGGAACAGGCTTTTAGCCCAACGGGTCTATGCCGGTGTTTATGCTCCACACAAACCTCCTCCTTCTCTGCTTCATCATCATATCCTTCTATTCCTTTCTCCCTCATGTGTTTATCTCGCTTCCCCTTCAATGTATCTCCGCTATTCGCCTTAACCGCTCCATGTGGGAGTGAGTTCCACATTCTCACCACTCTCTCGTTGAAGAAATTTCTCCTGATTTCCCCATTGGATTTATTAGTGACTATCTTATATTTATGGCCCCTAGTTCTGGTCTCCCCCACAAGTGGAAACATCTTCTCTACGTTTACCCTATCAAACCCTTTCATTATCTTAAAGACTTCCATCAGATCACCCCTCAGTCTTCTCTTTTCGAGAGAAAAGAGCCCCAACCTGCTCAATTTTTCCGGATAGGCATAACCTCTCAGTTCTGGTATCATCCTAGTAAATCTTTTATGCACCTTCTCCAGTGCCTCTATATCCTTTTTATAAGATGGAGACCAGAACTGTTCACAATACTCCAAGTGTGGACTAACTAAGGTTCTATACAAGTTTATCATAACTTCTCTGCTTTTCAATTCTATTCCACTAGAAATGAACCCCAGCGCTTGGTTTGCTTTTTTATGGCCTTATTAACCTGCGTCGCTACTTTGAGTGATTTATATATCTCTACCCCTAGTTTCTCCTGATTTACTCTATCAAAACCCTTCATGATTTTGAACACGTCTATTAAATCTCTCCATAATCTTCTCTGCTCTAAGGAGAACAATCCCAGCTTCTCCGGTCTCTCCACGTAACTGAAATCCCTCATCCCTGGTACCATTCTAGTAAATCTCCTCTGCACCCTTTCCAAGGCCTTGACATCCTTCCTAAAGTGCGGTGCCCAGAATCAGACACACTACTCCAGTGATTTATAAAGGTTTAGCATAACTTCCTTGCTTTTGTACTCTGCCTCTTATGAAGCCAAGGACCTCATATGCTTTTTTAACAGCCTTCTCAACTTGTTCTGCCATTTTCAAAGTATTCTGAATGTGCACTCCAGGCCTCTCTGTTCCTGCACCCCCTTTAAAATTGTACCATTTAGTTTATATTGCCTCTCCTCATTCTTCCTTCCAAAATGTAGCACTTCACACTTCTCTGCGTTAAATTTCATCTGCCATGTGTCTGCCCATTTCATCAGTCTGCCTCTGTCCTCCTGAAGTCTGTTACTATCCTCCTCATTGTTTACTACATTTCCCAGCTTTGTGTCACCTGCAAACTTTTAAATTAAGCCCCAAGTCTAGGTCATCAATATCAAAAAGAGCAGTGGTCCTAATACTGACCCCTGACCACTGTACACTTCCCTCCAGTCTGAAAAATAACCGTTCACCACTACTCTCTGCTTTCTGTCCCTTAGTTAATTTTGTATCCATGCTACCACTGTCCCTTTAATCCCTTGGGCTTCAATTTTGCTGACAAGTCTATTATGTGGTTCTTTACAAAAAGCCTTTTGAGAGTCCATATACAAAACATCAACCACACTTCCCTCATCAACCTTCTCTGTTACTTCATCAAAGAACTCAATCAAGTTAGTCAAACACGATTTGCCTTTAACAAATCTGTGCTGACTCTCATTAATTCACCCATGTTTTTCCAAGTGACAATTAATTTTGTCCCGGATTATTGTCTCTCAAAGTTTCCCCACCACCGAGATTATGCTGACTGGCCTGTAATTGGCTGGTTTATCCCCCTCCCTTTTTTTGAACAGGGGTGCAACATTTGTAATCCTCCAGTCCTCCGGCACCGCCCTCATATCGCAGGACAATTGGATGAAAGAAAAAATAACTTACATTTATGTTGCACCATTTACAACCTCAGGACGCCCCAAAGCACTTTACAGCCAATGAAGTACTTTAAAAGTGTAGTCACTGATGTAAGGTAGGAAATGCAGCAGCCAATTTGCACACAGCAAGATCCCACAAACAGCGATGTGATAATGACCAGATAATCTGTTTTCGTGACGATGGTTGAGGATAAATATTGACCAGGACACGGGGAGAACTCCACTGCTCTTCTTGGAAATGGGATGGGATCTTTTATATCCATCTGAGAGGCAAATGGGGCTCAGTTTTACATCTCGTCTGAAAGAAGGCACCTCCAACACTCCCTCAGTACTGCAGTATTAGCCAGGATTTTGTCCTTAAATCTCTGGAGTGGGATTTGAACCCACAACTTTCTGACTTAGAGGCGAGAGTGCTACCCATTGAGCCAAAACAGACAAAATGTCAGACATATGATTAATGTCCTGTTACTGACACATTCTGATTTGCTGTTTCAGGGAGCATGGTATCACTGCTGAAGAAATGAACAAATCTGTAAGTGAATATTAGACAAACTTTTAGAATGATTCATACCCTGAGCACGGAGAGCAGTGTCAGATTGTTTCTTTTCTTTCCATGATCCACCTCTTCGTACAGATTGAGGACGATTCGTCATATCGCAATAAACAGGTGAAACGATATTGCGTGCTGCATCGAAATGATAAAGTGAAGACAGCTATGATAATACAATATGAAAATAAGTGGAAAAGAATTAGGGTAAGTGTAATCCCTCAGGCGTTTCCGCCCAGTG
Organism: Heptranchias perlo; assembly: GCF_035084215.1. NCBI lineage: Eukaryota > Metazoa > Chordata > Chondrichthyes > Hexanchiformes > Hexanchidae > Heptranchias > Heptranchias perlo. The sequence goes on along the minus strand of NC_090350.1, from coordinate 3,400,139 downwards.
CTAACCCTGCCGATCTGATCAGCTCACAACCTAAGGAAAGAAATCACAAACAGAGAAACGAGAGAGGCATCTCACAGTTACTGCAGAAACTCCTCCACCACAATGAACTTCATAGCAACACACAGGGTATGATACACTGCACACGGTATATACAGGCAGTGTGTGATACCCTGAGTGCTGTATATACAGGCAGTGTGTGATACCCTGAGTGCTGTATATACGGGCAGTGTGTGATACCCTGAGTGCTGTATATACAGGCAGTGTGTGATACCCTGAGTGCTGTATATACAGGCAGTGTGTGATACCCTGAGTGCTGTATATACAGGACAGAGTGTGATACCCTGAGTGCTGTATATACAGGACAGAGTGTGATACCCTGAGTGCTGTATATACAGGACAGGGTGTGATACCCTGAGTGCTGTATATACAGGCAGTGTGTGATACCCTGAGTGCTGTATATACAGGACAGAGTGTGATACCCTGAGTGCTGTATATACAGGACAGGGTGTGATACCCTGAGTGCTGTATATACAGGACAGGGTGTGATACCCTGAGTGCTGTATATACAGGACAGAGTGTGATACCCTGAGTGCTGTATATACAGGACAGAGTGTGATACCCTGAGTGCTGTATATACAGGACAGGGTGTGATACCCTGAGTGCTGAATATACAGGACAGGGTGTGATACCCTGAGTGCTGAATATACAGGACAGGGTGTGATACCCTGAGTGCTGTATATACAGGACATAGTGTGATACCCTGAGTGCTGTATATACAGGACAGAGTGTGATACCCTGAGTGCTGTATATACAGGACAGAGTGTGATACCCTGAGTGCTGTATCTACAGGACAGGGTGTGATACCCTGAGTGCTGAATATACAGGACAGGGTGTGATACCCTGAGTGCTATATATACAGGACATTGTGATACCTTGTGTGCTTTATGTACAGCACAGGATGTGATATGCTGAGTGCTGTATCTACAGGTCAGAGAGTGAAACCCTGGGTATTGTATATACAGGACAGAGTAGCATACCTTTTGCGCTATATAGACAGGGCAGAGTGTGATACCCAAAGTATTGAATATTACAGGGCAGAGTGTGATACCCTGAGCGCTGAATATACAGGCAGAGTGTGATACCCTGAGTGCTGGAAATACAGGCAGAGTGTGATACCCTGAATGCTGTATATACAGAGCAGAGTGTGGTACCCTGAGTGCTGTATATACAGGACAGAGTGTGATACCTTTTGCATTATATATACAGGGCAAAGTGTGTTACCTTTTGCGCTATATATACAGGGAAGAGTGTGATACCTTTTGCATTATATATACAGGGCAGAGTGTGATACCTTTTGCATTATATATGCAGGGCAGAGTGCGATACCTTTTGCATTATATATACAGGGCAGAGTGTGATACCTTTTGCATTATATATACAGGGCAGAGTGTGATACATTTTGCATTATATATACAGGGCAGAGTGCGATACCTTTTGCATTATATATACAGGGCAGAGTGCGATACCTTTTGCATTATATATACAGGGCAGAGTGCGATACCTTTTGCATTATATATACAGGGCAGAGTGCGATACCTTTTGCATTATATATACAGGGCAGAGTGCGATACCTTTTGCATTATATATACAGGGCAGAGTGTGATACCTTTTGTGCTATATATACAGGGCAGAGTGTAGTTCCCTGTACTGCACCTCCTTGATGTGTGGTCCAGAAAACTGTTGAGTTGTGATCCCAGCTGTTACTCCGGGATCGTTCCCACCCTGCAGAACTCTGCTGCTGACCCCACTGAGGTTTGTGGGGTCCGGGGATGAGCCTCCAGGAGTTGGACTCCGATGCTGTGTGGCTGCATCGGCAGCGTCCACTGCCAAGGACCCCAAAAACGTGGGTCAACGATGGCCAGACCATGGCAATGTCGGATCTCCTCCTGGGAAGTGGCAGATTGTGGCTCCAGTGGGCCTGTGTGTCAGTGAACCACTTTAAAAATGTTCAAACAAAATTTCCTTCCCATTTTTCAGGGGTCCAGCCCCTGACCCCTGCCGGGATTCCTTCCCCAATGGGGCCCACTTGCACTTTTCAGGAGGCTGATATCCCTCATCTCACTGGACATACCAGATTCCAAACTTACACTGGATCCCACTGAGGTCAAGGAAATGGGGGCTCCAGGTGGAGGGTGTTGACGCTCCCTCCATGTCAGTGTCTGTGTTTGGGCAGCAGAAGTTCCAGTATAAGGTCCGAGCCCCCCCAGCATACACAGGCCCAGCAGAGTTTGTGACTATTCCCGTGGAGTCCTGCTGGAGTTATGGCGGCAATGTGCCAGAACGGCCGAGCCATTTGAGGGCAATTAAATTGGAAGAAAATCAATAAAGTTTCACAAAGAGAAATTGAACTTCCAACTTAAAGTCGGCATGAGATTCCTGACCATTGCGTCCATCCCTAATTATTGAACATGGGAGGGGCTTAAACTGAAAACACTTTCATCTCAAATGTTTATTTTTCAGAGAAAGCAGTCTGCAGAATTAGAATTTTCAAAAGATGATCTCTACGTCTTCACCGTGAGCTCTGCACAATATTGGAAGTCACCTTCCAGTGATTCAGAAACAGGTTTGTGTGGGCTCCCTGTGTAGATTACTACAGGTTTAGGAGGCACATGGTGGCTGGGCATCCATGTAACCGTTAGCAACAGAGTATTCATCAAACAGCACTAGATGGACATTCACAGTAATTATATGGACAGTGGTTGGACGTTCACCAGTTATATGGACAATGGTTGGACGTTCACCAGTTATATGGACAGTGGTTGGACGTTCACCAGTTATATGGACAGTGGTTGGACTTTCACCAGTTATATGGACAGTGGTTGGACTTTCACCAGTTATATGGACAATGGTTGGACGTTCACCAGTTATATGGACAGTGGTTGGACTTTCACCAGTTATATGGACAGTGGTTGGACGTTCACCAGTTATATGGACAGTGGTTGGACGTTCACCAGTTATATGGACAGTGGTTGGACGTTCACTAGTTATATAGACAGTGGTTGGACGTTCACTAGTTATATGGACAGTGGTTGGACGTTCACCAGTTATATGGACAATGGTTGGACGTTCACCAATTATATGGACAGTGGTTGGACTTTCACCAGTTATATGGACAGTGGTTGGACTTTCACCAGTTATATGGACAGTGGTTGGACGTTCACCAGTTATATGGACAGTGGTTGGACTTTCACTAGTTATATGGACAGTGGTTGGACTTTCACCAGTTATATGGACAGTGGTTGGACGTTCACCAGTTATATGGACAGTGGTTGGACGTTCACCAGTTATATGGACAATGGTTGGACGTTCACCAGTTATATGGACAATGGTTGGACGTTCACCAGTTATATGGACAGTGGTTGGACGTTCACCAGTTATATGGACAGTGGTTGGATATTCACCAGTTATATGGACAGTGGTTGGACTTTCACCAGTTATATGGACAGTGGTTGGACGTTCACCAGTTATATGGACAATGGTTGGACTTTCACCAGTTATATGAACAATGGTTGGACGTTCACCAGTTATATGGACAGTGGTTGGACGTTCACCAGTTATATGGACAGTGGTTGGACGTTCACCAGTTATATGGACAGTGGTTGGACGTTCACCAGTTATATGGACAGTGGTTGGACGTTCACCAGTTATATGGACAGTGGTTGGACTTTCACTAGTTATATGGACAATGGTTGGACGTTCACCAGTTATATGGACAGTGGTTGGACTTTCACCAGTTATATGGACAGTGGTTGGACGTTCACCAGTTATATGGACAGTGGTTGGACTTTCACCAGTTATATGGACAGTGGTTGGACGTTCACCAGTTATATGGACAGTGGTTGGACGTTCACCAGTTATATGGACAGTGGTTGGACTTTCACCAGTTATATGGACAGTGGTTGGACTTTCACCAGTTATATGGACAGTGGTTGGACGTTCACCAGTTATATGGACAGTGGTTGGACGTTCACCAGTTATATGGACAGTGGTTGGACTTTCACCAGTTATATGGACAGTGGTTGGACTTTCACCAGTTATATGGACAATGGTTGGACGTTCACCAGTTATATGGACAGTGGTTGGACGTTCACCAGTTATATGGACAATGGTTGGACGTTCACCAGTTATATGGACAGTGGTTGGACGTTCACCAGTTATATGGACAGTGGTTGGACGTTCACCAGTTATATGGACAATGGTTGGACGTTCACCAGTTATATGGACAGTGGTTGGACGTTCACCAGTTATATGGACAGTGGTTGGACTTTCACTAGTTATATGGACAATGGTTGGACGTTCACCAGTTATATGGACAGTGGTTGGACTTTCACCAGTTATATGGACAGTGGTTGGACGTTCACCAGTTATATGGACAGTGGTTGGACTTTCACCAGTTATATGGACAATGGTTGGACGTTCACCAGTTATATGGACAGTGGTTGGACTTTCACCAGTTATATGGACAATGGTTGGATATTCACCAGTTATATGGACAATGGTTGGATATTCACCAGTTATATGGACAGTGGTTGGACGTTCACCAGTTATATGGACAATGGTTGGATATTCACCAGTTATATGGACAATGGTTGGATATTCACCAGTTATATGGACAGTGGTTGGACGTTCACCAGTTATATGGACAATGGTTGGATATTCACCAGTTATATGGACAATGGTTGGATATTCACCAGTTATATGGACAGTGGTTGGACGTTCACCAGTTATATGGACAATGGTTGGACGTTCACCAGTTATATGGACAATGGTTGGACGTTCACCAGTTATATGGACAGTGGTTGGACGTTCACCAGTTATGTGGACAGTGGTTGGACTTTCACCAGTTATATGGACAATGGTTGGATATTCACCAGTTATATGGACAGTGGTTGGATATTCACCGTGCTTATATCGGGTTTTAAATGAAATTGCAGATGTTTTAGCCACAATCATACAAAGCTCTCTCAATTCAGGAATTGTCCCTTTAGATTGTAAAATTGCAGATGTAACTCCATTATTTAAGAAAGGAGAGAAACCAGAAAATGATAGACCTGTTCGTCTAACATCTGTTATGGGGAAGTTATTGAAATCTATAATTAAGGACAGGGTGACTGAGCACTTAGAGAAATTTAAGCTGGTTAGAGAGAGCCTAAATGGATTTGTAAAGGGTCGGTCATGTCTAATGAACCTAATTGAATTTTTTGAGGAAGTAACTAAATTAATAGACAGGAATAGTTATGGATGTAGTTTATATGGATTTCCATTTGATAAGGTTCCATATAAAAGACTGTTAGCTAAGATTAAAGCTCATGGAATTAAAAGCAATACTGACCTGATTAGGCGATTGGTAGGCGGTAAAAGACGAGAGTAGAGATAATGACTCGAATTGGAAGGAAGTGACGAGTGGTGCCCCACAAGGATCTGCGCTGGGGCCTCAACTACTCTCCATTTTTATTAAGGACTTAGATAACACAATAGAGAGCCATACATCTAAGTTTGTCTATGACACAAAGATTGGTGACACAGTAAGTAGTGTAGATGGAAGCATAAAATTCAAAGAGACTTTGACAGATTAAGTGAGTGGACAAAACTGTGGCAGATGGATTTTCAATGCAGGTAAGTGTGAGGTCATCCATTTTGGACCAGGGAAGGATCGATCCGAGTATTGTTTAAATGGTGAAAAGCTCAGAACAGTGGCGGTCCAAAGAGATTGAGGAGTCCACGTACACAGCTCACTAAAATGTAGTGGTCAGGTACGAAAAATAATCAAAGAAGCTAATGGAATGATAGCCTTTATAACTGGAGGACTAGAATATAAAGGGGAGGAAGTTTTGCTACAACTATACAATGACCTGGTTAGATCACATCTGGAATACTGGGTACAGTTCTGGGCACCGCACCTCAGAAAGGATATATTGGTCTTGGAAGGAGTGCAGCACAGATTCACCAGAATGTTACCAGGGCTCCAAGGGTTAGATTATGAGGAGAGATTACATAAACTAGGCTTGTATTCCCTGGAATATAGAAGGATAAGGGGTGATTTGATTGAGGTTTTTAGGAGTTGAAAGCAATTGATCGGGTGGATAGAGAGAAACTTTTTCCACTGGTGGGTGAGTATAGGACAAGGGGACGTAACCTTAAAATCAGAGCCAGGCCATTCAGGAGAGAAGTTAGGAAACACTTCTTCACACAAAGGGTGGGAGAACTCTCCCACAAAAAGCAGTAGATGCTAGCTTAATTAATAATTTTAAATCTGAGATGGATAGATTTTTGCTAGCCGAGGGTATTAAGGGATATGGAGCCAAGGCAGGTGGATGGGGTTAGGATACAGATCAGCCATGATCTCATTGAGTGGTGGAACAGGCTTGAGGGGCTGAATGGCCTACTCCATTCCCTGTGTTCCTAATAGATGGACATTCACAACAATTACGTGGACAATAGATAGAAATTCACAGCATTTATATGGACAATCGATGCTGCAGTTAATATGTACTGCAGTGTTTCCTTAGTGCAGTGAGATACATGTAGTTTTTGTGACTGTCACACTGTTATCACCCTTTCCAACCTATCCCATAGTAAGGAGCTGAAAGTTTCCTTTAGCAATTATTGAATCATATCTCAAATCACCTCAATCCATTTCTGATGATCCAGTTGCAGTGATGGGAAAAAGCAGCTGCCAGTGCAGTCCCCATTCAAAACCTGACACTGGTGCAGAACGGGAGCAGCGATTGAAACCCTGGGCCTGCGAGTCCTCAGTTCCGTGCTTGTCCCTGCGCTAACGGCACACGTGAAGGCTCTCTGCAGGCTTCTCACCATCTCTGTGGTGTCATTTTTAGAAATCCCGAGACTGAGAAAACACATCATCAACATGTATTTAAAAGAAAGAAAGAAAGTGGTGACTGACTACGTGTCTGAGGTGTGGGGGTTGCTGCTCCTTCTCACATCACTCAACAACAGCCTGAATAAACAGGTAATTATAATTACACAGACTCTTCTGACTGGGCCCCGCCCCGAACCGTCCTGGCTCCGGGCCCCGCCCCGAACCGCCCTGGCTCCGGGCCCCGCCCCGAACCGTCCTTTCTCCGGGCCCCGCCCCGAACCGCCCTGGCTCCGGTCCCCGCCCCGAACCGCCCTGACTCCGGGCCCCGCCCCGAACCGCCCTGGCTCCGGGCCCCGCCCCGAACCGCCCTGGCTCCGGGCCCCGCCCCGAACCGCCCTGGCTCCGGGCCCCGCCCCGAACCGCCCTGGCTCCGGGCCCCGCCCCGAACCGCCCTGGCTCCGGGCCCCGCCCCGAACCGCCCTGGCTCCGGGCCCCGCCCCGAACCGTCCTGGCTCCGGGCCCCGCCCCGAACCGCCCTGGCTCCGGGCCCCGCCCCGAACCGCCCTGACTCCGGGCACCGCCCCGAACCGCCCTGGCTCCGGGCCCCGCCCCGAACCGTCCTGGCTCCGGGCCCCGCCCCGAACCGCCCTGGCTCCGGGCCCCGCCCCGAACCGCCCTGGCTCCGGGCCCCGCCCCGAACCGCCCTGGCTCCGGGCCCCGCCCCGAACCGCCCTGGCTCCGGGCCCCGCCCCGAACCGCCCTGGCTCCGGGCCCCGCCCCGAACCGCCCTGGCTCCGGGCCCCGCCCCGAACCGCCCTGGCTCCAGTCCCCGCCCCGAACCGCCCTGACTCCGGGCCCCGCCCTGAACCGCCCTGACTCCGGGCCCCGCCCCGAACCGCCCTGACTCCGGGCCCCGCCCCGAACCGCCCTGGCTCCGGGCCCCGCCCCGAACCGCCCTGGCTCCGGGCCCCGCCCCGAACCGCCCTGGCTCCGGGCCCCGCCCCGAACCGCCCTGACTCCGGGCCCCGCCCTGAACCGTCTTGACTCTCTGTCTTGCCCGGAATCTTTCTTAAACCGCTCAATCTTGAATTCTGGGAATACCTTTTGAGCCAATTTTGTGAATTGTTATTGAGCAAAATTTACAAAAACTGACTGGTTTCTTTAAACACTGTAAATCTTTGCAGAATAACATCCTCAGCACGAGATTTAAGACCATGTCTGAGAGTTTCGAGGAACAATTGGGAAGCCTTACTGATCATATGGAACGTTTTGCCAGAAATCTGCAGGATCAACTCAAACGAGGAGTTGACAAAGATGAGAAAAAGTGCCTTGAAGTCATTAAAAGGCACACAGAGCGGGTAGGTACAGTGAGTGAGGTGAAATGGAGGATGGGAGCAGTATTCACAGCTCGCAGTGATAATGGCGCGGAGCCCTCTACAGGGCATCTGGGACCTGAGTGAACGGGGCAAGCAACTGGGTATCTCCTTAACCAATCAGATTGAAGGATTGTGAAATTAACAGTGCGAGGACTGAACCAGGAAGTGTAAGTCAGAGTGGGTGAATTCAATGTCAAATCAGGTACAGAAAGAGAAATAAAGAGAGGGAAAGAAAGATTGGATTAAGGGAGAGAAAAAAAAGAGATGGAAAAAGTGAAAACAAAATTAAAACTTTTAAATTTCCAACAACAGTTGAAAGCTGAAGGAATGAGACTCCACACGTGTAATAGTTAATTTTCAGTGCCTGAGAGGTTGACTGGCAGTAATTAAGATTTATCACGCCATTAAAAGTTTACTTAGACTTGAAATTGACAAGACCTAACTTTCTGTGGTGAGTTTAGTTGGTAACTAGCACGCAAATACAGCATCTTCACGCCATTTGATGCATTTCAATGGTGAGGCAGACGATGATTTCGATGCTGTTTTCGCAAAGCTAACATTGGAACAGCACATATCCGACAGCAACTTTTCAATTTCTGCCTTTAATCGCTCGTCTGCCCTCGCCTGAAGTTGCTGTGGTATTTGAGCATAAATAACGGAGAGTGCCATTAACCTCACCGTTATTTTGACAGCAGTTTTTGAGCCATTGGGTTTTATAGCCCCCTCGCTTGTTTACTTAATGAGGGAAACCTTTGACCACTTATTGGGAGCCAAGCTGGCTTCCCCCATCTACTCTAGATGGTCCTAATGGCCTGAAATAACGGAAGTCAAAGAAAGAAAGACTTGCATTTATATCGAGCCTTTCATGACCTCAGGACGTCGCAAAGAGCTTTACAGCCAATGAAGTGCTTTTGAAGTGTTGTCACCGTTGGAATGTAGGAAACGTGGCTGCCAATTTTTACACAGTGAGGTCCCACAAACAGCAAGGTGATAATGGCCAGATAATCTGTTCTTAGGTTCTGGTTAAGGGATAAATACTGGCCAGGATATCGAGGAGAACTCCCCAGCTCTTTGAATAATGGAATCTTTTACATCCATTTGAGAGGGCAGCCTCTGGAGTGGGACTTGAACCCATGACCTTCTGACTCAGAGGTGAGAGTACTACGACCAAGACATGGCTAACAATGAGTGAATGTACACTTCATCGCAAATGGCAATAGAATCATACAATGAAAGAATCTTACACCACAGCAGTAGGTCAATCTGTGCCGGCTCTTTGAAAGTTTATTAGAACGCTGGTCGCTTTGTACATTGGCAGTGGTAGAACGCTGGTCCCTTTGTAGATGGGCAATACTAGAACACTGGCCAGCATTTATTGTCACAGCAAAAGAAGAGGTGGTTGAGATACTGGATGGGCTAAAAAGGCTGGCTGTACTTAAAGTAGATAAATCACCCGGTCCGGATGGGATGCATCCGAGGTTGCTGAGGGAAGTAAGGGTGGAAATTGCAGAGGTACTGACCATGATCTTCCAAACATCCTTAGATACGGGGGTGGTGCCAGAGGACTGGAGAATTGCAAATGTTACATCCTTGTTCAACAAGGTGTGTAAGGATAAACCCAGCAACTACAGGCCAGTCAGTTTAACCTCGGTGATGGGGAAGCTTTTAGAAACGATAATCCGGGACAAAATTGATAGTCACTTGGACAAGTGTGGATTAATAAAGGAAAGCCAGCACGGGTTTGTTAAAGGCAAATCGTATTTATCTAACCTGCTTGAGTTTTTTGATGAGGTAACAGAGAGGGTTGATGAGGGCAGTGCAGTTGATGTGGTGTCTATGGACTTTCAAATGGCGTTTAATGAAGTGCCTCATAATAGGCTTGTCAGCAAAATTGATGCCCATGGAATAAAAGGGGCAGTGGCAGCATGGATATAGAATTGACTAAGTGACAGGAAACCGAGAGTAGTGGTGAATGGTTGTTTTTCGGACTGGAGGGAGGTATTCAGTGGTGTTCCCCAGGGGTCGGAGCTGGGACCACTGCTTTTCTTGATATATATTAATGACTTGGACTTGGGTGTACAGGGCACAATTTCAAAATTTGCAGATGACACAAAATTTGAAAAGGTAGCAACCAGTGAGGAGGATAGTGATAGACTTCAAGAGGATATAGACAGGCTGGTGGCATGGGCAGATATATGGCAGATGAAATTCAACGCAGAAAAGTACAAAGTGATACATTTTGACAGGAAGAATGAGGAGAGGCAATATAAACGAAAGGGCACAATTCCAAAAGGGGTGCAGGAACAGAGAGAACTGGGGGTATATGTGCACAAATTGTTGAAGATGGCAGGGCAGGTTGAGAAAGCGGTTGAAAAAGCAAATGGGATCCTTGGCTTTATAAATAGAGGCAAAGAGTACAAAAGCAAGGAAGTTATATTGAACTTTTATAAAACACTGGTTCGGCCACAACTGGAGTATTGTGTCTAGTTCTGGGCACCGCACTTTAGGAAAGAGGTGAAGGCCTTAGAGAGGGTGCAGAAGAGATTTACTAGAACGGTTCCAGGGATGAGGGACTTTAGTTACGTGGATAGACTGGAGAAGTTGGGACAGAGAAGATTGAGAAGAGATTTAATAGAAATATTCAAAATCATGAAGGGTTTAGATAAAGTAAATATAGAGAAACTGTCCCCCTTGGCAGAAGGGTCAAGAACCAGAGGACACAGATTTAAGGTGATTGGCAAAAGAACCAAAGGTGACATGAGGAAAAGCGTTTTTACACAGCGAGTGCTTATGATCTGGAATGCGCTGCCTGAAAGGGCGGTGGAAGCAGATTCAATCATGGCTTTCAAAAAGGAACTGGATAAATACTTGAAGGAAAAAAATTTGCAGGGATACGGAGAAAGAGCAGGGGATTGGGACTAACTGGATTGCTCTTCCAAAAAGCCAGCATTGGCTCGATGGGCCAAATGGCCTCTTTCTGTGCTGTAACTATTCTATGATTCCATGATTCTATGATTGGGCAGTGCATGCACACCAGCACAGATCAGTTGGGCCAAATGGCCTGTTTGTGTGCTGTATATTTTATGTAATTGTACATTGGCAGTAGATGAACGATGGTGTTTATTGTCCAGATTTGATGAGGTTCCTTATATGCTGTAGAGCCGCTTCTGGGCACAAGTTCCCTTCTGCTGCTGCAACAGCTGGAGCTTCCACACATCCCTTTTGGGACTTGATAAGCTCCGATCTTTTATTGTGCCTTGTTTTGCTTTCAGTTAGAACAGACCTAGGTCTTGAAGCCACTCCTGATATGTCACTAATTTACATCTGTAACCATTGAATAAAAGAACTGTATAACATAAAATAATCATTATTTAAAATAGTAAACACAAATAACGTGCATATCTGTGTCCTTGTTTTTGTAGCCAGGGACTAATTCTTACCAAGGTTACCACAGGACACTGAAAGCGATATGTAACTACGATGGGGTTTACAACTCACCCACGTTTGGGCCAATCGATGTTAACCGCGATCTGTCACAGAGTCTCCACAGTGAAATTGATCCTTTTTTTGAAAGTACATTTCAGTAAGTACCCTAGTAATACACACAACACTTACACACCAATCGATGAGTTAGGGAGTAACCGACCAGGGATCATTAAACATCAGGCAAAGTCGAGCTTCACATCCCCTCGGTTTAGTAAATGTAGATAGAAGCCCAATTTTCTGATCATACTTAGAATGCAGTTTATTTTCACTAATTCCGAGATTTAATGTGTTTTACTGCTTGTGATCGCCTGCCCTTGAACAGAGCAGTGTCGTTTGCTCCAACATTTTACTTTGGTTCTTAGCCAAACAAAGCTTTCCTTTATCGTTATCTGATTTATTGTAAGTGTTTTACCATTTGAATAATGGACTCCTGAATGTTCCTTTATGACTGATGCTGTGCTTCCTTAGAAGCCGTGACTACCTCAGTGCTCACCTTGCACTGTATGGCCTGTGCCCTGGAGCAGGGTTGAGTCATAGATGTTGTTGAATCTGACTCCCCTTTGAGGGCTGATCATGCAAACACCTTCCACAGTCAGCAAACCTTTGTTCCATTCAACCCTTGAATGGAGCCAGGAGTTCTGAAGCTTTCTAATCTCTTGTTAGTCTGAATAGCACTGCTCTGGTAGGCTTTCCACAGAATCAGTCTTGCCATTGCACTTTGAAAACTTTGAAGCCCCCACAGGGATAGTTTAGGGCTGACTTTGGTGTGTAGTTTGAAATGCCACCCCACGAGTATTTCTGATGCTACCTGGTCCAAACCTGTCTGAAGAAAGAAAGAACTTGCATTTATATAGTACCTTTCACATCCTCAGGATGTCCCGAAGCGTTACCCAGCCAATTAAGTACTTTTAAAAAGTAGTCACCGTTGTAACGCAGGGAAATGCAGCAGTCAGTTTGCGTACAGCAAGATCCCTCAAACAGCAATAAAATGAGTAACCAGTTAATCTGTTTTGACGGTGTTGGTGCAGGGAGGAATGTTGGCCCAGCACACTGGAAGAACACCCTTGCTTTTCTTCAGAAAAATGCAAGGGATCTTTTACGTCCACCTGAACAGTCAGGGCATCGGTTTGAAGCCTCAACTGAAAGACAAATGAATCCCTAAGTGAGGGAAACGAGTTTGAGCTGCAGAAGATTTAAAAATGAGAGGATGCAGATTCTAACACAAAGAGCCATACTCTGCTGGGATGCACGTTTTGTTTCATGAGTTTAATGTTAACTTCTGAGTTTAATGAAATCCTGAGTCTATCATCTAGTTATTGAAATCCTTCTCGACCTGTCTGCCATCTTTGACATGGGTGACCACACCAACCTCCTCCAATGCCTTTCCTCCACTGTCTGGCTGGGTGAGACTGCGCTCACCTGGTTCCATTCTTACCTGTCCAGCCGTAGCCAGAGAATCTCCTGCAATGGCTTCTCTTCCTGCTCAGGCACCGTAACCACTGAAGTCCCTCAAGGGTCTATCCTTGGCCCCCTCCTATTTCTGATCTACATGCTGCCACTCGGTGACATCATCCGAAAACACAATGTCTGAGGCTGAACCAGACCATTCGCAATCTTGGCGTCCAATTGGACCCTGAGCTGAGCTTCCAACCCCATATCCTCTCCATCATCCAGACCGCCTACTTCCATCTCCTTAACATCACCTGTCTCCGCCCCTGCCTCAGCTCATCTGCTGCTGAAAACCTTATCCATGCCTTTGTTACCTCCAGACTCCACTATTCCAATGCTCTCCTGGCCGGCCTCTCACCCTTCACCCTCCTCACCCAAACCTCAGCTGCCCGTTTCCTAACTCGCACCAAGTCCCGTTCATCCATCATCCCTGAGCTCGCTGACCTGCATTGGCTCCCAGTCCGGCAATACCTCGGATTTTAAATTCTCATCCTTGTGTTGAAATCCCTCCATGGCCTCGCCCCTCCCTATCTCTGTAACCTCCTCCAGCCCTACAACACCCAAGACCTCTGCATTCCTCCAGAGTTTTTTGATGAGGTAACCCTCTGGTCGATGAGGGCAATGCAGTTGATGTGGTGTATATGGACTTTCAAAAGGCGTTTAATGACGTGCCGCATGGTCGGCTTAAGATTGCGGCCCATGGAATAAAGGGGGCAGTAGCAACATGGATTGGCTAAGGGAAAGGAAACAGAGAGTAGTGGAGAACGGTTGTTTCTCGGACTGGAGGGAGGTGTACAGTGCTGTTCTCCAGGGGTTGGTGCTGGGACTACTGCTTTTCTTGATCTATATTAATGACTTGGACTTGGGTGTACAGGGCACAATTTCAAAATTTGCAGATGACACAAAGCTTGGAAGGGTAGTAAACAGTGAGGAGGATAGTGATAGACTTCAAGAGGATATAGACAGGCTGGTGGCATAGGTGGATACGTGGCAGATGAAATTTAACGCAGAAAAATGCGAAGTGATACATTTTGGTGGGAAGAATGAGGAGAGGCAATATAAACTAGAGGGCACAACTCTAAAAGGGGTACAGGAACAGGGAGATCTGGGGGTATATGTGCACAAATCATTGACGTTGGCAGGGCAGGTTGAGAAAGTGGTTAAAAAAGCATACGGGATCCTGGGCTTCATAAATAGATGTAAGGACTTGCACAACACCAGGTTATTGTCCAACAGTTTTATGTTAAATCACAAGCTTTCGGAGCTTTCAATGCCTGACTATTTCTGCGATGCGTTTTTAGAATCCCTTCGCTCACCTGACGAAGGAGGAAAGCTCCGAAAGCTTGTGATTTAAAATAAAACTGTTGGACTATAAGCTGGTGTTGTGCAAGTCCTTACATTTGTCCACCCCAGTCCATCACCGGCATCTCCACTTCATAAATAGAGGCATCGAGTACAAAAAAGCTTACCCAAGCATTGCCCAATCACAATGAGAGGCAAATTGTCCAATTGCATTGAAAAGTGAATTGTCCAATCACAATGACAGGTTGATTGTCCAATCACAATGATAGGCGAATGGTCCAATTACGATGATAGGCGAATGGTCCAATCACGATGATAGGCGAATTGTCCAATCACACTGATTGTGAATTGTCCATTTACAATGTCCTTTCACAATGATAGGTGAATTGGCTCTTCGCAACGAAAGGCCATTCATCCCTTCACAACTCTAGGTGAATAGAAACATAGAAAATAGGAGCAGGAGTAGGCCATTCGGCCCTTCGATCCTGCTCCGCCATTCAATACGATCATGGCTGATCCTCTATCTCGATACCATATTCCTGCTCTCTCCCCATACCCCTTGATGCCTTTTCTGTCTAGAAATCTATCTAGCTCCTTCTTAAATATATTCAGTGACTTGGCCTCCACAGCCTTCTGTGGTAGAGAATTCCACAGATTCACCACCCTCTGAGTGAAGAAATTTCTCCTCATCTCAGTCCTGAATGTCCTACCCCATATCCTGAAACTTTGACCCCTCGTTCTGGACCCCCCAGCCAGGGGAAACATCCTCCCTGCACCAGTGTCTAGACCTGTCAGAATTTTATATGTTTCAATGAGATCCCCTCTCATTCTTCTAAACTGTAGTGAATACAGGCCGAGTCGATCCAATCTCTCCTCATACGACAGTCCTGCCATCCCAGGGATCAGTCTGGTGAACCTTCGCTGCGCTCCCTCCATGGCAAGTATGTCCTTTCTGAGTCCATTCACGATGATCGGTGAATTATCCAATCACAATGAAAGATGATGGATGAATTGTCCATTCACAATGATAAGCAAATTGTCCAATCACAACGATAGGTGAATAGTCCAGTCACAATGATAGGTGAATAGTCCAATCACAATGAAAGATGAATTGTCCCTTCAAAATGATAAATGAATTGTCCAATCATGTTGAGAGGCCAATTGTCCAATCACAATGATAAGTAAATTGTCCAATTGCAATGATTGGTTAACTGTCCATTTTCAATGATAAACGAAGTGTCCAATCACAATGAAAGGTGAATTGCCCAGTCATAATGATAGACGAATTGTCCAATCACAATGATAGACGAATTGCCCAATCATAATGATAGACGAATTGTCCAATCACAATAGGCCAATTGTCCAATCACCATGAAAGGTCAATTGTCCAGTCACAATTATAAGTGAATTGCAGCTTTGTAATGTTAGGTGAATTCTCCAATCACAATGATAGGCCATTTGTCCAATCAAAATGCCGGGTGAATTGTCCAATCACAATGATAGGTGAATTGTCCAATCACAATGATTACATCGAATTGCATCGAAACTGCAGCACAGAAACGGGACATTCGGCCCAACAGGTCCATGCCGGTGTCCATCGAGCCTCCTCCCTCCTTACTTCATCTAACATTATCAGCATATCCTTTCTCCTTTATGTATTTATCTAGGTTCCCCTTGAATGTATCTATGCTAGTCGCCTCAACTACTCCTTGTGGTAGTGAGTTCCACGTTCTCACCACTCTCTGGGTAAAGAAGTTTCTCCTGAATTCCCTATTAGATTTATTAGTGACTATCTTATATTTATGGCCCCTAGTTCTTGTCTCCTCTGCAAGTGGAAATGTCTTCTCCATGTCTACCTTATCAAAATATTTCATAATCTTAAAGACCTCTACAGGTCACCCCTCAGCCTTCTCTTTTCTAGAGAAAAGAGCTCCATCCTGCGCAATCTTTCCTGATAGGTCTAACCTCTCAGTTCTGGTGTCATCCTAGTAAATCTTTTTTGCACGTTCTCCAGTGCCTTTATATCCCTTTTATTATATGGAGACCAGATTTGTTCACAATACTCTAAGTGAGGTCTAACCAAGGTTCTATACAAGTTTAACATAACCTCTCTGCTTTTCAATTCTATCCCTCTCGAAATGAACCCCATTGCTTGATTTCCCTTTTTTTATGGCCTTATTAACCTGCATCGCAACTTTCAATGATTTGTGTATCTGTACCACCCGATCCCTCTGCTCCTCTCCCCCATTTAAACTGTTATTTTCCAAGCAGTATGTGGCCCCCTTATTCTTCCTACCAAAATGTAATCTCTCACACTTATTTATATTGAAATTCATTTGCCAATTGCACGACCATTCTGCAAATTTATTAATGTCTTCCTGTATTTTGTCGCTGTCCTCCTCAGTATTAACTATACTTCTCAATTTGGTGTCGTCCGCAAATTTTGAAATTGTGCTTAAGATTTCCGAGTCCAAATCATTTGTGTAAATGGTAAACAACAGTGGTCCCAGCACCGATCCTATGGAACACCACTTCCCACCTTTTGCCAGTCTGAGTAACTACTTTTAACCCCCTACTCTCTGTTTTCTGTTTTGTAGCCAGCTTGCTATCCATTCTGTTACCTGTCCCCTGACTCCACATGCTCTGACCTTAGTCATGAGTCTACAATGCGGTACCTTATCAAAAGCCTTTTGAAAATCCAAATATATTACATCTATTGAATTACCTTTGCCTACCGTTTCTGTCACTTCATCAAAGAATTCAATAATGTTGGTCAACCTTGACCTTCCCTTTTAAAAATCCGTGCTGACTATTCTTTATTATATTTTCATTCTCTAGATGTTTTTCTATTACATGTTTGAGTAAAGATTCCATTATCTTTCCTACCACCGACGTTAAGCTAACAGGTCTATAGTTCCCTGGACTTGTTCCATCTCCCTTTTTAAATATAGGAATCACATTAGCTGTCTGACTGTCCTCTGGCACTATTCCCTTTTCTAATGAATTTTTATATATATGTAACAGTGCCTCTGCTATCTCCTCCCTAACTTCTTTTAATATTCACAGATGCAATCAATCTGGACCAGGAGTTTTATTCTCTCAGTTTGATTAGTTTATCAATTATCTCCCCCCTTTCTATCTTAAATCTCTTTATATCTTTTTTGATCTCTGCTTCTAATGTTCTGCCCACCTTGTTAGTCTCCCTGGTAAATACTGAGACAAAGTAATTATTTAATATTTCTGCCATTTCGCTGTCATAACCTGTGAGTTTATCTTATGCATCCCTTAGTAGCCCTCTCCCTATCCTGATTTTTCTTTTGTTATTTATGTGTCTGTGGAATACTTTTCTATTTCTTTTTATATTCCTTGATGATTTAATTTTGTAGTTTCTCTTTGCTTTCCTAATTGTTTTTTTAAACTTCTTTCCTAACCTCTTCGTATTCCCTTTTGTCATCCTCTCCTTTGTTTTCTAGTAACTGAGAGGGTTGATGAGGGTAGTGTGGTTGATGTGTACATGGACTTTCAAAAGGCATTTCATACAGTAGCACATAATAGGCTTGTTAGCAAAATTAAAGTCCATGGGATTAAAGGGACAGTGGCAACGTGGATATAAAGTTAGCCAAGGGACAGAAATCAGAGAGTAGTGGTTTTTCAGACTGGAGGGAAGTATACAGTGGTGTTCCCCAGGGGTCAGTATTAGGACCACTGCTCTTTTTGATATATATTAATGACCCGGACTTGGGTATAGAGGGTATAATTTCAAAGTTTGCAGATGACACAAAACTCAGAAATGTAGTAAACAATGTGGAGGATAGTAACAGACTTCAGGAGGATATAGACAGACTGGTGAAATGGGCAGACACATGGCAACTGAAATTTAATGCAGAGAAGTGTAAAGTGATGCATTTTGGTAGGAAGAATGAGGAGAGGCAATATAAACTAAATGGTACAATTTTAAAGGGAGTGCAGGAGCAGAGAGACCTGGGGGTGCACCTACACAAATTTTTGAAGGTGGCAGGACAACCTGAGAAGGCTTTTAAAAAAGCATATGGGATGCTGGGCTTTATTAATAGAGGCATAGAGTACAAAAGCAAGGAAGTTATGCAAAACCTTAATAAACAATGGTTAGGCCTCAGCTGCAATATTGGGTTCAATTCTGGGCACCTCACTTTAGGAAGGATGTCAAAGCCTGAGAGAGGGTGCAGAAGAGATTTACTAGAATGGTTCCAGGGATGAGGGACTTCAGTTATGTGGAGAGACTGGAGAAGCTGAGGTTGTTCTCCTTAGATCAGGGAGGATGTTCCCGATGGCTGAGGAGTCCAGAACCAGGGATCACAGTCTCAGGATACGGGGAATGCCATTTAGAACCGAGATGAGGAGAAATTTCTTCACTCAGAGGGTGGTGAACTTGTGGAATTCTCTACCACAGAAGGCAGTGGAGGCCAAGTCAATAAATATATTCAAGAAGGAGATAGATATATTCCTTAATGCTAAAGGGATCAAGGGATATGGGGAAAAAGTGGGAACAGGGTACTGAGTTAGATGATCAGCCATGATCATTCTGAATGGCAGAGCAGGCCCGAAGGGCTGAATGGCCTACTCTTGCTCCTATTTTCTATATTTCTATATTTCCATGAAGGTTAAGAGGAGTTTTAATAGAGGTGTTCAAAATTATGAACGGTTTTGATAGAGTAAATAAGGAGGAACTGTTTCACTGGCAGACAGGTCGGTAACCAGAGGACACAGATTTAAGATGATAGGCAAAGGAGTCAGAGGTGACATGAGGAAACATTATTTTACACAGCGAGTTGTGATGATCTGGAATGCACTGCCTGAAAGGGCGGTGGAAACAGATTCAGTAGTAACTTTCAAAAGGGAATTAGATAAAACTTGAATAGAAAAAATTTAGAGGGCTATGGGGAAAGAGCAGGGGAATGGGACTAATTGCATTGATCTTTCAAAGAGCCGATGGGGCAAATGGCCTCCTCCTGTGCTGTACGTACTATGATATGATACTTAGTGTATTCCTTTCTCTTTAGTTTCAATTTTGCCCTTATTTCTTTATTCATCCATGGTGTATCATTACTGGCTAGTTTGTTCTTGCTTTTTAGTGGGATATATTTCTCCTGGACTCTATTGATCACCATTTTAAATGTTTCCCACTCCTGTTCCATTTCTTTATCAGTAAATTTTTCCAGTTTATCTTTCCTAGTTCCATTTTCATCCCCTGAAAATCAGCTTTTTCCCAATTTATTACTTTGGTTCTTGTCTTATGTCCTTCTCAGTCTTTAGCTTAAATCTTAATATGTTGTGATTGCTATTGCCTAGATGTTCCCCTACACTTACTTCTCTTATCTGTTCTGGTTCATTTCCCATCACTAGATCCAGCAGTGTTTCCTCTCTTGTTGGGCTTTTTACATACTGGGTGAGAAAGGACTCCTGCACACACTGTAAAAACTCCATTCCCTCTACCCCTTTACCTCTCTCCTCTTGCCAGTTTATTTGGGGGTAGTTAAAATCTCCCCTGATTATTATCCTATGTCCTTTACTCATTTCACATATTTGCTTATATATTTCTTCCTCCACCTCCTTTCCACTATTAGGTGGTCTGTAGTAAACCCCTATTAGTGGGATCGATCCCTTCTTATCATTTATTTCAATCCATACGGATTCTGTTTCTCTCCTATTAGTTATGTTACTTTTTTCTACTGCTATTATATTACCTCCAATCAGTACATCTACTCCACCCCACTCCTTCCCTGTCCTTTCCGATTATTTTATAACCTCCAATATTTAATTGCCAGTCCTGTTCTTTATATTGCCATGTTTCAGTTATTCCTTCTACATTAGGTTTCTCACTGGATTATTGCCTCCAGTTCCCCCGTTTTATTTTGGACTGTGTAAATTGCTGTCCAGGCAGTTGAATTCATCTTCAATAGTTGTTCCTTTCACTTTATTTTTAACAGTCCTTTTATATTTCTGTTTTATAAATGTATTTGTTCCTTGACCGTTTATGTTATCTTTATTCTTTACTCTGGTCTGACCTTTACACTCATCTCCTGTTTCTTTCATCTTTAATCTTTTATTATTGCTCCAAGATCCCTCCCCCCATCTTGCTAGTTTGAAGCCTTCTCCACGGCCCTATTTATCCTTTCCACTCGGACAATGTCCCATTCCGGTTCAGGTGGATCCTGTCCCAGTGGTACAGCTCCTTCCTGTCCCAGTACTGGTGCCAGTGTCCCATGAAATGGAACCCTCCTTCCCACACCAGTCTCTCAGCCACTCATTCACTCTCCTGATCTGCCTATCCCAGTGCCAATTAACACGAGGCTTGGGTAGTAATCCTGAGATTATCACCCGTGAGGTCCTGCTTTTTAATTTCGTTCCTAACTTATGATATCCCCTTTGCAGAACCTCCTCCTTGTTCTTCCTTATGTCATTGGTCCCGACAGGGACCGTGGAAACTGGATCCTCCCCCTCCCTTTCCAAGTTCCTCTCCAGTTGCTCCGAGATGTCCTTTACTTGTGCACCAGGTAGGCAGTACACCCTCCTGGACTCTCGGTCGTGACTGCAGAGGACGCTATCTGTCACCCTAATTATAGAATCCTTTATGACTACGACCTTTCTATTCTGATCCTTCCCCCCCCCTTGGACTGCCTCATGCTCCACGGTGCCATGGTTAACATTCTGGGCATCCTCCCTGCAGCCTTCACCCTTATCCTCACAGGTATCAAGTACCTTGTGCCTGTTGGACAGGACCAGTGTCTGCAGGACCTCCTTCTCTACCTCCCCCTCCCTTATGTGTCGGAGTGTCTCGAACTCGCTCTCCAGCTCAAAGACTCTGAGCCGGAGTGTCTCAAGGCAGAGACATTTCCTGCAGATGTGGCAATCGGGACAGACTCACTGTCCACAAATCCCACATATTACAGTCCCAACACACAGCCTGTGCTGCCATTTCTAGTTTGTATTTATTTAATCAGTAGTTTATTTCTAAGACTAATAGAATCACTTCAGAACATCCCCTCCAGCTTCCCCTTATCTATGATGTGGAGATGCCGGTGATGGACTGGGGTGGACAAATGTAAGGAATCTTACAACACCAGGTTATAGTCCAACAATTTTATTTTAAAATCACAAGCTTTCGGAGATTATCCCCTTCGTCAGGTGAGTGAGTGAATAAGAGGTTCTCAAATCACATATCTTATATTAGGCTGGGACACCATCACACCAATCAAAAGGTGTTGTTGGTGTTCAGACAGGTTAGCCATGGAAAACAGTAGGTCCCAGTATGCTGAATACACATTGTGTCAAATTATACAGACAGAGAGAAAGAGACCCAAAAGACAATCTTCTTATTGGAGAGCAACCCTACCTTTCACATGGAATTGATGAAGTATTTGAGAACTGGGGGAATCTGCAAGTAACTTGCTTTGCCTCAGTCTGACCTGCGTTTGTCCACGATGCAGGACCACAGGCACTAGCCGCAAATAAGGTCTCCCTTCCCCTCCCTCGATCCCTTCAACCCTCTCTTCTACATAAGAAACAAATCGGAGCAGGAGTAGGCCATACGGCCCCTCGAGCCTGCTCCGCCATTCAATAAGATCATGGCTCACCTTCGAGCTCAACTCCACTTTACTGCCCAATCCCCATATCCCTTGATTGCCCTCGAGTCCAAAAATCTATCTATCTCAGCCTTGAATATGTTCAATGACTGAGCAACCACAGCACTCTCGGGTAGAGAATTCCAAAGATTCACAATCCTTTGAGTGAAGAAATTCCTTCTCATCTCAGTCTTAAATGGCCGACCCCTTATCCTGAGACTATGCCCCCATGTTCTAGACTCTCCAGCCAGAGGAAACATCCTCTTAGCATCTACCCTGTCAAGCCCCCTCTGAATTTTATACGGTTTAATTAGATCACCTCTCATTCTTCTAAACTCCAGAGAGTATAGGCCCATTCTACTCAATCTCTCCTCATAGGACAACCCTCTCATCCCAAGAATCAATCTAGTGAACCTTCGTTCCACCGCCTCCAAGGCAAGTATATCCTTCCTGAGACAAGGAGACCAAAATTGTACACAGTACTCCAGGTGAGGTCTCAACAAAACCCTGTAGAATTGTAGCAAGACTTCCTTACTCTTGTATTCCAACCCCCTTGCAATAAAGGCCAACATACCATTTGCCTTCCTAATTGCTTGCTGTACCTGCATGCTAACTTTTTGTGTTTCTTGTACGAGGACACCCAACTCTCTCTGAACCAACATTTAATAGTTTCTCACCATTTAAAATATATTCTGCTTTTCTATTCTTCCTACCAAGTGAATAACCTCACATTTCCCCACATTATACTGCATCTGCCACCTTCTTGCCCACTCACTTAACCTGTCTATATCCCTTTGCAGATGCTGTGTCCTCCTCGCAGCTTACTTTCCCACCTAGCTTTGTATCGTCAGCAAACTTGGATACATTACACTTGGTCCCTTCTTCTAAGACACTAATATAGATTGTAAATAGCTGAGGTCCAAGCACTGATCCTTGCGGTACCCCACAAGTTACAACCTGCCAACCCGAAAATCACCCGTTTATCCCGACTCTCTGTTTTCTGTCTGTTAACCAATCCTCTATCCGTGCTAATATATTACCCCCAACCCCATGGGCCCTTATCTTGCGTAACAACCTTTAATGTGGCACCTTATCGAATGCCTTTTGGAAATCCAAATATACTATATCCACTGGTTCCCCTTTATCTACCCTGCTAGTTACATCCTCAAAGAGCTCCAATAGATTTGTCAAACATGGTTTCCCTATCATAAAACCATGTTAACTCTGCCTAATCATATTGAGATTTACAAAGTGCCCTCTTACCACTTCCTTAATTATGGATTCCAGCACTTTCCCGACAACTGATGTCAGGCTAACTGGCCTGTAGTCCCTTGTGGAGACCAAGTCCCGTCTTCACATTGAGGACACCGTCCATTGTATTGTGTGGCACTACCACCGTGCTACATGGGATAGATTCAGAACAGATCTAGCAGCTCAAAACTGAGCATCTATGAGGCGCTGTGGGCCGTCAGCAGCAGAATTGTATTCCACCACAATCTGTAACCTCATGGCCCGGCATATTCCTCACTCTACCATTACCAAGAAGCCAGGGGATCAACCCTGGTTCAATGAGAAGTGTGGAAGATCATGCCAGGAGCAGCACCAGGCGTACCTAAAAATGAGGTGCCAACCTGATGAAGCGACAACTCAGGACTACATACGTGCTAAACAGCAGAAGCAGCATGCTATAGACAGAGCTAAGCGATTCCACAACCAACGAATCAGATCAAAGCTCTGCAGTCCTGTCACATCCAGTCGTGAATGGTGGTGGCCAATTAAACAACTAACGGGAGGAGGAGGCTCTGCAAACATCCCCATCCTCAATGATGGCAGAGTCCAGCACGTGAGTGCAAAAGACAAGGCTGAAGCGTTTGCAACCATCTTCAGCCAGAAGTGCCGAGTGGATAATCCATCTCAGCCTCCTCCCGATATCCCCACCATCACAGAAGCCAGTCTTCAGCCAATTCGATTCACGCCACGTGATATCAAGACACATCTGAATGCACTGGATACAACAAAGGCTATGGGCCCCGACAACATCCCGGCTGTAGTGCTGAAGACTAGTGCTCCAGAACTAGCCATGCCTCTAGCCAAGCTGTTCCAGTACAGCTACAACACTGGCATCTACCCGACAATGTGGAAAATTGCCCAGGTATGTCCTGTCCACAAACAGCAGGACAAATCCAATCCGGCCAATCAGTCTACTCTCAATCATCAGCAAAGTGATGGAAGGTGTCGTCGACAGTGCTATCAAGCGGCACTTACTCACCAATAATCTGCTCACTAATGCTCAGTTTGGGTTCTGCCAGGACCACTCGGCTCCAGACCTCATTACAGCCTTGGTCCAAACATGGACAAAAGAGCTAAATTCCAGAGGTGAGGTGAGGGTGACTGCCCTTGACATCAAAGCAGCCATTGACCGAGTGTGGCATCATGGAGCCCTAGTAAAATTGAAGTCAATGAAGATCACAACCAATGCATCCACTATCTCTGTAGCCACCTCTTTTAGAACCCTAGGGTGTAGGCCATCAGGTCCGAGGATTTGTCGGCTTTTAGTCCCATTAATTTCTCCAGTACTTTTTCTCGACTGATATTAATTGCTTTAAGTTCCTCACTCTCATGATACCCTTGGTTCCCCATTATTTCTGGTAAGCTTTATGTGTCTTCCATGAAGACAGATACAAAATACTTGTTTAACGTCTCTGCCATTTCCTTATTGCCCATTATAATTTCTCCTGTCTCAGCCTCTAAAGGACCCACGTTTACTTTTGCTGATCTCTTCCTTTTTACATACTTGTAGAAGCTCTTACAATCTGTTCTTATATTTCTTGCCAGTTTACTCTCATTCTATTTTCTCCCTTTTTTGGCCATTCTTTGCTGGCTTCTAAAACTCTCCCAATCCTCAGCTCACCACTATTCTTGGCAATATTATAAGCCTCTTCTAATCTAATACTATCCTTAATTTCTTTAGTTAGCCACAGGTGGATCACTTTTCCGCTGGAGTTTTCATTTCTCAATGGAATGTATATTCGTTGAGAATTTTGAAATATTTCTTTAAATGTCTGCCACTGTATATCTCCCGTCATACGCTTTAATCTAGTTTCCCAATCTACCTTAGCCAACTCGCCCCTCATACCCATGTAATTGGCTTTATATAAGTTTAAGACTCTAGTTTCGGACTTAAGTACGTCACTCTCGAACACAGTGTGAAATTCTCTCTCCCTCCCCCACTCGTTCCCTTCCACACCTCTCTTCTCTCCCTCTCTCTTTCCATCTCTCTGTCCCGGCCCCCCCGCCCCTTCCCTCTTCTGATTTAGGACTAGTGCAAAGGTCCAGGTGTTTCTGACCTGTTTGTTTGAAGGTGCAAGGAACGAGGAAGTTGCAAATTATAAATTTAGCGTAGGGATAAGGATTAGTCCTTCTGATGATTTAATGTATCCTGCTTGGTTCAATAGGTTTAACAAAGCCACAAGGAGTTCAATGAAAGGACATTTGGATGTTTTTAAAACCTCACTAAACACGGTGATAGATGAGGCTCAACCAACCAAATGTATGGGAGATAATGCATGGGTTTGGCAATGCCGGCAGAAGTTCATGAAAACTGAGGTAAGTGGAAAGTTGCTGTTGGTGTGATTGTTCAAGTGGTCTTGTGTCTCCTCGGGTGTACTGGATGTTTGGTGGTGACTGTGGAGTGTCCCACCATGGTTACCCACCAGCCATTGCTAAACTGGCTCCACAGTTTCTCTGGTAACTTGTCACAGACGTAAGGTATCCCGTCCAATCAAATCTAACCGGTGATCATTCCAATTAAATGGGTTTGTAACTGGAAATAATCATTGGCCCTCTATTGGTGAAGCTCAGCTTCCGGTGACAGGAGGGACAATGGCAGCAAAACTGCATGAACCATAAGTGCCACATTTCAGGGGCAAGAACTTCTCAGGATAGATTTCCCTCTCTGTTGCACCAGAAGAACATTCAGTTCCCAGTTGCAGCAAAGAAGACACGGGGGCAGAGACACGTAACATCAGGTGTGTGCCCCCCTGCGCTGCCCCCGGATTTCCTGGGGTTCCCTCAGTGGGCGGTACTGCATTAGCATGGAAATGAGGCTGGGGTGTCCAGGCTTCCCATCTCACTTTCCTCTTCAGCTGCCCATGGGCTGCTCAATCAGAGGGGCAGTGCCCCTAAAAGCTGGCCGTGGAGCTTGTATCAGGAGCCTCTGCAGGGGAGGGTGTACAGGAGTCATGGGAGCACCCCAAAGATGTGAGGTGGCAGTGGTTATCGAGTCCCCCTCTACACCCAGCAGAATCTACGGGGCTTGGACCCTCCTGGCCGATGTTCCCCGGCAAGCTCTAGTGCCAGAGGCCAGAAGTGCAGCTGCATGCTCCAGGCGTTCCTGTTTCTATCCCCCTCCACACCCGTTCCCTGTGAAAGGCCCTACCAGGGGTGGGGGCGGGTCTGCACCAACAGGCTAGAAGATTAGAATGCACAGTGGGGAGTGGGGGGCCGTGAGTGGAAAGTTGGCCTCATACTGTAGTGATATAATCTACCCAAATGAAGTTGTTGCCAACAGTGAGCTGAAGTGGGACAAACCATTTAAGTTCAGCAATGAACTGTGATACAGAGGATTGCAGAATACCAGCTCTGTGGCCACACAGCGATGGCAAGAGTTCAGGTGGCTCACACATAGGAACAGAGAATCATAGAAAGGTTACAGCATGGAAGGAGGCCATTCAGCCCATTGAATCCGTGCCGGCTCTATGCAAGATCAATCCAGCTAGTCCCACTCCCCCGCCCTATCCCCGTAGCCCTGCAATTTTTTTCCTTTCAAGTACTTAACCAGTTCCTTTTTGAAGGCCATGATTGAATCTGCCTCCACCACCCCCTCGGGCAGTGCATTCCAGATCCTAACCACTCACTGTGTAAAAACGTTTTTCCTCATGTCACCTTTGGTTCTTTTGCCAATCACCTTGAAAACATAGGAGCAGGAACAGTCGGCCCATCTAGCCTGCTCCACCATTAAATTGGATCATGGCTGGTCTGCATCTTAACTCCATGTCCCTTGACACCCTTGCCTAACAAGTATCTATCAGTCTCACTCTTGAAAGCTTCAATTGACCTCCAGAATCCACAGCCTTTGGGGGAGAGAGTTCCAGATTTCTACAACCCTTTGTGTGAAGATGTGCTTCCTGACAGCAGAACTAATTTTAAGATTATGCCCCCTTGTTCTGGATTCCCCCACCAGAGGAAATAGTTTCTCTCTATCTACCCAAACAAATCATTTTAAACGCCTCGACTAGATCACCCCTCAACCTTCTAAACTCATAAGACCAGAAACCAAGTTTGTGCAACCTGACCTTGTAATTTAACCATTTTAGCCCCGGTATCATTCTGGTGAATCTGTGCTGTACTCTCTCCAAGACCAATATATCCTTCCTGAGGTGCGGAGTCCAGAACTGAATGCATTCTCCAGATGGGGTCTAACCAGAATTCTGTACGACCGTAACATAACTTCCACCCCTTTGAGATAAAGGCTAACATTCCATTACCCACTCTGACCTCTCTGTCCTCGGCCTCTTACACTGTTCCAATGAAGCTCAACATAAGCTCGAGGAACAGCCCCTCATCTTTCGATTGGACACTTTACAACCTTCCGGACTCAACATTGATTTCAATAACTTCTAGAGTAGCTGTTGCCATTTACAGCTACTCTAGACCCATCTTTTGTTTCTTACCCTGTCCCATTCCCACCCTCCTTACCTTGCACCATCATCCCTTTTATTATTTAATCACTCGTGCCCTCCACCCTATCACAGACCTTCCCTTTTGTTCTTTCCTCCCCTCCCCTCCCCCATTTCCCTGGCTCTGTACTTGCTTAACAACTGTTAACTCTTTAATGTCTTCCAGTTCTGACGAGAGGCCTTTGACCTGAAACATTAACTCTGTTTCTTTCTCCACAGACGCTGCCTCACTTGCTGAGCTTCTCCAGCATTTTCTGTTTTTATTTCAGATTTCCAGCATCTGCAGTATTTTGTGTTTGATTCCATGAGCCATTTTGATTACTTTTTGTACCTGTCCACCAGCCTTCAGTGATGTGTGCACAAATGAATGACTTTGAGAAACCAGATGATCTCCTGTGAATTTGCTCATGGTGAATCAGATGATGCATTGATTTATAAGGAGAGGACCATGTGATGCACAAAGTATTATTCTGCTGTTAAAGTGAAGTGGCGTTCCTTAAAGTCCACAAAGTCCACGGGTTGTGAAGTCAACATGGGCTGAAGCGAGCCAGAGTTTAATTATTGTTTGGTCATTGAACTTTGCAAACGAGAGTGTACATGTCAGTTTCTGGCTATGGGTCCAAAGAACCCAGTTGTTCTGCATCTGTAACAATGTGATGCCCACAGTGTTGTAGCTGTGTAGATATTTTGAATGCATCACCAGTGTAACACGGTGTGATGCACTGTTCTCAATGTATTATAAGTGTGACATCACTTCCCAGCTCATGTTAATACTATCGCTGGCACCGCCCCTTCACAGCTCATGTTAATACCATCGCTGGCACCGCCCCATCCCAACTCATGTTAATACTATCGCTGGCACCGCCCCTTCCCAGCTCATGTTAATACTATCGCTGGCACCGCCCTTCCCAACTGATGTTAATACTATCGCTGGCACCGCCCCTTCCCAACTCATGTTAATACGATCGCTGGCACCGCCCCATCCCAACTCATGTTAATACTATCGCTGGCACCGCCCCTTCACAACTCATGTTAATACTATCGCTGGCACCGCCCATTCCCAGCTCATGTTAATACTATCGCTGGCACCGCCCCATCCCAACTCATGTTAATACTATCGCTGGCAACGCCCCTTCACAACTCATGTTAATACTATCGCTGGCACCGCCCATTCCCAGCTCATGTTAATACTATCGCTGGCACCACCCCTTCACAGCTCATGTTAATACTATCGCTGGCACCGCCCCTTCACAGCTCATGTTAATACCATCGCTGGCACCGCCCCTTCACAGCTCATGTTAATACTATCGCTGGCACCGCCCCTTCACAGCTCATGTTAATACCATCGCTGGCACCGCCCCTTCACAGCTCATGTTAATACTATCGCTGGCACCGCCCCTTCACAGCTCATGTTAATACTATCGCTGGCACCGCCCCTTCCCAGCTCATGTTAATACCATCGCTGGCACCGCCCCTTCCCAGCTCATGTTAACACCATCGCTGGCACCGCCCCTTCACAGCTCATGTTAATACTATCGCTGGCATCGCCCCGACACAGCTCATGTTAATACTATCGCTGGCACCGCCCCTTCACAGCTCATGTTAATACTATCGCTGGCAACGCCCCTTCACAGCTCATGTTAATACCATC
This sequence comes from Heptranchias perlo, assembly GCF_035084215.1. Classification (NCBI taxonomy): domain Eukaryota; kingdom Metazoa; phylum Chordata; class Chondrichthyes; order Hexanchiformes; family Hexanchidae; genus Heptranchias; species Heptranchias perlo. The sequence goes on along the minus strand of NC_090350.1, from coordinate 3,370,656 downwards.
GCTGGCACCGCCCCTTCACAGCTCATGTTAACACCATCACTGGCACCGCCCCTTCCCAGCTCATGTTAATACTATCGCTGGCACCGCCCCTTCCCAGCTCATGTTAATACCATCGCTGGCACCGCCCCTACACAGCTCATGTTAATACTATCGCTGGCACCGCCCCTTCCCAACTGATGTTAATACTATAGCTGGCACCGCCCCTTCACAGCTCATGTTAATACTATCGCTGGCACCGCCCCTTCACAGCTCATGTTAATACTATCGCTGGCACCGCCCCTTCCCAACTGATGTTAATACTATAGCTGGCACCGCCCCTTCACAGCTCATGTTAATACTATCGCTGGCACCGCCCCTTCACAGCTCATGTTAATACTATCGCTGGCACCGCCCCTTCCCAACTGATGTTAATACTATAGCTGGCACCGCCCCTTCACAGCTCATGTTAATACCATCGCTGGCACCGCCCCTACACAGCTCATGTTAATACTATCGCTGGCACCGCCCCTTCCCAACTGATGTTAATACTATCGCTGGCACCGCCCCATCCCAACTCATGTTAATACTATCGCTGGCACCGCCCCTTCACAACTCATGTTAATACTATCGCTGGCACCGCCCCTTCCCAGCTCATGTTAATACTATCGCTGGCACCACCCCTTCACAGCTCATGTTAATACTATCGCTGGCACCGCCCCTTCACAGCTCATGTTAACACCATCGCTGGCACCGCCCCATCCCAACTCATGTTAATACTATCGCTGGCACCGCCCCTTCCCAGCTCATGTTAATACTATCGCTGGCACCGCCCCTTCACAGCTCATGTTAATACCATCGCTGGCACCGCCCCTTCACAGCTCATGTTAATACTATCGCTGGCATCGCCGCTTCACAGCTCATGTTAATACCATCGCTGGCACCGCCCCTTCACAGCTCATGTTAATACTATCGCTGGCACCGCCCCTTCACAGCTCATGTTAATACCATCGCTGGCACCGCCCCTTCCCAGCTCATGTTAATACCATCGCTGGCACCGCCCCTTCCCAGCTCATGTTAACACCATCGCTGGCACCGCCCCTTCACAGCTCATGTTAATACTATCGCTGGCACCGCCCCTTCACAGCTCATGTTAATACTATCGCTGGCACCGCCCCTTCACAGCTCATGTTAATACTATCGCTGGCACCGCCCCTTCACAGCTCATGTTAATACCATCGCTGGCACCGCCCCTTCACAGCTCATGTTAACACCATCACTGGCACCGCCCCTTCCCAGCTCATGTTAATACTATCGCTGGCACCGCCCCTTCCCAGCTCATGTTAATACCATCGCTGGCACCGCCCCTACACAGCTCATGTTAATACTATCGCTGGCACCGCCCCTTCACAGCTCATGTTAATACTATCGCTGGCACCGCCCCTTCACAGCTCATGTTAATACTATCGCTGGCACCGCCCCTTCACAGCTCATGTTAATACTATCGCTGGCACCGCCCCTTCACAGCTCATGTTAATACTATCGCTGGCACCGCCCCTTCCCAGCTCATGTTAATACCATCGCTGGCACCGCCCCAGCCCAACTCATGTTAATACTATCGCTGGCACCGCCCCTTCACAGCTCATGTTAATACTATCGCTGGCACCGCCCCTTCACAGCTCATGTTAATACCATCGCTGGCACCGCCCCTTCACAGCTCATGTTAATACTATCGCTGGCACCGCCCCATCCCAACTCATGTTAATACTATCGCTGGCACCACCCCATCCCAACTCGTGTTAATACTATCGCTGGCACCGCCCCATCCCAACTCGTGTTAATACTATCGCTGGCACCGCCCCTTCACAGCTCATGTTAATACTATCGCTGGCACCGCCCCTTCACAGCTCATGTTAATACTATCGCTGGCACCGCCCCATCCCAACTCATGTTAATACTATCGCTGGCACCGCCCCTTCACAGCTCATGTTAATACTATCGCTGGCACCGCCCCTTCACAGCTCATGTTAATACCATCGCTGGCACCGCCCCTTCACAGCTCATGTTAATACTATCGCTGGCACCGCCCCTTCACGGCTCATGTTAATACTATCGCTGGCACCGCCCCATCCCAACTCATGTTAATACTATCGCTGGCACCACCCCATCCGAACTCGTGTTAATACTATCGCTGGCACCGCCCCTTCACAGCTCATGTTAATACTATTGCTGGCACCGCCCCTTCACAGCTCATGTTAATACTATCGCTGGCACCGCCCCATCCCAACTCATGTTAATACTATCGCTGGCACCGCCCCATCCCAACTCATGTTAATACTATCGCTGGCACCGCCCCATCCCAACTCGTGTTAATACTATCGCTGGCACCGCCCCTTCACAGCTCATGTTGATACTATCGCTGGCACCGCCCCTTCACAGCTCATGTTAATACTATCGCTGGCACCGCCCCATCCCAACTCATGTTAATACTATCGCTGGCACCGCCCCTTCCCAGCTCATGTTAATACTATCGCTGGCACCGCCCCATCCCAACTCATGTTAATACTATCGCTGGCACCGCCCCTTCACAGCTCATGTTAATACCATCGCTGGCACCACCCCTTCCCAGCTCATGTTAATGCTATCGCTGGCACCGCCCCTTCACAGCTCATGTTAATACTATCGCTGGCACCGCCCCATCCCAACTCATGTTAATACTATCGCTGGCACCGCCCCTTCACAGCTCATGTTAATACTATCGCTGGCACCGCCCCTTCACAGCTCATGTTAATACCATCGCTGGCACCGCCCCTTCCCAGCTCATGTTAATACTATCGCTGGCACCACCCCTTCCCAGCTCATGTTAATACCATCGCTGGCACCGCCCCGTCCCAGCTCATGTTAATACTATCGCTGGCACCGCCCCTTCACAGCTCATGTTAATACCATCGCTGGCACCACCCCTTCCCAGCTCATGTTAATACTATCGCTGGCACCGCCCCTTCACAGCTCATGTTAAGACCATCGCTGGCACCACCCCTTCCCAGCTCATGTTAATACTATCGCTGGCACCCCCCTTCACAGCTCATGTTAATACTATCGCTGACACCGCCCCTTTCCAGCTCATGTTAACACCATCGCTGGCACCGCCCCTTCACAGCTCATGTTAATACTATCGCTGGCACCGCCCCTTCACAGCTCATGTTAATACTATCGCTGGCACCGCCCGTTCACAGCTCATGTTAATACTATCGCTGGCACCGCCCCTTCACAGCTCATGTTAATACTATCGCTGGCACCGCCCCTTCACAGCTCATGTTAATACCATCGCTGGCACCGCCCCTTCACAGCTCATGTTAATACCATCGCTGGCACCGCCCCTTCCCAGCTCATGTTAATACTATCGCTGGCACCGCCCCTTCACAGCTCATGTTAATACCATCGCTGGCACCGCCCCTTCCCAGCTCATGTTAATACTATCGCTGGCACCGCCCCTTCACAGCTCATGTTAATACCATCGCTGGCACCGCCCCTTCACAGCTCATGTTAATACCATCGCTGGCACCGCCCCTTCACAGCTCATGTTAATACTGTCGCTGGCACCGCCCCTTCCCAGCTCATGTTAACACCATCGCTGGCACCGCCCCTTCACAGCTCATGTTAATACCATCGCTGGCACCGCCCCTTCCCAGCTCATGTTAATACCATCGCTGGCACCGCCCCTTCACAGCTCATGTTAATACTGTCGCTGGCACCGCCCCTTCCCAGCTCATGTTAACACCATCGCTGGCACCGCCCCTTCACAGCTCATGTTAATACTATCGCTGGCACCGCCCCATCCCAACTCATGTTAATACTATCGCTGGCACCGCCCCTTCCCAGCTCATGTTAATACTATCGCTGGCACCGCCCCATCCCAACTCATGTTAATACTATCGCTGGCACCGCCCCTTCACAGCATATGTTAATACCATCGCTGGCACCGCCCCTTCCCAGCTCACATTAATACCATCGCTGGCACCGCCCCTTCCCAGCTCATGTTAATACTATCGCTGGCACCGCCCCTTCCCAGCTCATGTTAATACCATCGCTGGCACCGCCCCTTCCCAGCTCATGTTAATACCATCGCTGGCACCGCCCCTTCCCAGCTCATGTTAATACTATCGCTGGCACCGCCCCTTCACAGCTCATGTTAACACCATCACTGGCACCGCCCCTTCACAGCTCATGTTAATACCATCGCTGGCACCGCCCCTTCACAGCTCATGTTAATACTATCGCTGGCACCGCCCCTTCACAGCTCATGTTAATACTATCGCTGGAACCGCCCCTTCGCAGCTCATGTTAACACCATCGCTGGCACCACCCCTTCACAGCTCATGTTAATACTATCGCTGGCACCGCCCCTTCACAGCCCATGTTAATACTATCGCTGGCACCGCCCCTTCCCAGCTCATGTTAATACCATCGCTGGCACCGCCCCTTCACAGCTCATGTTAATACTATCGCTGCCACCGCCCCTTCCCAGCTCATGTTAATACCATCGCTGGCACCACCCCTTCCCAGCTCATGTTAATACCATCGCTGGCACCGCCCCTTCACAGCTCATGTTAATACTATCGCTGGCACCGCCCCTTCACAGCTCATGTTAATACTATCGCTGGCACCGCCCCTTCCCAGCTCATGTTAATACTATCGCTGGCACCGCCCCTTCACAGCTCATGTTAATACTATCGCTGGCACCGCCCCTTCCCAGCTCATGTTAATACCATCGCTGGCACCGCCCCTTCCCAGCTCATGTTAATACCATCGCTGGCACCGCCCCTTCCCAGCTCATGTTAATACTATCGCTGGCACCGCCCCTTCACAGCTCATGTTAACACCATCACTGGCACCGCCCCTTCACAGCTCATGTTAATACCATCGCTGGCACCGCCCCTTCACAGCTCATGTTAATACTATCGCTGGCACCGCCCCTTCACAGCTCATGTTAATACTATCGCTGGAACCGCCCCTTCGCAGCTCATGTTAACACCATCGCTGGCACCACCCCTTCACAGCTCATGTTAATACTATCGCTGGCACCGCCCCTTCACAGCCCATGTTAATACTATCGCTGGCACCGCCCCTTCCCAGCTCATGTTAATACCATCGCTGGCACCGCCCCTTCACAGCTCATGTTAATACTATCGCTGCCACCGCCCCTTCCCAGCTCATGTTAATACTATCGCTGGCACCGCCCCTTCCCAGCTCATGTTAATACCATCGCTGGCACCGCCCCTTCCCAGCTCATGTTAATACCATCGCTGGCACCGCCCCTTCCCAGCTCATGTTAATACTATCGCTGGCACCGCCCCTTCACAGCTCATGTTAACACCATCACTGGCACCGCCCCTTCACAGCTCATGTTAATACCATCGCTGGCACCGCCCCTTCACAGCTCATGTTAATACTATCGCTGGCACCGCCCCTTCACAGCTCATGTTAATACTATCGCTGGAACCGCCCCTTCGCAGCTCATGTTAACACCATCGCTGGCACCACCCCTTCACAGCTCATGTTAATACTATCGCTGGCACCGCCCCTTCACAGCCCATGTTAATACTATCGCTGGCACCGCCCCTTCCCAGCTCATGTTAATACCATCGCTGGCACCGCCCCTTCACAGCTCATGTTAATACTATCGCTGCCACCGCCCCTTCCCAGCTCATGTTAATACCATCGCTGGCACCACCCCTTCCCAGCTCATGTTAATACCATCGCTGGCACCGCCCCTTCACAGCTCATGTTAATACTATCGCTGGCACCGCCCCTTCACAGCTCATGTTAATACTATCGCTGGCACCGCCCCTTCCCAGCTCATGTTAATACTATCGCTGGCACCGCCCCTTCACAGCTCATGTTAATACTATCGCTGGCACCGCCCCTTCCCAGCTCATGTTAATACCATCGCTGGCACCGCCCCTTCCCAGCTCATGTTAATACCATCGCTGGCACCGCCCCTTCCCAGCTCATGTTAATACTATCGCTGGCACCGCCCCTTCACAGCTCATGTTAACACCATCACTGGCACCGCCCCTTCACAGCTCATGTTAATACCATCGCTGGCACCGCCCCTTCACAGCTCATGTTAATACTATCGCTGGCACCGCCCCTTCACAGCTCATGTTAATACTATCGCTGGAACCGCCCCTTCGCAGCTCATGTTAACACCATCGCTGGCACCACCCCTTCACAGCTCATGTTAATACTATCGCTGGCACCGCCCCTTCACAGCCCATGTTAATACTATCGCTGGCACCGCCCCTTCCCAGCTCATGTTAATACCATCGCTGGCACCGCCCCTTCACAGCTCATGTTAATACTATCGCTGCCACCGCCCCTTCCCAGCTCATGTTAATACCATCGCTGGCACCACCCCTTCCCAGCTCATGTTAATACCATCGCTGGCACCGCCCCTTCACAGCTCATGTTAATACTATCGCTGGCACCGCCCCTTCACAGCTCATGTTAATACTATCGCTGGCACCGCCCCTTCCCAGCTCATGTTAATACTATCGCTGGCACCGCCCCTTCACAGCTCATGTTAATACTATCGCTGGCACCGCGCCTTCCCAGCTCATGTTAATACCATCGCTGGCACCGCCCCTTCACAGCTCATGTTAATACCATCGCTGGCACCGCCCCATCACAGCTCATGTTAACACCATCGCTGGCACCGCCCCTTCACAGCTCATGTTAACACCATCGCTGGCACCGCCCCTTCCCAGCTCATGTTAATACCATCGCTGGCACCACCCCTTCCCAGCTCATGTTAATACTATCGCTGGCACCACCCCTTCCCAGCTCATGTTAATACCATCGCTGGCACCGCCCCTTCCCAGCTCATGTTAATACTATCGCTGGCACCGCCCCTTCACAGCTCATGTTAATACCATCGCCGGCACCGCCCCTTCCCAGCTCATGTTAATACCATCGCTGGCACCGCCCCTTCACAGCTCATGTTAATACTATCGCTGGCACCGCCCCTTCACAGCTCATGTTAATACTATCGCTGGCACCGCCCCTTCCCAGCTCATGTTAATACTTTCGCTGGCACCGCCCCTTCCCAGCTCATGTTAATACTATCGCTGGCACCGCCCCTTCACAGCTCATGTTAATACTATCGCTGGCACCACCCCTTCACAGCTCATGTTAATTCTATCGCTGGCACCGCCCCTTCACAGCTCATGTTAATACTATCGCTGGCACCGCCCCTTCACAGCTCATGTTAATACCATCGCTGGCACCGCCCCTTCCCAGCTCATGTTAATACTATAGCTGGCACCGCCCCTTCCCAGCTCATGTTAATACCATCGCTGGCACCGCCCCTTCCCAGCTCATGTTAATACTATCGCTGGCACCGCCCCCTTCACAGCTCATGTTAACACCATCGCTGGCACCGCCCCTTCACAGCTCATGTTAATACTATCGCTGGCACCGCCCCTTCCCAGCTCATGTTAACACCATCGCTGGCACCGCCCCTTCACAGCTCATGTTAATACTATCGCTGGCACTGCCCCTTCACAGCTCATGTTAATACCATCGCTGGCACCGCCCCTTCCCAGCTCATGTTAATACTATCGCTGGCACCGCCCCTTCACAGCTCATGTTAATACTATCGCTGGCACCGCCCCTTCACAGCTCATGTTAATACCATCGCTGGCACCGCCCCTTCACAGCTCATGTTAATACTATCGCTGGCACCGCCCCTTCACAGCTCATGTTAATACTATCGCTGGCACCGCCCCTTCACAGCTCATGTTAATACTATCGCTGGCACCGCCCCTTCCCAGCTCATGTTAATACCATCACTGGCACCGCCCCTTCCCAGCTCATGTTTATACTATCGCTGGCACCGACCCTTCACAGCTCATGTTAATACTATCGCTGGCACCGCCCCTTCACAGCTCATGTTAATACCATCGCTGGCACCGCCCCTTCACAGCTCATGTTAATACTATCGCTGGCACCGCCCCTTCACAGCTCATGTTAATACTATCGCTGGCACCGCCCCTTCCCAGCTCATGTTATTACTATCGCTGGCACCGCCCCTTCACAGCTCATGTTAATACTATCGCTGGCACCGCCCCTTCACAGCTCGTGTTAATACTATCGCTGGCACCGCCCCGTCACAGCTCATGTTAATACTATCGCTGGCACCGCCCCTTCACAGCTCATGTTAATACTATCGCTGGCACCGCCCCTTCACAGCTCATGTTAATACTATCGCTGGCACCGCCCCTTCACAGCTCGTGTTAATACTATCGCTGGCACCGCCCCGTCACAGCTCATGTTAATACTATCGCTGGCACCGCCCCGTCACAGCTCATGTTAATACTATCGCTGGCACCGCCCCTTCACAGCTCATGTTAATACTATCGCTGGCACCGCCCCTTCACAGCTCATGTTAATACTATCGCTGGCACCGCCCCTTCACAGCTCATGTTAATACTATCGCTGGCACCGCCCCTTCACAGCTCATGTTAATACTATCGCTGGCACCGCCCCTTCACAGCTCATGTTAATACTATCGCTGGCACCGCCCCGTCACAGCTCATGTTAATACTATCGCTGGCACCGCCCCTTCACAGCTCATGTTAATACTATCGCTGGCACCGCCCCTTCACAGCTCATGTTAATACTATCGCTGGCACCGCCCCTTCACAGCTCATGTTAATACTATCGCTGGCACCGCCCCTTCACAGCTCATGTTAATACTATCGCTGGCACCGCCCCTTCACAGCTCATGTTGATACCATCGCTGGCACCGCCCCTTCACAGCTCATGTTAATACTATCGCTGGCACCGCCCATTCACAGCTCATGTTGATACCATCGCTTCAGACCCAGCGAGATCCCTGACGGTGCAGCACTCTGCCTCCTATCCTGTGCCCTGTGACCCAGCAGAAATACAATGCCGGTATAACACAGAGACTGTCGGACAGGAAATGCACAGTCTCAGCGATTAAATAAAAAATAGAGACACATATAGATGGTGCAATTGCTAATGCAATATCAGAAAAATAAAAGCAGCCACACATTGAATGGAACGCACAGTGTCGCTGACAAAATCAAAGAGGAACTTTGGACTATTTGCGTACTTACAAACTACGGGTGCATTGCTTTACACACTGCAGGACGTACAATGTGATTTTAATGAGTTTAAATCCTGTTACAGCTCAATGCATTATTAAGCGACCTGGAAAGGCTGATAATTAAAAGGAAGATGGACATTTATAAAGCAGCTGCTTTGTCTGTTCAATGTACAATGAAACCAGCATACAAAGGTACTGTCTGTTATAGACAATAATAATCAGCATTATAGTTCTGCTGTTGCCATTTTACAGCTACTCTAGACCCATCTTTTGTTTCTTACCCTGTCCCATTCCCACCCTCCTCACCTTGCACCACCATCCCTTTTATCATTTAATCACTCCTGCCCTCCACCCTATCACAGACCTTCCCTTTTGTTCTTCCCTCTCCTCCCCCCTTTCCCTCGCTCTGTACTTGCTTAAAAACCGTTAACCCTTCAACATCTTCTAGTTCTGACAAAATGTCTTCGACCTAAACATTAACTCTGTTTCTTTCTTCACAGACGCTGCTTCACTTGCTGAGCTTCTCCAGCATTTTCTGTTTTTATTTCAGATTTCCAGCATCCGCAGTATTTTGCTTTTGGTCTGTTATAGATAGCTGGGCACTGAAACAACGGCACATTGGTACAGGTGTACAGTCCGTTATAGATAGCTGGGCACACAAACACTGAAAGATTGTTATAGGTGTACAGTCCGTCACAGACAGCTGGGCACACAAACACTGAAAGATTGTTATAGGTGTACAGTCCGTCACAGACAGCTGGGCACACAAACACTGAAAGATTGTTATAGGTGTACAGTCCGTCACAGACAGCTGGGCACACAAACACTGAAAGATTGTTGTGGGTGTACAGTCTGTTACAGACAGCTGGGCACACAAACACTGAAAGATTGTTATAGGGGTACAGTGCGTTACAGACAGCTGGGCACTGAAAGGCTGATACAATGGTACGAGTGTGCAGTGTATTCTCGAGAGTTGGGCACTGAAGTACTGACACATTTGCAAGATTTCTTCCCAGACAACATTTGTTTCTTTTTTCAGAAGCTGCACAGAAAAAGGGCGCAAAAATCTTGACTTCCATTCAGAACATATTGAAAGAGCATGTAGAACAACAGAAGGCGAAGATTTTCAAAGATGCAGCAGACAGCGTGTTGCAGGAATTCAGCAGCATGAAGGTTTCTGTTACATTAATAGTATTTTCTGACTGAAAATTCTGAAATAGACACAGCGTTCCATATCAGATAGTGAACAGGTACTGAAATACACACAGCGTTCCATATCAGATAATAAACAGGTACTGAAATACACACAGCGTTCCATATCAGGTAATAAACAGGTGCTGAAATACACACAGCGTTCCATATCAGGTAATAAACAGGTACTGAAATACACACAGTGTTCCATATCAGGTAATAAACAGGTACTGAAATACACACAGCGTTCCATATCAGGTGGTGAACAGGTACTGAAATACACACAGCGTTCCATATCAGGTAATAAACAGGGACTGAAATACACACAGCGTTCCATATCAGGTAATAAACAGGTGCTGAAATACACACAGCGTTCCATATCAGGTAATAAACAGGTACTGAAATACACACAGCGTTCCATATCAGGTAATAAACAGGTACTGAAATACACACAGCGTTCCATATCAGGTGGTGAACAGGTACTGAAATACACACAGCGTTCCATATCAGGTAATAAACAGGGACTGAAATACACACAGCGTTCCATATCAGGTAATAAACAGCTACTGAAATACACACAGCGTTCCATATCAGGTGGTGAACAGGTACTGAAATACACACAGCGTTCCATATCAGGTAATAAACAGGGACTGAAATACACACAGCGTTCCATATCAGGTAATAAACAGCTACTGAAATACACACAGCGTTCCATATCAGGTAATAAACAGCTACTGAAATACACACAGCGTTCCATATCAGGTAATAAACAGGTACTGAAATACACACAGCGTTCCATATCAGGTGGTGAACAGGTACTGAAATACACACAGCGTTCCATATCAGGTAATAAACAGGGACTGAAATACACACAGCGTTCCATATCAGGTGGTGAACAGGTACTGAAATACACACAGCGTTCCATATCAGATAATAAACAGGTACTGAAATACACACAGCGTTCCATATCAGGTAATAAACAGGTACTGAAACACACACAGCGTTCCATATCAGGTGGTGAACAGGTACTGAAATACACACAGCGTTCCATATCAGGTGGTGAACAGGTACTGAAATACACACAGCGTTCCATATCAGGTAATAAACAGGTACTGAAATAGACACAGCGTTCCATATCAGGTAATAAACAGGTACTGAAATACACACAGCGTTCCATATCAGGTGGTGAACAGGTACTGAAATACACACAGCGTTCCATATCAGGTGGTGAACAGGTACTGAAATACACACAGCGTTCCATATCAGGTAATAAACAGGTACTGAAACACACACAGCGTTCCATATCAGGTAATAAACAGGTACTGAAACACACACAGCGTTCCATATCAGGTAATAAACAGGTACTGAAATACACACAGCGTTCCATATCAGGTAATAAACAGGTACTGAAACACACACAGCGTTCCATATCAGGTAATAAACAGGTACTGAAACACACACAGCGTTCCATATCAGGTAATAAACAGGTACTGAAACACACACAGCGTTCCATATCAGGTAATAAACAGGTACTGAAACACACACAGCGTTCCATATCAGATAATAAACATGTACTGAAATACACACAGCGTTCCATATCAGGTAATAAACAGGTTCTGAAACACACACAGCGTTCCATATCAGGTGGTGAACAGGTACTGAAATACACACAGCGTTCCATATCAGGTGGTGAACAGGTACTGAAATACACACAGCGTTCCATATCAGGTAATAAACAGGTACTGAAACACACACAGCGTTCCATATCAGGTGGTGAACAGGTACTGAAATACACACAGCGCTCCATATCAGGTAATAAACAGGTACTGAAATACACACAGCGTTCCATATCAGGTAATAGACAGGGACTGAAATACACACAGCGTTCCATATCAGGTAATAAACAGGTACTGAAATACACACAGCGTTCCATATCAGGTAATAAACAGGTACTGAAATACACACAGCGTTCCATATCAGGTGGTGAACAGGTGCTGAAATACACACAGCGTTCCATATCAGGTAATAAACAGGTACTGAAATACACACAGCATTCCATATCAGGTAATAAACAGGTACTGAAATACACAGCGTTCCATGTCAGGTAATAAACAGGTACTGAAATACACACAGCGTTCCATATCAGGTGGTGAACAGGTACTGAAATACACACAGCATTCCATATCAGGTAATAAACAGGTACTGAAATACAGCATTCCATGTCAGGTAATAAACAGGTACTGAAATACACACAGCGTTCCATATCAGGTAATAAACAGGTACTGAAATACACACAGCGTTCCATATCAGGTAATAAACAGGTACTGAAACACACACAGCGTTCCATATCAGGTAATAAACAGGTACTGAAATACACACAGCGTTCCATATCAGGTAATAGACAGGGACTGAAATACACACAGCGTTCCATATCAGGTAATAGACAGGTACTGAAATACACACAGCGTTCCATATCAGGTAATAGACAGGTACTGAAATACACACAGCGTTCCATATCAGGTAATAAACAGGTACTGAAACACACACAGCGTTCCATATCAGGTAATAAACAGGTACTGAAATACACACAGCGTTCCATATCAGGTAATAAACAGGTACTGAAATACACACAGCGTTCCATATCAGGTAATAGACAGGTACTGAAATACGCACAGCGTTCCATATCAGGTAATAAACAGGTACTGAAACACACACAGCGTTCCATATCAGGTAATAAACAGGTACTGAAATACACACAGCGTTCCATATCAGGTAATAAACAGGTACTGAAACACAGAGTAAAAAACAGAAACTACATCTCACTATTTTTATCGTTAAAAGGTCCATTTGGAGGATGAAATGAAAATCAACGTGAAAATTTTCATGAAGCTGGGCTTGTCTCAGTGGCAGGGACGGGATCCTTTACCAGGTAACTGAACACCAGCTGCTCGTCACACACAAGTTCATTTCACCCAATTTATAGAACTGACACTTTTTTATTTCATTTATTGCAGATTTTAAGAACGAGTTTAAACAGGTGGATCAAATCTGGAATGAAGTGAAGGAGATTTCATCAAAAACAAACTAAATACCTTGGATCTGTTTTGTTTCTGAACATCCAGACTGGGATTGAAATCCACAGAAGCAGATTTACGAGGTCCACCAGTCCCTGCTGATATTATTGCTAATAAGATAAATAATCGTGAGATAGATTACTGGTGTAAGGGCCGTGCTTTTAGTGTGAGATAGATTACTGGTGTAAGGGCCGTGCTTTTAGTGTGAGATAGATTACTGGTGTAAGTGCTGTGCTTTTAGTGTGAGATAGATTACTGGTGTAAGGGCCGTGGTTTTAGTGTGAGATAGATTACTGGTGTAAGGGCCGTGCTTTTAGTGTGAGATAGATTACTGGTGTAAGGGCCGTGCTTTTAGTGTGAGATAGATTACTGGTGTAAGGGCCGTGGTTTTAGTGTGAGATAGATTACTGGTGTAAGGGCTGTGCTTTTAGTGCAAGATAGATTTCTGGTGTAAGTGCTGTGGTTTTAGTGTGAGATAGATTACTGGTGTAAGGGCTGTGGTTTTTGTGTGAGATAGATTACTGGTGTAAGGGGTGTGGTTTTAGTGTGAGATAGATTACTGGTGTAAGGGGTGTGGTTTTAGTGTGAGAAAGATTACTGGTGTCAGGGGTGTGCTTTTAGTGTGAGATAGATTACTGGTGTAAGGGCGTGCTTTTAGTGTGAGATAGATTACTGGTGTGAGGGGTGTGGTTTTAGTGTGAGATAGATTACTGGTGTAAGGGGTGTGGTTTTAGTGTGAGATAGATTACTGGTGTAAGGGCGTGCTTTTAGTGTGAGATAGATTACTGGTGTAAGGGGTGTGGTTTTAGTGTGAGATAGATTACTGGTGTAAGGGCTGTGGTTTTGGTGTGAGATAGATTACTGGTGTAAGTGCTGTGGTTTTAGTGTGAGATAGATTACTGGTGTGAGGGGTGTGGTTTTAGTGTGAGATAGATTACTGGTGTAAGGGCCGTGCTTTTAGTGTGAGATAGATTACTGGTGTAAGTGCTGTGGTTTTAGTGTGAGATAGATTACTGGTGTAAGGGCTGTGGTTTTAGTGTGAGAAAGATTACTGGTGTAAGGGCTGTGGTTTTAGTGTGAGAGATTACTGGTGTAAGGGCTGTGGTTTTAGTGTGAGATAGATTACTGGTGTCAGGGCTGTGGTTTTAGTGTGAGATAGATTACTGGTGTAAGGGCTGTGGTTTTAGTGTGAGACAGATTACTGGTGTAAGGACCAGTGAGATTACTGCAGTGATTTGAATTGAACGAGTGATCTGTGAATTCACTGTGATACCAATCCTGATGCTTTTATGTTAAACAATTAATTGCTTTTTGTATCACTTTTATTTTTGTATCGTTTAAATTTCGGGCTTTTAAACTTTCAGTCCCTTTTATCATAAGGTGTGAACAACTTAAATGTACGGAATGTAGTGATAGGCTTTTTTTTATTACTTTAATGTCCATGAACAACACAATACAAGATCAGTGTGAAATGTACAGTCCTCAACAATCATGTTGGGCTGGATTTTGCTGTAAAAATAACGATGAGGCTCACCGCGCTCGTGTGCAAATCGGACAGTAACTTCCAGCGAGTGCACACGCGTCGTTAAACGCCAAAGCCCAGACATTGCTGTCCGAGATGCACTGCCTCTCCGTAAGCTCTGTGGGAACAACGTCTCACGGGCTGACTCCCCGTTCAAATGTATTGAACAGTGTGAAGTCCCTGCACTGACGTCGTAGATACGGACCAAACTCCCCAACAAAAGTCAAGTCAAGTCATTTCAAGTCTAAGTACCATTTTAACAGTGTGGTAAGTCTTAATTAATGCCAAACAACCTCTCTGGCATGAAAATTAACTTTTACAAGTGTGAAGTCTCATTAATTCAGATTTTAATTATTGTTGGACATTTTATAAAAATTTGAATAAAATTTTTTTCTTACGTTTTCTCACTCTCTGAATCCAATCTTTCTTTCCCGCTCTTCATTTCTCTTTCTGTACCTGATCTGATGTTGAATTCACTATTCGAACTTACACTTCCTGGTTCAGACTCTGCCTTACTCATTAACGATTCTTCGATCTGATTGATTAAGGAGATACCCAGTTGCTGGTCCCGTTCACACGGGTCCCAGATGCCCTGTAGGGGGGGCCGCGCCACTTGGGTTTCTAATTTTCAGGAACTTGCTGTGCAAAAGTTCAAAGAAAGTCAATGGGCAAACGGCAAATCTAACGAATGGCAAACACTGTTCATTCGCTGCTCACTGCAAAATCCGACCCGTTCTCCATGTGAAAATGACATCGGGCGCTAAATTGGGCCGTGTAGCGCCCGTTGTTTCGGCGCTACACGGCCCCTCCGACATCCAAGATGGTGTCTTGGATGCGCACGCCAGACGCCATCTTGGTATCGGAGTTAGCATCCCAAACGCTGGAAACATGTAAAGTAGGGAGAAAATGGATTCAATCAGTGTGCAACGCTGATTTAAAGTGATGGACACCATTTTGGGACTTAACACTCAACTCAACACACAGTCTTATCCCCGACCATCGAAACATTTCATACAGTGCCTGAAGGACCCTCCATCGGTGCTATTTAAAGGGACCATGTGGGTGTTGCAGGTTAGTTGCTGGATTATTGCTTCTGGCTGCTGGAGGAGTAGGAAGTGTTTTTTGAAGCTCCCTATTCTTATTGAGAGTTCCTACACTACTTTTGAGAGTGCTTTGGCAGGTATTGCCTTACGGGTCAGGAAACTACAACCCTGGTGGAACATTCCTGGCAACCATGGGCGGTCTGCTTGGGCTCCCGCTGGGCATTGATCACGACTGGGATCATGCAGAGAGGCCACGCCCAGCAGGTCAAGCTGCGAGGAGAGGGAGGGTGAGGAGGCGCAGGGCACTGAGCAGGAGGCCGTATCCAATGAGGGTCTTCAGGGATCAATTGTCTTACCTCAACATGATCGAGGAGGATTGCATCCGACGCCTGAGGTTCACCAAGGAAGCCGTGACCGAGATCTGTCAACTGGTGCGGCCACAACTGCAGCCTCAGAGCAGGGCGAGGACAACATTGCCTGTGGCTGTGAAGGTCACCGTGGTGCTGAATTTCTACGGCTCAGGAGCATTTCAGGCCTCCGCTGGCGACATGTGCAACATCCCACAGTCTGCAGTGCACTGCTGCATAAGGGAGGTCACAGACGCACTGTACCACATGAGGAACAGGTTCATCACCTTCCCTCTCCACAGAGACAAGCAGAACGAGCGAGCACGGGGGTTCGCCCACATTGCTGGCTTCCCCATGATGCAGGGTGCCATGGACTGCCCACATATTGCCCTGCGTGCCCCGCACATCAACTCAGCCGTCTTCATCAACCGAAAGGGCTTCCACTCCTTCAACGTGCAGCTGGTGTGTGACCACACGCATCGAATCATGGAGGTCGATACCCGCTACCCTGGGAGCAGTCATGACACCTTCGTCATGTGGCAGTCCAACGTGCCAGTTATCTTTCACCCGACTCGGCAAGTCAAAGGCTGACTAGTGAGCGACAAGGGCTATCCCCTCATGACGTGGCTCATGACACCGGTCAGGAACCCACACACACGTGCACAACAGGCCTATAATGAGAGCCATGCTGCCACACGCAACATTGTAGAGCACACCATAGGCCTCCTCAAACAACACTTCCGCTGCCTCGACCGGTCTGGAGGAGCCCTGCAGGACTCCCCTGAGTGGGTGGGCAGATTTGTGGTGGTCTGCTGCATGCTGCACAACCTTGCCTCATGAGGGATCAGCCTTTGCCACCAATGACTGCAGAAGATCCTGAGCCAGAGGTGGAGGAGGAGGGTGAGGAAGAAAAGGCAGAGGAGGTGGAGGAGGAAGAGGCTGAGGAGGAGCAGGAGGAGGGGATGGAGCCGGAAGAGGAGGTGGAAGAGGACGCAAGGGTGCAGCAGGAACCACAAGCCTTGTCTGCAAGCGCTCTGTGTGCTCGCCTGATCCATGCCCGGTATCAATAATTGGAACTACATCCCCCAACTCACCAATAGTCCGACATTCCCCACCTTTCCCCTCCCACAAGACAATCAAATCGCCCTCCATCATATTACACATTAGTTTCCCTCTCAGCTCATTGCATGAATAAAAACCACCACCAAATACAAAATCAAAGTCTCATTTATAGATTAATAAATGAAAATATGCAAACATAACAGAACTATTCCCCCTTGTGCATTCCCTTAGTGCCTGTTGTCCGTGTGCCTTTACCTATCCTAGTGCTCCAACGAGGTGCTTCCCCAGTGGCTGGAGCATGGGTGGTGGGAGGCTGCTGGCTTTCAATGGAGGAACGTGCAGATGGCCTTGGTGGATGACCTCGAGCAGCTCTGGGCCGGGAGGGCCCGGCTTCAGACTGCACCATCTCAGCATGGGCTGCAGCAGTCTGGCCTGGCTGGCCGACAGGCAACAACAGGGGCACTGGCGGAGCGGCAGGGGTGGGAGCTGGATTGCTGTTGTCCTGAGAGAGGACAGCAGGTCCGACTGTCATGGCGCTACTGTCACTCTCCCAGGGCGGCGCCTCAGCAATCCTGGTGATCGGCTGGAGAACGGATTGCTGGAGTGCTGTGACGCCCTGGAAGCCCCGTTATGGTCCCCAGAGCCAATGGAGCAGCAGTATGAGCTTCCAAGGCAGCAGTCTGAGCTGCAAATGCAGCAGTCAGACCTTAAGAACATAAGAAATAGGAGCAGGAGTAGGCCAATCGGCCCCTCGAGCCTGCTCCGCCATTCAATAAGATCATGGCTGATCTGATCCTAACCTCAAATCTAAATTCATGTCCAATTTCCTGCCCGCTCCCCGTAACCCCTAATTCCCTTTACTTCGAGGAAACTGTCTATTTCTGTTTTAAATTTATTTAATGATGTAGCTTCCACAGCTTCCTGGGGCAGCAAATTCCACAGACCGACTACCCTCTGAGTGAAGAAGTTTCTCCTCATCTCAGTTTTGAAAGAGCAGCCCCTTATTCTAAGATTATGCCCCCTAGTTCTAGTTTCACCCATCCTTGGGAACATCCTTACCGCATCCACCCGATCAAGCCCCTTCATAATCTTAAATGTTTCAATAAGATCGCCTCTCATTCTTCTGAACTCCAATGAGTAGAGTCCCAATCCACTCAACCTCTCCTCATATGTCCACCCCCTCATCCCCGGGATTAACCGAGTGAACCTTCTTTGTACTGCCTCGAGAGCAAGTATGTCTTTTCTTAAGTATGGACACCAAAACTGTATGCAGTATTCCAGGTGCGGTCTCACCAATACCTTATATAACTGCAGCAATACCTCCTTGTTTTTATATTCTATCCCCCTAGCAATAGATGGCGGATGTTTGTGCTGCAATGGATGTTGTGACATCGGCCATCAGACGCTGCATCATGGTGGGTTCCACAGGTGCGCTGATGGAGGTGACCACCGTTCCATGTTGGAAAGGATGGGCTCCAAGCTCTGCGCAAAGCCCTGTGCCAAGTTGGAGCTGGCCTCCTCCATGCCCCTTCTCATTGTGCACAGGCTTTCTGGCAGGTTTTCCAGTGCCCCAAGCATTTGTTGGTGTTCGCCCATCAGCCATCTTCTGTAGCCTGGCCCATCGAAGTCCTCATCTGACTCCTCTGCAGCAGAACTAGTGAGCGACCTCGCCCTCCGGCGAATGGCTCCTGTGGTATCCGTTCCCTCCGCCCCGGCTCCTGCTCACTTGTGCTCGGTGTCTCACCACGTGCAGATCCCTCCTCGAAGCTAACCTCTAAAGGACGCGCAGTGTCAGTCTCTGAGCTGGTGGAAGCAAGTGTCAGATCAAGTGACGGTGTGGCTTCTTTGACCGGACCTCCAGCACGGCACGTTGTAACGGCTGCAGCGACGGCCCGCCCAATGATCCGCAGCACAGTCTCCTCGAGGGAGGGTGAGGACGTGTAGACGTGCCCGTCCAGCCTCAGGTCCCTCCTGCTGGTGGGTGTAATACGCCACCTTCTCCTGCAAGACAGAGGACAGTGTGTCAGTGAGTGTCCTGCAAGGTGTTTTTTTTTATTCGTTCACGGGATGTGGGCGTCGCTGGCAAGGCCGGCATTTATTGCCCATCCCTAATTGCCCTCGAGAAGGTGGTGGTGAGCCGCCTTCCTGAACCGCTGCAGTCCGTGTGGTGACGGTTCTCCCACAATGCTGTGCGTGATGTGCCAGTCATGGTCGTATAGCTGCCAGTTTGTGTGACTTGAGCGGTGGTTGTGTGGCCTGCTAGTGTGGTACTATGTGCGGATGAGCTGCAGCATTGCGTATGGATGGGCAGTGTTTGTTGGTGGGTGGGTGGGTGACGGGAGGTGTCGTGCGTGGAGTATTGGTGCAGTTGGTAGGATGTGCCACTTGACACTTGCATTCACTCACCTTGACCACTCGTGTCAAGTCATTAAAATGCTTGCGGCATTGCACCCACGTGCATGGTGCAATGCTCCTGGCATTCACCTCCTGTGCCACGGCCTGCCAATGCCTACCCAGCAGGTTCCACAGGTGCGCTGATGGAGGTGACCACCCGTTCCATGTTGGAAAGGATGGGCTCCAAGCTCTGCGCAAAGCCCTGTGCCAAGTTGGAGCTGGACTCCTCCACCCTGCGGGTACGATGCTGCCCTCCTCTGGTCCACCCCTTCCACCAGGGCCTCCAGAGCATCATCCGAGAATCGTGGTGCCCGCTCTCTTGCTGGTGCAGCTACTTGCAATGCCATTCTCCCTTCTCCTTGGCTGTGTATCCGCCATTAGAAATGTGCCTGCACATTTCCAACTCCCTCATTCTCCATGCAGCCTCTCAGCAGCGAGGGCTGCACTTGCTGTACGGAGATTTCAGGGTAAGTAGCACGAATTTCATGTGCTGCCTGCGGAGGGTCCGTTCGGCGCGGGATGGTAGCGCATTGCTCAGAAGGGACCCTTATCCAATTCCTCCCCCATCATCTTTGTTTATACCCCGATTCCCCTTCCTCATCTGCTGCTACCCACTAAGTCCCACCTGAGGCCCAGGCTGGCAGGAGGTGGGTGGCTGAAGGGCCCTGGTTCCGAGGTGGCCCAGAGCTCATGGCAGTGAGCCACTGCTGGCTGCGTCTCTGGAGGGAGATCCTGGACAGCCTGGTCTCACCCGTCCCCTCCTGGGCATTATGGTCCCGCTCCCCACCCTCCCGGGCAGTCTTGTCTCACTCTCCTCCCCCTTCGACAGCCTGGTCTCACCCATCCCTCCTGGGCAGTCATGTCTCACTCTCCACCCTCCCGGGCAGCCTGGTCTCGCCTGACACTCTCCTGGGCAGCCTGGTCTCGCCTGACACTCTCCCGGGCAGCCTGGTCTCGCCTGACACCCTCCCGGGCAGCCTGGTCTCGCCTGACACCCTCCCGGGCAGCCTGGTCTCGCCTGACACTCTCCCATGCAGCCTGGTCTCGCCTGACACCCTCCCGGGCAGCCTGGTCTCGCCTGACACTCTCCCATGCAGCCTGGTCTCGCCTGACACTCTCCTGGGCAGCCTGGTCTCGCCTGACACCCTCCCGGGCAGCCTGGTCTCGCCTGACACTCTCCTGGGCAGCCTGGTCTCGCCTGACACTCTCCCATGCAGCCTGGTCTCGCCTGACACTCTCCTGGGCAGCCTGGTCTTGCCTGACACTCTCCTGGGCAGCCTGGTCCCACTCTCCGCTCTCCTGGGAAGCCTTGTCTCGCCGGCCTCCTCCACTGGCAGTGTACTGTGAGGGTGAAGGCCGGAGCCCTGGCACGTGCTGCAGTCCTGAGAGACGGTGGGATCAGGCACAAGGACTTCTGCCGCCGCCATTCCACTGGGCCCTGGACCTGCAGCCCCACTGATCAGTGGGATTGCTGGTCTAATGGCAGCGATTAGATCTGTCCAGCCCTGAGACATGCCAGGAGCCATGGTCTGGAAGCTGCGATCAATGCTGCATTCTAACCCGGCCTCAGAGCTGCATCTGTGCTTCCACACAGGTGGAGTCCCTGACTTGTCCCTGGCTGTCTCTTACCCAGGGCACTGTTCAGATGCCTCTTACCCAGGGCACTGTTCAGATGTCTCTTACCCAGGGCACTGTTCAGATGACTCTTACCCAGGGCACTGTTCAGATGTCTCTTACCCAGGGCACTGTTCAGATGACTCTTACCCAGGGCACTGTTCAGATGCCTCTTACCCAGGGCACTGTTCAGATGACTCTTACCCAGGGCACTGTTCAGATGCCTCTTACCCAGGGCACTGTTCAGATGCCTCTTACCCAGGGCTCTGTTCAGATGACTCTTACCCAGGGCACTGTTCAGATGCCTCTTACCCAGGGCACTGTTCAGATGCCTCTTACCCAGGGCTCTGTTCAGATGTCTCTTACCCAGGGCACTGTTCAGATGTCTCTTACCCAGGGCTCTGTTCAGATGCCTCTTACCCAGGGCACTGTTCAGATGCCTCTTACCCAGGGCTCTGTTCAGATGCCTCTTACCCAGGGCTCTGTTCAGATGCCTCTTACCCAGGGCTCTGTTCAGATGCCTCTTACCCAGGGCTCTGTTCAGATGCCTCTTACCCAGGGCTCTGTTCAGATGACTCTTACCCAGGGCTCTGTTCAGATGTCTCTTACCCAGGGCTCTGTTCAGATGTCTCTTACCCAGGGCACTGTTCAGATGCCTCTTACCCAGGGCTCTGTTCAGATGCCTCTTACCCAGGACTCTGTTCAGATGCCTCTTACCGAGGGCACTAATGCAGCTGCCACTTGCTGCACTGCTGCCTGCGAGGAAGGCAAGTCTACCTGGATGCAAAGGAGAGCTGCAGACTCGACAGTCACGCCTGCCCATTGCCACTGATCTTAGGAGGTTGTCCTCGGAGCCTGCACCGTACCAACAGCATTCCTCAAACATCCTTTTCCTCAGGCAAGAACTCTGAGTCGCACGACTGATTCAATCAGTAACCTCCGCCGGGCAGAGGCCGTCTCCTCGGCCACCTCTGTGCTGGACAATTCTGTCGCTGAACCTTCCTTAACCTCACTGTGGACCTTTCCCTGGGTGGAGTTCCCTGGGCTGGTGCTTGCAGAAGTCCTTGGACACCCTGGGCATGTGTGGCCCCATCACTGTGGGTGATGCTGAGAATGGTGGGATATTGCTGGTGACAGGTGGGTACATCAACACCCACAGTCTAGCCCCAGACACTCGACCTTCCACCCCCTTGACCATCTCTTCTTCATCCTGACAGAAGCATGTTCATTCCTTCCTTCTGCTATCCTTCCCTGCTGACACAAGGGGGCCTGCGATGGCAGAGAGGGTCTCTGAGGAGGGGGAGGTGAACTGGAGCAATGGAGCAGCAAGTGGAAGTTCTGGAGGAGGAGAGGAGACAGGGAGCCATGGCACAGCTGGCAGACTCTTTCCAGAGCGTTAAACTACGTAAACTCCACAACAATGTGTACATCATCTAACATAGTGGTTAAAGTGTAGACCTAATTAAAAACAATAGACATGTAATGTAAAGCAGTATAGGTATACAGCACAGAAATCATTTAAAGCACGATATATATATATATATATATATATATATATTTAGTTATCACATGTTAGGATTTTGAATATTTTTTCTCATGGACAGGATTTGGGTTTGAGTTATGTTTGTGTTGTGATTTTAAACAGAGTAAACTCACACAGGTTTTTCTTTAAAAAGCCACAGGCTGCAGTCATTGAAGGTGTGTATTAGAGCCAGACAAGCCAGTTTGTGGAATGTCACAGCTCATACTGACACGACGATGGTCGATTCTCTCATCCCAGCCCCAGTAGAGTCAGGAGGGCTCCTATTCATTTTGAGAACAGCAGGAGATCTTTTCTTTTGACCTGCACCCCATGGGGGAGGAGAGGCAGCCGATTTAATGGATAGTCTGCTGGAAAATCACTGCTCCCGGTATTTCTGTGTGTCCAGCCCGTGGGAGGACTATCCCGCTGATTCCTTGCTCAATCAGAGAGACATGGGGCAGTCTGCGGTCAGGTAGGCCTGGGGGGGGGGTGAGGTGGGCCATTGAAGAGAAACTCACTCATCCCAGGTATTTGGAACCCAGCAGCATAAACAGTTTTGCAGCTAATCTGACTTGTTTCTGGAACAATTAAACAGTTGTCCATTATACGTGTTCGACATGTGCCAGTCGGAACCAGATAGGGGAATCACTATAATCAGTGTATCTCAGACATTGGTTGAATAATATTGAAGGAGTTTGCTTTGTGAATCCAGTATATAAAAGATAGTATCCCGATTGTAACTGGGGCCTGATGAGGCCTGTAGGGAATGGGGCAAGCAGCAAGCTCACAGGATGGAGTTGCCTGAGGCCCCGGGGGATTTGAACTCCTTGACCTCGTTTCCACGTTGGAAGTCCGACCATGAACAAAGAATAAATTTTAAAGATCAGAGACGTTTAAGAGCTCCATTAAGCAGAGATAGTTGGATGATTCACGTGTGTGTAGGGATTAAGATCCTGAGAATGAGAGTCAGGCCCATTATACTGAAAGAACTGATGTGGGAGAAAGAGAGGAAAACGCAACAGCCTGAGAGTCGTGGCAGTGACATCCCAGAATAAGCCCAAGTATCCCAGAGGGAGGTGAGAGAAGCAACTCTACTGCATTGACTCAGACGGACATGGTCATATAAGCTCCTGAAATCTTTGCCAAAGCTCCAAGTTTATCAACAATAAACTGAATGAACTGGACTTCAATATATCCCATAGACTTGTTATTCAAGGCTGTTAACTTGTTAGCTATACACAGAGTCTAAATTTAACAAACTCTGCTGACTTTATGTCAATCTTGACCATTGAGCATAACTTATAATCAGTAGAGCCCAACGATGCTGCGTTATTGTGATACACCTGAATCTCCTCTGTAACCTCAGATATTGATTTCATCAGCTAATATGTACCTCAGTGCCTTGCCTACATTAACATGCGACTAATTGTATTAATAAAGCTGATTTCATGGTCTAACTTCCTGTTTAATGACTTTAGTCAGAAACGGTGAACTTACTCAGTAGCTCGTTTACACCCTGATAGGGGTTTGGTAGTAAATGTTAACATCATTGAACCAATTGATGTAAGATGGTTTAAGCAAACCATATTCAAGCATCTAGTAATTCCCGAGACAGGGACGGGGAATTTCCAGATGATTCTTGATGAGGAGGTATGGTGAAGGGGTTGGAGATTCATCTGATATCCTCTGATAAAGTTTATTCGAGAACCCATCTCAATGTTCTTACAATGGGCACTTTCTCCTCTTTGCATTGTCACTATGTTGAAACTAATCTTCTTCCAACAGACTTTTGAAACTCAAGGTTGACATCAGCCAATCACTAACGAAAAACAAAAAACACAACTGCCAGGAATCTGAGCCAAAAAGAGAAAATAATGGAAATAGAAGGAAACATAATCTGTAGAGAGAACAGGACAGTTACCCATGATGCAGATTGTCCAATATCATGGTTTGGGCCATTTCAGGGTGTCTCTGCACTGTGGGATCAGGGACCATGTTAGAAGATTATAATCGGCTGTGTGGGACTTGCCTTCACCCCACTAGCCTGCTCTTTGGACAGTTTCCAAACCCAATTAACGCACCCTCGGGCCTCACCTACATATTGGGGGCGGGCGGCTGGCAGTGGACACACCTCCCAGACAGCTTGCTCAATGAGAAAAATTAATTTTGGGCCATTGGCAGCGGTGCTCAGGAGGGGGGGTCGGATTGGGCTACATGTGGGTTCCTGTCACAAGGACTGGAGTCAGGCGAAGCACTCCTGCTCCTCCTGGCTCCACAGAACATTTAATTTTAAAAAACACCCAACACTTACCTTCTGTTGGGGGGCCCTGAAGAATCCTGAGCAGACAGGCCCAACTATCGATACCTCATTTTGTAAAGGGGTCTTTCAACAGGCGTTAGGCCTCTCATTAACATATCTAAGGGGCGTAACGACTGTTTCAGGTGTCTGTCTGGGACGTCTAAAGATGGTCCCCATCAATTTAGCAGTGCGACAGATTGGGTGCAGGCCATCCCACTGCTAAATTGGTGGTGATTGCACATGTTTTACACTGGAAAAATGGGCACAATGCATACCAACTCCTACCCCATTGAGCCTCAGAAGCACCTCGTGACACCTTGGGCTAGATTTTCCTGTTTTAGAGCCATTTTTGGTGGTGTAACCAATGCAACTGTTACAAATTTCAGATCCGCCATTAGATATTCTCTCGGGTACAGCAGTGCTGGTGATTCATGTAAATGGTTTGAGCTCCTTAGGTTCAGGAGTGTGCCCGTACTGCCCCATTTCTAACAATATGCTGCTGTAACCCCGGGGTAAAGCAACAGGACCCCTTGTGATCTGAACTGGACATTGTGTCTTTCACACATGCCCTCGTGTATACTTCACCAATCTTTCCAAAGGCGACTGAAACACCAGATGAGGCTGGATGCAAATAATTAAGCTGCTTTATTGCACAGACAGCAAGTGAAGATGCTCAGTAACAGTTATAAATGAACTGAAAGAATCATAGAAAGGTTACGGCACGGAAGGAGGCCATTCGGCCCATCGAGACGTGCCGGCTTTATGCATGAGCAATCCAGCCAGTCCCACTCCCCCACTCTATCCCCGTAGCCCCGCAAATTGTTCCTTTCAAGTACTTATCCAGTTCCCTTTTGAAGGTCATGATTGAATCTGCCTCCACCACCCCCTCGGGCAGTGCATTCCAGATCCTAACCACATGCTGTGTAAAAAAGTTTTTCCTCATGTCACCTTTGATTCTTTTGCCAATCACCTTAAATCTATGTCCTCTGGGTTTTGACCCTTCCGCCAATGGGAGCAGTTTCTCTCTATCTACTTTGTCTCGACCCTTCATGATTTTGAATACCTCGATCAAATCTCCTCGCAACTGTCTCTTTTCCAAGGAGAACAACCCCAGCTTCTCCAGTCTATTCACGTAACTAAATTCCCTCATCCCTGGAATCATTCAAGTAAATCTCTTCTGCACCCTCTCTGAGGCCTTCACATCTTTCCTTAAGTGCGGTGCCCAGAACTGGACACAATACTCCAGTTGTGGCCGAACCAGTGTTTTATAAAGGTTCATCATAACTTCCTTGTTTTTGTACTCTATGCTTCTATTTATAAAGCCCAAGAAGCCGTATGCTTTTTTAACCACTTTCTCAACCTGCCCTGCCACCTTCAATGATTTGTGCACATATACCCCCAGATCTCTCTGTTCCTGTATCCCTTTTAGAATTGTGCCCTTTAGTTCCTATTGCCTCTCCTTGTTCTTTCTACCGAAATGTATCACTTCACATTTTTCTGCATTAAATTTCATCTACCATTCTAAACCCATGTTGTTACTGCCCCCTTTATTCCATGGGCCGCAATCTTGACGATAAACCTACATGTGGCACTTCACCCAACGCCTTTTGAAAGTCCATATACACCACACCAACCGCATTGCCCTCATCTACCCTCTCTGTTACCTCATCAAAGAACTCTATCAGGTTAGTTAAACACCATTTGCCTTTAACAAATCCGTGCTGGCTTTCCCTAATCAATCCACACTCGTCCAAGTGACCGTTAATTCTATCCCGGATTATCGTTTCTAAAAGTTTCCCCACCACTGAGGTTAAACTGATTGGCCTATAGTTGCTGGGTTTATCCTTACATCCTTTTTTGAACAAGGGTGTAACATCTGCAATTTTCCAGTCCTCTGGCACCACCCCCGTATCTACGGATGTTTGGAAGATTATGGCCCAGTACCTCTGCAATTTCCATCCTTACTTCCCTTAGCAACCTAGGATGCATCCCATCCGGACCGAGTGACTTATCTACTTTAAGTACAGCTAGCCTTTCAAGTACCTCCTTTATCAATTTTTAGCCCATCCAGTATCTGAACTATATCTTCCTTTACTGAACAGCGTCCACGACACCACACAACCCTGCCGCGGTAACCTCTGCAAGACATGCCAGATCATCGACACAGATACCACCATAACACGAGAGGACACCACCCACCAGGTGCATGGTTCATACTCCTGTGACTCGGCCAACGTTGTCTACCTCATACGTTGCAGGAAAGGATGCCCCAGAGCATGGTACATTGGCGAGACCATGCAGACACTGCGACAACGGATGAACGGACACCGCGCAACAATCGCCAAACAGGAGGGTTCCCTCCCAGTCGGGGAACACTTCAGCAGTCAAGGACATTCAGCCACCGACCTTCGGGTAAGCATTCTCCAAGGCGGCCTTCGAGACACACGACAACGCAAAATCGTCGAGCAGAAATTGATAGCCAAGTTCCGCACCCATGAGGACGGCCTCAACCGGGATCTTGGGTTCATGTCACGCTACACGTTACCCCACCAGCGAACAAATGTTATCTGTTTTTAATATAACGGGTCAGTTGCTGTCTTTTCTATGTTTCTACCTCTCTATCTCTGTTTTTTCTTTGTTTGTTGTTTTTTTTGGTGATTTGTATATTCTGAGACCTGGCAGGTAACACCTGTCTGTCTGCACACTGATTGCCTTGGCAACGGGCAGTTGAAAAAACTGTCTGTTATCACCAAGCATTGTTCTGTGAATTATAAATGCGACTTCATTTCGAGGACTTCATTTCCACATCGTTCACCTGAGGAAGGAGGTAGCCTCCGAAAGCTTGTGAATTTAAAATAAAATTGCTGGACTATAACTTGGTGTTGTAAAATTGTTTACTACTGAGACTCTGGCAGCATCTTCTTCCTTGGTAAAGACAGATGCAAAGTACTCATTTAATACCTCGGCCATCCCCTCTGCCACCGTGAGTAGACCTCCTTTATGGTCCCTGGCTTCATTCGTTCTGACTTTTCTCCTTGAGGAATTAGAAAAAGCAATAAGCCCTCTGTCCCTTTCAAGGTTCTGGTGTTCCCTTTCTTCCGAGACAACTTCCAACTGCAAGACCTTGAGCACAGAGGTTGTTAAGGACAGAGCGTGAACTTCTAATGTGCAGTGACTCGCTAACAGAGTGAGGACTTTCAACTGGGAATTTGGTGAGTGTGGGAATTAGGTGTGGAGGGGGAAGGAGGTGCTGAGTGTTTTAAACCAAGTGACAATAAACTAATCTATGAACTTTTAAAATTTAAATCAAAAAAATACATAAAATAAAAAAAAGATTAAGTAGTTACTAATTATTTTGAAATCAAACCAAATCCATTTACTAAATATAATCTAGATCTCAAGTTTTTAAAAATTCATTCATGGGATGTGGGCGTCGCTGGCAAGGGCAGTATTTATTGCCCATCCCTAATTGCCCTCGAGAAGGTGGTGTTGAGCCGCCTTCTTGAACCGCTGCAGTCCGTGTGGTGAAGGTTCTCCCACAGTGCTGTGAGGAAGGGAGTTCCAGAATTTTGACCCAGCGATGATGAAGGAACGGCGATATATTTCCAAGTCGGGATGGTGTGTGACTTGGAGGGGAATGTGCAGGTGGTATTGTTCCCATGTACCTGCTGCCCTTGTCCTTCTCGGTGGTAGAGGTCGTGGGTTTGGGAGGTGCTGTTGAAGAAGCCTTGGCGAGTTGCTGCAGTTCATCTTGTAGATGGTACACACTGCAGCCACAGTGCGCCGGGTGCGGGGGAGGTTCTGAGTAGAAAGGTTGTAGTCATAGAGGATTCTATAATTAGGGTGACAGATAGCGTCCTCTGCACTCACGACCGAGAGTCCAGGAAGATGTGCTGCCTACCTGGTGCACAAGTAAAGGACATCTCGGAGCAACTGGAGAGGAACTTGGAAAGGGAGGGGGAGGATCCAGTTGCCATGGTCCATGTCGACATTCTTGACATTGAAGTTGTTGTTAAGCTAGCTTAAGGGTTAAGTTATGGCAGGAGATCCCAGACCCGTGTCATGTTCCTCTTGTGGGATGTGGGAATTCAGGGATCCTTCCTGTGTCCCTGGTTCCTTCACCTGCGGGAAGTGTGTCCAGCTGCAGCTACTGTTTGACCGCTTGACGGCTCTGGAGCTGCGGATGGACTCACTTTGGGGCATCCGCGATGCTGAGGAAGTCGTGGATAGCACGTTCAGTGAGTTGGTCACACCACAGATAAAAATTACTGAGGGAGATAGTGAATGGGTGACCAACAGACAGAGGAAGAGTAGGAAGACAGTGCAGGGGTCCCCTGCGGTCATCTCCCTCCAAAACAGGTATACCGTTTTGGATACTGTTGGGGGAGATGGCTCACCAGGGGAAGGTGACAGCGGCCAGATTCATGGCACCGTGTCTGGCTCTGCTGCACAGGAGGGCAGGAAAAAGAGTGGCAGAGCTATAGTGATAGGGGACTCGATTGTAAGGGGAATAGACAGGCGTTCCTGCGGACGCCACCGAGACTCCAGGATGGTATGTTGCCTCCCTGGTGCAAGGGTCAGGGATGTCTCGGAGCGGCTGCAGGACATTCTGGAGGGGGAGGGTGAACAGCCAGTTGTCGTGGTGCATATAGGTACCAACGATATAGGTAAACAACGGGATGAGGTCCTTCAAGCTGAATTTAGGGAGTTAGGAGTTAAACTAAAAAGTAGGACCTCAAAGGTAGTAATCTCAGGATTGCTACCAGTGCCACGGGCTAGTCAGAGTAGGAATGACAGGATAGCTAGGATGAATACGTGGCTTGAGAGATCGTGCAAGAGGGAGGGATTCAAATTCCTGGGCCATTGGAACCGGTTCTGGGGGAGGTGGGACCAGTACAAATTGGACGGTCTGCATCTGGGCAGGACTGGAACCAATGTCCTAGGGGGAGTGTTTGCTAGTGCTGTTGGGGAGGGTTTAAACTAATGTGGCAGGGGGATGGGAACCGATGCAGGAAGTCAGTGGGAAGTAAAGTGGTGACAGAAACAAAAGGCAGTAAGGGAGAGTGTACAGAACATGACCGGACAGATGGTCTGAGAAAGCAGGGCAAAGACCAAGGGAAGTCTAGATTAAACTGCATTTATTTCAATGCAAGAAGTCTGATGGGCAAGGCAGATGAACTCAGGGCATGGATGGGTACATGGGACTGGGATGTTATAGCTATTACTGAAACATGGATAAGGGAGGGGCAGGACTGGCAGCTCAATGTTCCAGGGTACAGATGCTATAGGAAAGATAGAGCAGGAGGTAAGAGAGGAGGGGGAGTTGCGTTCTTGATTAGGGAGAACATCACGGCAGTAGTGAGAGGGGATATATCCGAGGGTTCGCCCACTGAGTCTATATGGGTAGAACTGAAAAATAAGAAGGGAGAGATCACTTTGATAGGATTGTACAACAGACCCCCAAATAGTCAACGGGAAATTGAGGAGCAAATATGTAAGGAGATTACAGACAGCTGCAAGAAAAATAGGGTGGTAATAGTAGGGGACTTTAACTTTCCCAACATTGACTGGGACAGCCATAGCATTAGGGGCTTGGATGGAGAGAAATTTGTTGAGTGTATTCAGGAGGAATTTCTCATTCAGTATGTGGATGGCCCAACTAGAGAGGGGGCAAAACTTGACCTCCTCTTGGGAAATAAGGAAGGGCAGGTGACAGAAGTGTTAGTGAGGGATCACTTTGGGACCAGTGATCATAATTCCATTAGTTTTAAGATAGCTATGGAGAAGGATAGGTCTGGCCCAAAAGTTAAAATTCTAAATTGGGGAAAGGCCAATTTTGATGGTATTAGACAGGAACTTTCAGAAGTTGATTGGGAGAGTCTGTTGGCAGGCAAAGGGACGTCTGGTAAGTGAGAGGCTTTCAAAAGTGTGTTAACCAGGGTTCAGGGTAAGCACATTCCTTATAAAGTGAAGGGCAAGGCTGGAAGAAGTAGGGAACCTTGGATGACTCGGGAGATTGAGGCCCTAGTCAAAAAGAAGAAGGAGGCATATGACATGCATAGACAGCTGGGATCAAGTGGATCCCTTGAAGAGTATAGAGATTGCCGGAGCAGAGTTAAGAGAGAAATCAGGAGGGCAAAAAGGGGACATGAGATTGCTTTGGCAGATAAGGCAAAAGAGAATCCAAAGAGCTTCTACAAATACATAAAGGGCAAAAGAGTAACTAGGGAGAGAGTAGGGCCTCTTAAGGATCAACAAGGTCATCTATGTGCGGAACCACAAGAGATGGGTGAGATCTTGAATGAATATTTCACATCGGTATTTACGGTTGAGAAAGGCATGGATGTTAGGGAACTTGGGGAAATAAATAGTGATGTCTTGAGGAGTGTACATATTACAGAGAGGGAGGTGCTGGAAGTCTTAACGCGCATCAAGGTAGATAAATCTCCGGGACCTGATGAAATGTATCCCAGGACGTTATGGGAGGTTAGGGAGGAAATTGCGGGTCCCCTAGCAGAGATATTTGAATCATCGACAGCTACGGGTGAGGTGCCTGAGGATTGGAGGGTAGCAAATGTTGTGCCTTTGTTTAAGAAGGGCGGCAGGGAAAAGCCTGGGAACTACAGACCGGTGAGCCTAACATCTGTAGTGGGTAAGTTGTTAGAGGGTATTCTGAGAGACAGGATCTACAGGCATTTGGAGAGGCAGGGACTGATTAGGAACAGTTAGCATGGTTTTGTGAGAGGAAAATCATGTCTCACGAATTTGATTGAGTTTTTTGAAGGGGTAACCAAGAAGATAGATGAGGGCTGTGCAGTAGACGTGGTCTATATGGACTTTAGCAAAGCCTTTGACAAGGTACCACATGGTAGGTTGTTACATAAGG
This sequence comes from Heptranchias perlo, assembly GCF_035084215.1. Classification (NCBI taxonomy): domain Eukaryota; kingdom Metazoa; phylum Chordata; class Chondrichthyes; order Hexanchiformes; family Hexanchidae; genus Heptranchias; species Heptranchias perlo. Next base: position 3,338,590 of record NC_090350.1, on the reverse strand, counting down.
TTAAATCTCACGGGATCCAAGGTGAGGTAGCCAATTGGATACAAAATTGGCTTGACGACAGAAGACAGAGGGTGGTTGTCGAGGGTTGTTTTTCAAACTGGAGGCCTGTGACCAGAGGTGTGCCTCAGGGATCGGTGCTGGGTCCGCTGTTATTTGTTATTTATATTAATGATTTGGATGAGAATTTAGGAGGCATGGTTAGCAAGTTTGCAGATGACACCAAGATTGGTGGCATTGTGGACAGTGAAGAAGGTTATCTAGGATTGCAACGGGATCTTGATAAATTGTGCCAGTGGGCCGATGAATGGCAGATGGAGTTTAATTTAGATAAATATGAGGTGATGCATTTTGGTAGATCGAATCGGGCCAGGACCTACTCCGTTAATGGTAGGGCGTTGGGGAGAGTTATAGAACAAAGAGATCTAGGAGTACAGGTTCATAGCTCCTTGAAAGTGAAGTCACAGGTGGATAGGGTGGTGAAGAAGGCATTCAGCATGCTTGGTTTCATTGGTCAGAACATTGAATACAGGAGTTGGGATGTCTTATTGAAGTTGTATAAGACATTAGTAAGGCCACACTTGGAATACTGTGTACAGTTCTGGTCACCCTATTATAGAAAGGATATTATTAAACTAGAAAGAGTGCAGAAAAGATTTACTAGGATGCTACCGGGACTTGATGGTTTGACTTATAGGGAGAGGTTAGACAGACTGGGACTTTTTTCCCTGGAGAGTAGGAGGTTAAGGGGTGATCTTATAGAAGTCTATAAAATAATGAGGGGCATAGATAAGGTAGATAGTCAAAATCTTTTCCCAAAGGTAGGGGAGTCTATAACGAGGGGGCATAGATTTCAGGTGAGAGGGGAGAGATACAAAAGGGTCCAGAGGGGCAATTTTTTCACTCAAAGGGTGGTGAGTGTCTGGAACGAGCTGCCAGAGGCAGTAGTAGAGGCGGGTACAATTTTGTCTTTTAAAAAGCATTTGGACAGTTACATGGGTAAGATGGGTATAGAGGGATATGGGCCAAGTGCAGGCAATTGGGACTAGCTTAGTGGTATAAACTGGGCGACATGGACATGTTGGGCCGAAGGGCCTGTTTCCATGTTGTAAACATCTATGATTCTATGATTCTATGACACCAATGACATAAGGAAGAACAAGGAGGAAGTCCTGCTAAAGGAATATCAAAAGCTAGGAACTAAATTAAAAAGCAGGACCTCACGGGTGATAATCTCAGGATTACTACCCAAGCCTCGTGCTAATTGGCACTGGGATAGGCAGATCAGGAAGGTGAATGTGTGGCTGAGAGACTGGTGTGGGAAGGAGGGTTCCATTTCATGGTATACTGGCACCAGTACAGGGACAGGAAGGAGCTGTACCACTGGGACAGGATCCACCTGAACCGGAATGGGACATTGTCCGAGTGGAAAGGATAAATAGGGCCGTAGAGAAGGCTTCAAACTAGCAAGATGGGGGGAGGGATCTGGTAGCAACCACAAAAGCCTAAAGATAAAAGAAACAGGAGATGAGTGTAAAGGTCAGACCAGAGTAAAGAATAAAGATAACATAATCGGTCAAGGAACAAATACAGTTATAAAACAGAAATATAAAAGGACTGTTAAAAATAAAGTAATAGGAATAACTATTGAAGAATGAATTAAACTGCCTGGACAGCAATTTACACAGTCCAAAATAAAAGGGGGGAACTAGAGGCAATAATCTGTAGCAAGGAACCAGGTGTAGAAGGAATAACTGAAACATGGCAACATGAAGAACAGGACTGGAAATTAAATATTGCAGGTTATAAAATAATCAGAAAGGACAGGGAAGGAAGAAGGGATGGGGTTTGAGTAGCTGTACTAATCAGAGATAACATAATGGCAGTAGAAAAATGTAAGGAATCTTACAACACCAGGTTATAGTCCAACAATTTTATTTTAAAATCACAAGCTTTCGGAGATTATCCCCTTCATCAGGTGAGTGAGTGAAAAATGGACATTAGTAGAAAAATGGACATTAGTAACAGAAGGAGAGAAACAGAATCTATATGGATTGAGATAAAGGATAAGAAGGGATCGATCATGCTAATAGGGGTTTACTACAGACCACCTAATAGTGCAAAGGAGGTGGAGGAAGAAATATGTAAACAAATATGTGAAATGAGTAAAGGACATAGAATAATAATCATGGGAGATTTTAACTATCCCCCAAATAAACTGGCAAGAAGAGGGAGGTAAAGGGGTAGAGGGAATGGAGTTTTTACAGTGTGTGCAGGAGTCCTTTCTCACCCAGTATGTAAAAAGCCCAACAAGAGAGGAAGCACTGCTGGATCTAGTGATGGGAAATGAACCAGAACAGATAAGAGAAGGAAGCGTAGGGGAACATCCAGGCAATAGCAATCACAACATAGTAAGGTTTAAGATAAAGATTGAGAAGGATATAAGTAAGACAAAGACCAAAGTAATAAATTGAAGGGGATGAGAATGGATCTAGGGAAAATAAACTGGAAAACTTTACTGACAAGGAGACAGAACAGGAGTGGGAAACATTTAAAATGGTGATCAATAGAGTCCAGGAGAAGTTTTTCCCAATAAAATGCAAGAACAAACTAGCCAGTAATGACACACCATGGATGAATAAAGAAATAAGAGCAAAATTGGAACTGAAGAAAAAGGCCTACACGAAGTGCATAGACAATAAAGGAGATGATGACAAAAGGGAATATGAAAAGGTTAGGAAAGAAGTCAAAAAGCAATTAGGAAGGCAAAGAGAAATGATATTAAATTATAAAGGAATAAAAAAATAAACAGTAAAGTCTTCTACAGACATAAATAACAAAAGAAAAATCAGGATAGGGAGAGGGTCACTAAGGGATGCACAAGATAAACTCACAGGTTACGACAGTGAAATGGCAGAAATATTAAATAATTACTTTGTCTCAGTATTTACCAGGGAGACGAACAAGGTGGGCAGAACATTAGGAGCAGAGATCAAAAAGATATAAAGAGATTTCAGATAGAAAGAGGGGAGATAATTGATAAACTAATCAAACTGAGAGAGGATAAAACCCAATCAATCAATCCGGATTGATTGCATCTGTGAATATTAAAAGAAGTTAAGGAGGAGATAGCAGAGGCACTATTACATATATATAAAAATTCATCAGAAAAGGGAATAGTGCCAGAGGACAGTCAGACAGCTAATGTGATTCCTATATTTAAAAAGGGAGATGGAACAAATGCAGAGAACTATAGTCCAATTAGCTTAACATTAGCTAAAGAGTGAAAAATCCCCAGGACCAGATCGTTTCCATCCCAGGGTTTTAAAGGAAGTAGGTGAGCACATTGCAAATGTCCTAACGATAATCTTTCAAAGTTCTCTAGATTCAGGAACTGTCCCTCTGGATTGGAAAATTGCACATGTCACTCCGCTTTTTAAGAAAGGAGAGAGAGGGAAGCCAGGGAATTATAGACCAGTTAGCCTAACATCTGTTGTGGGGGAAATGCTGGAGTCTATAATTAAGGATAGGGTGACTGAACACCTCAAGAATTTTCAGTTAATCAGAGAGAGCCAGCATGGATTTGTGAAAGGTAGGTCGTGCCTGACAAACCTGATTGAATTTTTTGAAGAGGTGACTAAAGTAGTGGACAGGGGAATGTCAATGGATGTTATTTATATGGACTTCCAGAAGGCATTTGATAAGGTCCCACATAAGAGACTGTTAGCTAAGATAGAAGCCCATGGAATTGAGGGAAAAGTACGGACTTGGTTAGGAAGTTGGCTGAGCGAAAGGCGACAGAGAGTAGGGATAATGGGAAGGTATTCACATTGGCAGGATGTGACTAGTGGAGTCCCGCAGGGATCTGTCTTGGGGCCTCAATTATTCACAATATTTATTAACGACGTAGATGAAGGCATAGAAAGTCTCATATCTAAGTTTGCCGATGACACAAAGATTGGTGGCATTGTAAGCAGTGTGGATGAAAACATAAAATTACAAAGCGATATTGATAGATTAGGTGAATGGGCAAAACTGTGGCAAATGGAATTCAATGTAGACAAATGTGAGGTCATCCACTTTGGATCAAAAAAGGATAGAACAGGATACTTTCTAAATGGTAAAAAGTTAAAAACAGTGGATGTCCAAAGGGACTTCGGGCTTCAGGTACATAGATCATTGAAGTGTCATGAACAGGTGCAGAAAATAATCAAGAAGGCTAATGGAATGCTGGCCTTTATATCTAGAGGACAAGAGTACAAGGGGGCAGAAGTTATGCTGCAGCTATACAAAACCCTGGTTAGACCGCACCTGGAGTACTGTGAGCAGTTCTGGGCACCGCACCTTCGGAAGGACATATTGGACTTGGAGGGAGTGCAGCGTAAGTTTACTAGAATGATACCCGGACTTCAAGGGTTAAGTTACGAGGAGAGATTACACAAATTGGGGTTGTATTCTCTGGAGTTTAGACGGTTAAGGGGTGATCTGATCAAAGTTTATAAGATATTAAGGGGAACAGGTAGGGTGGATAGAGAGAAACTATTTCTGCTGGTTGGGGATTTTAGGAGTAGGGGGCACAGTCTAAAAATTAGAGCCAGACCTTTCAGGAGCGAGATTAGAAAACATTTCTACACACAAAGGGTGGTAGAAGTTTGGAACTCTCTTCCGCAAACGGCAATTGATACTAGCTCAATTGCTAAATTTAAATCTGAGATAGATATCTTTTTGGCAACCAAAGGTATTAAGGGATATGAGCCAAAGGCAGGTATATGGAGTTAGATCACAGATCAGCCATGATCTTATCAAATGGCAGAGCAGGCACGAGGGGCTGAATGGCCTACTCCTGTTCTATGTTCCTATGGTAGGGAAGATAATGGAATCTCTACTCAAACATGTGATAGAAAAGCATCTAGAAACCGAAAATATAATAAAGAATAGTCTGCACAGTTTGCAGAAGGGAAAGTCATGATTGACTAACCTTACTGAATTCTTTGAAGAGTTAACAGAAAGAGTAGACAAGGGTAATGTAGTAGATGTAATATATTTGGATTTTCAAAAGGCCTTTGATAAGATACCGCATTGTAGACTCATGACTAAGGTCAGAGCATGTGGAGTCAGGGGACAAGTAGCAGAATGGATAGCAAGCTGGCTACAAAACAGAAAACAGAGTGTAGGGGTTAAAGGTCGTTACTTAGACCGGCAAAAGGTGGGAAGTGATGTTCCACGGGGATCGGTGCTGGGACCACTGTTGTCCACCATTTACATAAACAATTTGGACTCGGGAATCGGAAGTACAATTTCAAAATTTGCAGACGACACCAAATTGAGGGTTATAGTTAATACTGAGGAGGACTGCAATAAAATACAGGAAGACATTAAACTTGCAGAAGGGGCATGTAAATGGCAAATTAATTTTAATATAGATAAGTGTGAGGTGGCACATTTTGGTAGGAAGAATAAGGAGGCCACTTACTCATTGGAAAATAAGAGTCTAAATGGGATGCAGGAGCAGAGGGATCGGGGGGTGCAGATACACAAATCACTAAAAGTAGTGACGCAGGTTAATAATGCCATAAAAAATGCAAATCATGGACTAGGGTTCATTTCTGGAGGGATAGAATTGAAAAGCAGGGAAGTTATATAGAACCTTGGTTGGACCACACTTGGAGTACTGTGAATAGTTCCGGTCTCCATATTATAAAAAGGAGACAGAGGCATTGGAGAAGGTGCAAGAAAGATTTACTAGAACTGAGAGGTTATACTTATCAGAAAGATCGAACAGGCTGGGGCTCGTTTCTCTCGAAAAGAGAAGACTGAGGGGTGACCTGATAGAGGTCTTTAAGATAATGAAAGGGTTTGATAGGTAGACGTAGAGAAAATGTTTCCACTTGTGGGGGAGACCAGAACTCGAGGTCAAAAGTATAATATAGTGACTAATAAATCCAATGGGGAATTCAGGAGAAACTTCTTTACCCAGAGAGTGGCTGGAATGTGGAACTCACTACCACAAGGAGTAGTTGAGGCATTGAAGTGGAAGCTGGATAAACACATGAGGGTGAAAGGAATAGAAGGATGTGTTGATGGGGTTAGATAAAGTACGAATGGAAGAGGCGCGTGTGGAGCATTAACACTGGCATGGACCTGTTGGGCCGAATGGCCTGTTTCTATGCTGTACGTTGTATGCAAGAATGGACCTCCTATGTCCTGGCATCAAGCCTGAGGATAAGACCTGCCCTTCCCTCTCTCCTGTTTCAAACTGCCTGACCGCACATGTGTCTCTTTTCAGCTTTTGTCTCTTTGCAGTTGCAGGAAGCCGACGAATCTGGATACTGATATCAGTGCGTAAGGTGATTTACCCAGAGGACCGAGGGTTCAGGGGAATGGATATCTCGCTACAGAAAGGGACTCATCATCCAGACATCCCAGAAATCAACACCATCATCCCAGGGGAAGGCAAGCAACCAGCTCAAACACGCAGCTCATAAGGACCCGGTCGTATCAATTCTGGAAACATTGCTAACCACCAGCTCACAGACTCAAATCCATACAATAGACCAGCTATCGAATGCTGTAACTTGTCAGCAATCTAAGGAGTCTAATTCTAAATTAATGTCACCAGTTTATATCAATCTCGGACACTGATCTCAACTATAATTTGATAATCGGTGATCCCGTTAATGCGAGTTACTGTGGTACAATTGAACTGCCTCTACAACCTGTTATTCATTTTGTTCGTTAACCCTATCTACTAATTATTTGCATAGTCAGTGATTAAGTTTAGGTATTGCTAATCATAGTGTTGATGTTAAGAAACAATTCTTAGTGCGTGACTTGTCTGATTCTTTGATGATTTTGCAAGTTAATTCCTTCACTCAGAAGCTGGTTAGTTTCTCATTGAGGGTTAGTGAGGTAAATGTGAATTCAGTCCAGATGGGGGTGATGTAAGACAGTTTGATGAGCTATAAGTAGGAATCATTCTGTCCTAGGGGTAGGCTGGCTGGTAACACCCAGACCATTCATTGACAAGGTGTTAAGGTGAGGTGATTAAGAATTATCAGGTTCTTTGATAAATGTTTGTCAGGATACTGATCCCAGTGTTCTTATAGATACTTTTCCATCAACTCCAGACAAAAGGTATCACTGTGGGAATCCGCATGGCTCCCAGCTGCCTCCTCCAGCCCAGTACACTGGATTCGCTGCTCACAGGGCCTTCTCCTCTACATCGGAGAGAACAAATGCAGATTGGGTGATTGCTTTGTTGAACAGCTCCATTCTGTCCACAAGTTTGAACCTGAGCCCTGTTTATTGTCTCTTCAGTTCTTCGTCCCACTCCTGCTGCTACCTCCCCATCTTTGACCTATACTGAGCCAGTGAAGATCAACACAAGATCAACAGCACCTCATCTTTTGGCGAGGCAGTTTGCGCTCCAGCCTTAATATTGACATTAACAACTTCAGACTTTAACTATAGCTCCCACTTTCTCTCTGCCAGGAAGTACTGGCAACGTGGGATGGCTGCCATGGTTTTGGAGGATAGAGCAAGGTCTTCTGTGACCAGAGCACTGCGTCGTTTGATATGGATCTCATCTGACTCCACTGTGTTAACTATAGGTCAGCATTGTATTTTGACTTTGTAGTTCAGTGTTATAATTTGACTATAGTTCTGCATGATATTTTGACTCTATGGGCATGATTTTTACTTCGAAAAACGGGTGGGTTGGGGGCGGGGGGCAGTTAAACTTTTTAAAATCTAACACCCGCTTGCAACCCGCCCATTTCCGGTTTTAACAGGCGGGTCACGGGGCTCTCAGAAGTCGGTCACTATAAGCTTTCAAGGAGGCTGAGGCTATCCATTTTTACAGATGTTTTATTTTTAACCCCTGAGGGCTGGGATTGCCTGGTCTTCTGCTTCACACCACGTGAGAGGAGGCGAGAAGGCCCGAAACTGCAGGTAAGTGCCTTAATAGCACAGCTTGTGGGTCCAGAGGAGCAGGATTGCTTCCCCCAGGCCCAACAAGGCTACCTGCAGCGATGCCCCTCTCATGATTTCTGACCCCCCCCCCAAAATCTCCGACCCCCCCTCACCATCTCCGACCCCCCCTCACCATCTCCGACCCCCCCTCACCATCTCCGACCCCCCCTCACCATCTCCGACCCCCCCCTCACCATCTCCGACCCCCCCTCACCATCTCCGACCCCCCCTCACCATCTCCGACCCCCCCTCACCATCTCCGACCCCCCCTCACCATCTCCGACCCCCCCTCACCATCTCCAACCCCCCCCCTCACCATCTCCGACCCCCCCTCACCATCTCCGACCCCCCCTCACCATCTCCGACCCCCCCTCACCATCTCCAACCCCCCCTCACCATCTCCGACCTTTCCTCACGATCTCCGACCTTCCCTCACCATCTCCGACCCCCCCTCACCATCTCCGACCCCCCCTCACCATCTCCGACCTTCCCTCACCATCTCCGACCCCCCCTCACCATCTCCGACCCCCCCTCACCATCTCCAACCCCCCCTCACCATCTCCAACCCCCCCCCTCACCATCTCCGACCCCCCCTCACCATCTCCGACCCCCCCTCACCATCTCCGACCCCCCCTCACCATCTCCGACCCCCCCTCACCATCTCCGACCCCCCCTCACCATCTCCGACCCCCCCTCACCATCTCCAACCTTTCCTCACGATCTCCGACCTTCCCTCACCATCTCCGACCCCCCCTCACCATCTCCGACCCCCCCTCACCATCTCCGACCCCCCCTCACCATCTCCGACCCCCCCTCACCATCTCCGACCCCCCCCTCACCATCTCCAACCCCCCCTCACCATCTCCAACCTTCCCTCATGATCTCCGACCTTCCCTCACCATCTCCGACCCCCCCTCACCATCTCCGACCCCCCCTCACCATCTCCGACCTTCCCTCACCATCTCCGACCCCCCCTCACCATCTCCGACCCCCCCTCACCATCTCCGACCCCCCCTCACCATCTCCGACCCCCCCTCACCATCTCCGACCCCCCCTCACCATCTCCGACCCCCCCTCACCATCTCCGACCCCCCCTCACCATCTCCGACCCCCCCTCACCATCTCCAACCCCCCCCCTCACCATCTCCGACCCCCCCTCACCATCTCCGACCCCCCCTCACCATCTCCGAACCTCCCTCACCATCTCCGACCCCCCCCCACCATCTCCGACCTTTCCTCACGATCTCCGACCTTCCCTCACCATCTCCGACCCCCCCTCACCATCTCCGACCCCCCCTCACCATCTCCGACCTTCCCTCACCATCTCCGACCCCCCCTCACCATCTCCGACCCCCCCTCACCATCTCCAACCCCCCCTCACCATCTCCAACCCCCCCCCTCACCATCTCCGACCCCCCCTCACCATCTCCGACCCCCCCTCACCATCTCCGACCCCCCCTCACCATCTCCGACCCCCCCTCACCATCTCCGACCCCCCCTCACCATCTCCGACCCCCCCTCACCATCTCCGACCTTTCCTCACGATCTCCGACCTTCCCTCACCATCTCCGACCCCCCCTCACCGTCTCCGACCCCCCCTCACCATCTCCGACCCCCCCTCACCATCTCCGACCCCCCCTCACCATCTCCGACCCCCCCCTCACCATCTCCAACCCCCCCTCACCATCTCCGACCTTCCCTCATGATCTCCGACCTTCCCTCACCATCTCCGACCCCCCCTCACCATCTCCGACCCCCCCTCACCATCTCCGACCCCCCCTCACCATCTCCGACCTTCCCTCACCATCTCCGACCCCCCCTCACCATCTCCGACCCCCCCTCACCATCTCCGACCCCCCATCACCATCTCCGACCCCCCCTCACCATCTCCGACCCCCCCTCACCATCTCCGACCCCCCCTCACCATCTCCGACCCCCCCTCACCATCTCCGACCCCCCCTCACCATCTCCGACCCCCCCTCACCATCTCCGACCCCCCCTCACCATCTCCGACCCCCCCTCACCATCTCCGACCCCCCCTCACCATCTCCGACCCCCCCTCACCATCTCCAACCCCCCCTCACCATCTCCAACCCCCCCTCACCATCTCCAACCCCCCCTCACCATCTCCAACCTTCCCTCATGATCTCCGACCTTCCCTCACCATCTCTGACCTTCCCTCATGATCTCCGACCTCCCTTCACGATCTCTGACACTCCTCATGATCTCTGACCCTGAGTGCAGCAGGCACAGAGTGCAACAGCTTGAGAGTTAGTAAGTGTGGGAGTTTAAGGGTTAATCTCTTTTAAAATCTAGTGTAAATTGCTATCAACTGTTTAAGTTCAATTTTAAATTTTTAAGTTTCTGTCAGGCTTAAGTAGAGACAAACAAGCAAGCTCTCCCACTCCAATCTGCATTTGTTCTCTCCGATGTAGAGGAGAAGGCCCTGTGAGCAGCGAATCCAGTGTACTGGGCTGGAGGAGGCAGCTGGGAGCCATGCGGATTCCCACAGTGATACCTTTTGTCTGGAGTTGATGGAAAAGTATCTATAAGAACACTGGGATCAGTATCCTGACAAACATTTATCAAAGAACCTGATAATTCTTAATCACCTCACCTTAACACCTTGTCAATGAATGGTCTGGGTGTTACCAGCCAGCCTACCCCGAGGACAGAATGATTCCTACTTATAGCTCCAGCTGTAGTTAGTTAATTGGTTATCTAGATTAAACTGGTTCCTGAAACAGTAGTAGAGCAGGGCTGACTCATCTGAGTCACAAACAGTAGAAATACAGGGGCCTGTGAGTGCAACCGGCACTGAGTGCAGTGAGCACAGAGTGATCAACTTGAGAGTTTGGTAAGAGTGGGAGTTCAGTGAAGCGGGGGATGGAGGTGCTGCTTTGCCTTGCTTTTCCTAACTTTTTCCGTAGAGCGGCAGCGGACGTGAGCAGCAGCAGACCGAGAGCGGGGATAAAAGCAGCAGCAGACCGAGAGCGGGGATAAAAGCAGCAGCAGACCGAGAGCGGGGATAAAAGCAGCAGCAGACCGAGAGCGGGGATAAAAGCAGCAGCAGACCGAGAGCGGGGATAAAAGCAGCAGCAGACCGAGAGCGGGGATAAAAGCAGCAGCAGACCGAGAGCGGGGATAAAAGCAGCAGCAGACCGAGAGCGGGGATAAAAGCAGCAGCAGACCGAGAGCGGGGATAAAAGCAGCAGACCGAGAGTGGGGATAAAAGCAGCAGACCGAGAGTGGGGATAAAAGCAGCAGCAGACCGAGAGCGGGGATAAAAGCAGCAGCAGACCGAGAGCGGGGATAAAAGCAGCAGCAGACCGAGAGCGGGGATAAAAGCAGCAGCAGACCGAGAGCGGGGATAAAAGCAGCAGCAGACCGAGAGCGGGGATAAAAGCAGCAGCAGACCGAGAGCGGGGATAAAAGCAGCAGACCGAGAGTGGGGATAAAAGCAGCAGCAGACCGAGAGCGGGGATAAAAGCAGCAGCAGACCGAGAGCGGGGATAAAAGCAGCAGCAGACCGAGAGCGGGGATAAAAGCAGCAGCAGACCGAGAGCGGGGATAAAAGCAGCAGCAGACCGAGAGTGGGGATAAAAGCAGCAGACCGAGAGCGGGGATAAAAGCAGCAGCAGACCGAGAGCGGGGATAAAAGCAGCAGACCGAGAGTGGGGATAAAAGCAGCAGCAGACCTGTAACGAGAAAACTGCAGTGTGACGTCACAGGTGAGGCAGGTAAGTGATTGGTAGTGACTACGGGCTAAGTTTTAGGTTAACAAATAGCATATAACTAAATTTTAAAAACTAAACTTAATTTAATTAATCTAATTAAACGAGGTAAATAATTTGATTTACACTAAATTGATTAATTAAATAAATATAATAATGGGAGAACAGGATGTGTTGCTGCTGCAATATGTGGGAGCTTGTGGACATTTTTGTCTAGGGCGACGACATCTGCAGTAAGTGTCTGCGGCTCGAGGAACTTCGGCGCCAAGTTGAGGAGCTGGAGTCCGAGCTGCGGACATTGTGAGACATCAGGGAGGGAGAAAGTGACCTGGATATTTTGCTCCAGGAGGCAGCCACACCCCTTAGATTAAATACTTTAGAATTGACACGTGGTCAGGGACAGGAGGGTGTGACTGCGAGAGAGGCAGGTTCGGGGATCCAGGAGGGAGAATTGCAGGAGTCTCAGTCCTTACACTTATCCAATAGATTTGAAGTTCTTGCAACCCTTGTGGACAAGTGCGGGGTCTGTGAGAAGGACGAGCAAACTGACCACTGCAGCGTGGTACAGGAAGCCGTTCAAGTGGGGGGAGTAAGAAGGAAGGTGGTTGTAGTAGGCGACAATATAATTAGAGGGATAGACACTGTTCTCTGCAGCCAGGAGCATAAGTCCCGAAGGCTGTGTTGCCTACCCGGTGCCAGGGTTAAGGACATCTCCTCCGGGCTGGAGAAGAATTTGGAGTGGGAGGGGGAGGATCCAGTTGTCGTCGTCCACGTAGGTACCAACGACATAGGTAGGACTAAGAAAGAGGTTCTGCTGAGAGAGTTTTAGCAGCTAGGGACTAAATTAAAAAGCAGAACCACAAAGGTGATATTCTCCAGATTATTACCTGAGCCACGAGCAAATTGGCACAGAGTAAATCAGATCAGAGAGATGAATGCGTGGCTCAAAGATTGGTGTGGGAGAAGTGGGTTTCGATTCATGGGGCACTGACACCAGTACTGGGGAAAGAGAGAGCTGTCCTGTTGGGACAGACTACACCTGAACCACGCTGGGACCAGAGTTCCAGCGAATCGAATGACTAGGGAGGTAGAAAGGGCTTTAAACTAAATAAGTGGGGGGTGGGGGGTGGGGGTAAGGTCCCAGTGTAGAGAAATCTAGAATGTTAAAGAGAAAAGACAAGGAAGCTGTGCAGGAAAGTGATTGGGGTCAGGATAACCAGATTGTGTCAGGAAGGGACAGAGCGTACAAACAAAAAACAACAAATAGGGTCTGGGTAAGAAAAAATGGTAATAAAACAAATAGGGCCAAAGTACAAAAAATGTTAAGATGTCTAAAAATGTTAAAAAGACAAATCTAAAGGCACTGTATCTGAATGCACGAAGCATTTGTAATAAGGTAGAGGAATTAACAGCGCAAATAGATGTAAACAGATATAACATAATAGCAATTACAGAGACATGGCTGCAGGTTGACCAAGGCTGGGAGCTGAATATCCAAGGGCATTCGATATTTAGGAAGGACAGGCAAAAAGGAAAAGGAGGTGGGGTGGCGTTGTTAGTAAAGGATGAAATCAGAGCAATAGTGAGAAAGGATATTGGCTCAGAAAATCAAGATGTAGAATCAGTCTGGGTGGAGTTAAGAAGCACCAAGGGGCAGAAAACACTGGCGGGAGTTGCCTATAGGCCTCCAACCAGAAGTGGTAATGTAGGGGATGGGATCAAACAGGAAATTAGAGATGCATGTAACAAGGGTACTGCAGTAATCATGGGTGACTTTAATCTACATAGAGACTGGCCAAACCAAATTAGCAATAATACTGTGGAGCATGAATTCCTGGAGTGTGTATGAGATGGTTTTTTAGACCAGTATGTTGACGAGTCAACCAGGGAACAGGCTATCCTAGATTGGGTATTGTGCAATGAGAAGGGGTTAATTAATAATCTTGTTGTGTGGGGTCCTTTAGGGAAGAGTGACCATAACATGATAGAATTCTTCATTAAGATGGAAAGTGAAGGAGTCCAATTCGAAACTAGGGTCCTAAATCTGAACAGAGGAAACTATGAAGGTATGAGGAGAGAGTTGGCTATGATAGATTGGGAAGCTTCATTAAAAGGCATGAGGGTGGATAGGCAATGGCGAACATTTAAAGAACGAATGCATGAATTGCAACAATTATACATTCCTTTCTGGTGCAAAAACACAAAAGGAAGTGCTGCCCAACCATGGCTAACAAAAGAAATTAAGGATCGTATTAGATCCAAAGAGGAGTCATAAAAAGTTGCCAGAAAAAGCAGCAAGCCTGAGGATTGGGAACATTTTAGATTTCAGCAAAAAAGGACCAAGAGATTGATTAAGAGGGGAAAAATAAAGTATGAGAGTAAACTTGCAAGGAACATAAAAGTGGATTGTAAAAGCTTCTACAATATGTAAAAAGAAAAAGATTAGTGAAGACAAATGTAGGTCCCTTACAGTCAGAAATGGGAGAATTTATAATGGGGAACAGGGAAATGGCAGAGCAATTAAACAAATACTTTGGTTCTGTCTTCACGGAAGAGGACACAAATAACTTCCCAGAAATACTAGGGAACCAAGGGACTAGTGAGAAGGAGGAATTAAAGGAAATTAGTATGAGTAAAAAAATAGTGCTGGAGAAATTAATGGGACTGATAGCTGATAAATCCCCAGGGCCTGATAATCTGCATCCCAGAGTAATAAAAGAGGTAGCCATGGAAATAGTGGATGCATTAGTTGTTATATTTCAAAATTCTATAAATTATGGAACAGTTCCTGCAGATTGGAAGGTGGCAAATGTAACCCCACTATTTCAAAAAGGAGAGAGAGAGAAAACAGGGAACGACAGACCGGTTAGTAGTAGGGAAAATGCTAGAGTCTATTATAAAGGATGTGATAACAGGACATTTAGAAAATATCAATGGGATTAGACAAAGTCAACATGGATTTATGAAAGGGAAATCATGTTTGACAAACCTACTGGAGTTTTTTGAGGATGTAACTGGTAGAATAGATAAGGGAGAACCAGTGGATGTGGTTTATTTGGATTTTCAGAAGGCCTTTGATAAAGTCCCACATAAGAGGTTAGTGTGCAAAATTAAAGCACATGGGATTGGGGGTAATATACTGACATGGATTGAAAATTGGTTAACAGACAGGAAACAGAGAGTAGGAATAAATGAGGTTTTTTTTGGGGTGGCAGGCGGTGACTAATGGGGTACCGCAGGGATCAGTGCTTGGGCCCCAGCTATTCACAATATATATCAATGATTTGGATGAGGGAACCAAATGTAATATTTCCAAGTTTGCTGATGACGCAAAACTAGGTGGGATCCTGAGTTATGAGGAGGATGCAAAGAGACTTCAAGGTGATTTAGACAAGTTGAGTGAGTGGGCAAATACATGGCAGATGCAGTATAATGTGGATAAATGTGAAGTTATCCAGTTCGGAAGGAAAAACGGAAAGGCAGAGTATTATTTAAATGGTGATAGATTGGGGAATGTTGATGTACAAAGGGACCTGGGTGTCCTTGTACACCAGTCACTGAAAGTAAACATGCAGGTGCAGCAAGCAGTTAGGAAGGCAAATGATCCGTTGGCCTTCATTGCAAGAGGATTTGAGTACAGGAGCAAGGATGTCTTACTGCAGTTATACAGGGCTTTGGTGAGTCCACACCTGGAGTATTGTGTGCAGTTTTGGTCTCCTTACCTAAGAAAGGATATACTTGCCATAGAGGGAGTGCAGCGAAGGTTCACCAGACTGATCCCTGGGATGGCAGGACTGTCGTATGAGGAGAGATTGGGTCGACTCGGCCTGTATTCACTTGAGTTTAGAAGAATGAGAGGGGATCTCATTGAAACATATAAAATTCTGACAGGACGAGACAGACTGGATGCAGGGAGGATGTTTCCCCTGGCTGGGGGGTCCAGAACGAGGGGTCACAGTCTCAGGATACGGGGTAGGACATTTCGGACTGAGATGAGGAGAAATTTCTTCACTCAGAGGGTGGTGAACCTGTGGAATTCTCTACCACAGAAGGCTGTGGAGGTCAAGTCACTGAATATATTTAAGAAGGAGCTGGATAGATTTCTAGACACAAAAGGCATCAAGGGGTATGGGGAGAGAGCAGGAATATGGTATTGAGATAGATGTTCAGCCATGATCATATTGAATGGCGGAGCAGGCTCGAAGGGCCGAATGGCCTACTCCTGCTCCTATTTTCTATGTTTCCTCCACGTGATCTCCGACCCCCCTCGCGATCTCCGACCATCTCGCGATCTCTGACACCCCTCGCGATCTGTGACCCCTCCCCACCTCGAAGACCCCCATTGGCTGACCTGACCCCCCGATGACTGGACCTCCCCCCCCCACCCTGCATCTAACCTGTTCACGTCCTCTTCCTTCCTCTTCTCCCGTCCGACTGAGGCCAGCCTGTCAATTTGACTCTCTGGGCATGATTTTAACCCCGAAGAAAGGGTGTGTTGGGGGCGAGGGGCAGTAAGAATTTTTAAAGTTTGGAGCAGGAACGAGTCCCGGCTTCAACACATTGAAAAATGAGTTTCACCCAAAAACACCTGGGTGCACGTGCGCTTCAGAAACCCGGAAGTCCCGCCAGCAATTAAACCCAGCGGGATGACATTTAAAGGGGAATTAAGATAGTTGAAGTACTTAAACTAATTAAATTTTGGGGATTGAGGCAGACAAATGACTTTTACTCTGCCTAAACGCGTCTCCCGTGGCCTCTGAAACACGCCATGGAAACGGAGGTGAGTTGCAGCCGGCAGCAGATTAGACTTTAAACCAGTGTTTGACAGATGGTGATTAAAGGTGAGTTTTTGCAGCAGGGCAATCAGTTCTCTCAGACAAACCTTTGGCTGGGAGTTAGAACCATAGAACCATAGAAAAGATACAACACAGAGGGGGCCATTCGGCCCATCGTGTCCACGCTGGCTTGAAGAACAACCAGGTACCCATTCTAATCCCACCTTCCAGCACCCGGTCCGTAGCCCTGCAGCTTACAGCACCTTAGGTGCAGGTCCAGGTACTTTTTAAAAGAGTTGAGGGTCTCTGCCTCTACCACCAATTTGGGCAGCGAATTCCATACACCCACCACCCTCTGTGTAAAAAGGTTTTTCCTCATGTCCCCTCAAATCCTTCCGCCAATCAGCTTAAATCTGTGTCCTCTAGTTCTTGAACTCTCCGCTAGGGGAAACATGGACTTCCTGTCTACTCTATCTGGGCCCCTCATAATTTTGTACACCTCAATCAAGTCTCCCCTCAGCCTCCTCTGCTTCAAGGAAAACAATCCCAGCCTATCCAATCTCTCCTCGTAGCTGCAATTTTCAAACCCTGGCAACATTCTTGTAAATCTTCTCTGCACTCTCTCCAGAGCAATTACGTCCTTCCTGTAATGTGGTGACCAGAACTACGCACAATACTCCAACTGTGGCCTTAGCAGCGTTTTATACAGTTCCATCATTACATCCCTGCTTTTGTATTCTATACCTCGGCTAATAACGGAGAGCATTCCGTATGCCTTCTTCGCAACCTTATCTACCGGTACTGCCACCTTCAGGGACTTGTGCACATGCACTCCAAGGTCTCTCACTTCCTCTACCCCTCTCAATATATTCCCGTTTACTGCGTATTCCCTTTTACTGTTTGCCCTCCCTAAGTGCATTACCTCACACTTCTCCGGGTTGAACTCCATTTGCCACTTTTCCACCCACTCCACCAACCCATTGATATCTTCTTGGAGTCTACAGCTATCCTCTTCACTATCAACTACACGGCCAATTTTTGTGACATCTAAAAATTTGCCAATCATGCCCCTTACATTCAAGTCCAAATCATTAATATATACCACAAACAGCAAGGGACCCAACACTGAGCCCTGTGGCACACCACTGGAAACAGATTTCCATTCGCAAAGACATCCATCGACTTTTACCCTTTGTTTCCTGTTACTGAGCCAATTTTGGATCCAATTCGCCACATTTCCCTGTATCCCATGGGCTTTTACCTTTCTGACCAGTCTGCCATTTGGGACCTTGTCAAATGCCTTACTAAAATCCATGTAGACAACATCCACTGAACTACCCTCATCAATCCTCCTTGTCACTTCCTCAAAGAATTCAATCAGATTTGTAAGGCATGACCTTCCCTGAACAAATCCATGCTGACTATCCCTGATTAAACCATGCCTTTCCAAGTGACAGTTTATCCTATCTCTCAGTATTGATTCTAATAGTTTGCCCACCACCGAGGTAAGACTGACTGGCCAATAATTTGGCCTTTCCCTCATACCCTTTTTAAACAATGGTACTACGTTTGCAGTCTTCCAGTCCTCCGGTACCTCCCCTGTATCTAGTGAGGATTGGAAAATGATCCTCAGAGCATCTGCTATTTCCTCCCTGGCTTCCTTCAATAGTCTTGGAAACAATTCATCCGGCCCTGATGACTTATCAACTTTGAAGGATTCCAGTCCCTCTAGTACTTCCTCTCTTGGTATCCAATATTTCACACCTCTCCTCTTTAACTACTATGTCCGGATCATCCCTTTCCTTTGTGAATACGGAGACAAAATATTCATTTAAAACCCTACCCACATCCTCTGCTTCTACACACAAGTTACCCTCATCATCCCTGATAGGTCCCACCTTTACCTTAGCTATCCTCTTGTTCTTAATGTACTGATAAAACATCTTTGGGTTTTTTTTAATCTTACTAGCTAATATTTTTTCATGCCCTCTCTTTGCTTTCCTTATTTCCTTTTTTACGTCATCCCTGTACTTTCTATACTCCTCTAGGCTTTCTGCAGTATTTAGTTTTCTGTGACAGTCATAAGCTTTCTTTTTCCGCTTTATCTTGCCCTGTATACTTTGAGACAACCAGGGGGCTCTAAATTTGGCAGTGCCACCCTTTCTCTTTGAGGGGACGTGTCTGCATTGTACCCGTAGAATTTCACTTTTTAGTGCCTCCCATTGGCTTGCCACTGATTTCTCCTCAAGTTGTTGTGTCCAGTCCACTTCTGCCAAATCACCTCTTAGTTCTGTAAAATTTGCCTTCCCTCAATTTAAAACATTTACTTCTGATTTAACTCTGTCCTTTTCCATAATAATGCTAAAACTAACTGAATTGTGCTCACTATCCCCAATATGGTCACCCACTGTCACTTCACCCACTTGCCCATCTTCATTTCCCAGGACTAAATCTAGAATTGCATCCCCTCTAGTTAAGCTTGTCACATACTGGCTAAAAAGTTCTCCTGGACACCAATCAAGAATTTTGTGCCCTCTGTGCCCCTCACACTGTTTGAACCCCAGCTGATGTTAGGGTAGTTGAAGTCCCCTACTATTCTTGCCCTCTTATTTTTGCACTCAGAAATTTGCCTACATATTTGTTCTTCTATCTCCCTTTTGCCATTCGAGGGTCTATAGTACACTCCTAGTAGTGTGACTGCATCTTTTTTATTTCTTAGCTCAACCCATATGGCCTCGATTGAAGATCCATTTAGCATATCATCGCTTCTCACAACTGTAATTGATTCTTTAACCAATAATGCTACCCCCCTCATTTTTTATCACCCACTCTATCCTGCCTGAAAACTCTATATCCAGGGATATTTAGCTGCCAATTATCTCCCTCTTTAAGCCAGGTTTGCATTATAGCAATGATGTCATGCTGCCATGTGTCTATCTGTGCCCTTAGCTCATCTGCTTTGTTTGTAATATTCCTTGCACTGAAGTATCTACCCTTTAACCCCGTCAAATTCCTGTGCTGAACATTATTTAACCTTTGCTTCTTTTGCCTTTCTGAGTTGCTAACTACGTCACTAACTGCTTTTCTACTTCCTGTTTCCTGGTCTGAATTTGTCCTATCTGTACCTGCCCTTTGGTTCCCATCCCCCTGCCATACTAGTTTAAACCCTCCCCAACAGAACAAGCAAATGCCTACATGAGGATATTGGTCCCAGTTCTGCTTGGGTGCAACCCGTCCGGCGAGTACAGGTCCCGCCTTTCCCAGAATCAGTCCCAATGCCTCAGGAATTTAAACCCCTCCCCACTACACCATCTCTCAAGCCACGCATTCATCTGGTCTATTCTCCTATTTCTGCTCTCGCTAGCACGTAGCACTGGGAGTAATCCTGAGATTACTACCTTAGAGGTCCTGCTTTTTAATTTATTTCCTAACTCCCTATATTCTGCTTGCAGGACCTCATCCCTTTTTTTATCGATGTCGTTGGTACCGATATAGATCACGACCTCTGGCTGTTCACCCTCCCCCTTCAGAATGTCCTGCAGCCGCTCCGTGACATCCTTGACCCTAGCACCAGGGAGGCAACATACCATCCTGTTCTTTGTGTTTAGACTCAGATTTCTTTGTTCACACTCAGAATTCTTGTTTTCAGACGTATTTGCCTGCATCAGGATGGGGTGCAATGGATTTATTCAGCACTACATCTGAGTAGGAGGCACATCAGCACCCGTGCCAGGTACGGCATGCAGTTATGGGAGTTGCAGCTCCACAAGACAGAGGTGTGCCACAGGTACCTGCAGAAGAGCAGAGAGGGGACCAATGGAGTGGCCGAGGTCACAGGAGGCACTACTCTTGTGAGAGGTTCCATGGACCGAGGCTGAGCTTCCTGGACCTCTCTGAGGAGCAGTGCCTACGCAGGCTCAGATTGAGTCGCCAGGTGGTCGCAGACATATGCAGCCTCCTTCATGCAGAGCTGCTCCCAACTGGGCCTGGTGGCCACGCATTTAAAGTTACCACTGCCCTCAACTTCTTCACCTCTTGATCCTTCCAGTGTGCCATCGGTGACAACACCAGGATCTCTCAGTCGTCTGCACATAAGCGTTTACAACAGGTCACAGATGGATTGTTTTGCGGAACATCCCACTACATCAAGTTCCCCATCGACAACATCAGCCAGACTGAGAGAGCAGTCGGTTTCCACTCTCTGCCTGGCTTCCCACGGGTGCAGGGCACAATTGATTGCGCACATGTAGCAATCCGAGGACCTCCACATGATTCAGTACTGTTCATCAACTAAAAGGGATATCATTCCATCAGTGCGCAGCTGGTTTACGACCACCGGATGAGGTTTCTGCAGGTCTGTGCCAGATTCCCTGGCAGCTGCCATGACTCCTTCATTTTTCGTGAATCCAACATCCCGGCCCTCTTCCACTCACAAAACAGACGTAAAGGCTGGTGCAGACGTGGCTCCATGACACCTCTGAGAAACCCCACCAACGAGGCACAGCCACGGTACAATGGGAGTCACATCACCATCAGGTCTGTCATTGAACAAGCCATTGGAATGCTCACAATGCGCTCCAGGTGCCTGGATCGATATGGGGGAACCCTTCAGTACTTACTGGCGAGGTTGTACAGAATAATAGTCGTGTGTTGCGTGCTGCACAGCATCACTCAACAGAGAGGGTTACCAGTGGATGAGGTCCCATGCGTTCATGAAGCATCTTCACCTGCCATCAACACAGAAGAAGACAACGAGGAGGAGGACAATGTGCAAAGCATCAGCAGAGCTGCATCTCACCTGTCTGCTCGTCATGCCAGGGAGTCACTCAAATTTGATAGTTTCTCATAGGGAGATCTACAAAGTGACTACAGCCAAGTACTCAGAACACCTGAAATGACCGCCAAAACCAGCATTCCCCCCACCCCACAGGTTGCGCAAAACATTCCTACAACAGCACATTGGAAATGTACCAAATGGGTGGCATCAAGTCTCACCTTTCATGAACAACTATATGAAAGGACGCTTTCACAAAAGGGACTCAGGAATGGGCATGACGTGGCAGTGGTGGTGATAATCATAACATTTAATGTGATGTTAACATAAACCAAATGTAAATGAAAAACATGACAGTCAGACACCGCTTGGTGATTACAAAACCTTAGCCTTCTTCTTCCTACAGCTTCTGTGTGGTGCATACCCTGTGGCAGAAGTTGTGGCAGGTTGCTCAGATTCATGCCCGGGCTGAAGGGTATTGGATCCCTTGAGGGGCCTCTCCAAAGACTGCTCCCACCTGCACCTGTGCAGGGACAAACTCGATCACCTGGAGAGGAGGCGGCATTGCGGGTACCGGTTGAAGGGGGAGCAACAGGTGAGACGTGGGAGCGCGATGAGTGGAGTTCCCTATTCCATGTTCCCTTTTCCCATCATCCCTCTCCTGGGCCAGGCCTACAACACTCCCACCACTTTGCTGGTCAAGGATAGAATATTAGAGCCTGGTCTACAGTTGCTTCCAAGCCTTTATTGAAAGAGATCTCCCGTACATACACACCACACCCTAGATAAGCTCTCATATAAAAAGGATGGGCGGAGATGTGGCAGATGAAATTTAATGCAAAAAATGTGACGTGGTACATTTCAGTAGGAAGAATGAGGTGAGGTTTGATAAACTAGAGGGCACAACTCTAAAAGGGATACAGGAACAGAGAGATCTGGGGGTATAAGTGCACAAATCGTTAAAAGCGGCAGGGCAGGTTGAGAATGCGGTTAAAAAAGCATATGGGATCCTGGCTTTATAAATAGAGGCTTAGAGTACAAAAGTATGGAAGTTATGGTGAACCTTTATAAAATACTGGTTCGGCTACAACTGGAGCATTGTGTCCAGTTCTGGGCACCACACTCAAGGAAAGATGTGAAGGCCTTAGAGAGGGTGCAGAAGAGACTTACCAGAATGATTCCAGGGATGAGGGACTGCAGTTACGTGGGTAGACTGGAGAAGCTGGGGTTGTTTTCCTCAGAGCAGAGAAGACTGAAAGGAGATTTGATAGAAGTGTTCAAAATCATGAAGGGTCTAGACAGAATAGATAGACAGAAACTGTTCCCATTGGCGGAAGGGTCAAGAGCCAGATGACATAGATTGAAGGTAATTGGCAAAAGAACCAAAGGTGACATGAGGAGAAACTTTTTTACACAGTGAGTGATTAGGATCTGATTAGTTCAGCAGTGTATTTTGACTATAATTCAGCGTTGCAAATTGACGAGAATTCGGCATTGAATTTCCACTATAGTTCAGCATTGTATTTTCATTATAGTTCAGTATGGTATTTTCATTATAATTCTGCATTGTATTTTGACTATAATTCAGCATTGTATTTTGATCATAGTTCAGCATTGTATTTTGACTCTCGTTCAGCATTGTATTTTAACTATAATTCAGCATTGTATTTTGATTATAGTTCAGCATTGTATTTTGATTATAGTTCAGCATTGTATTTTGATTATAGTTCAGCATTGTATTTTGATTATTTTTCAGCATTGTATTTTGATTATAGTTCAGCATTGTATTTTGATTATAGTTCAGCATTGTATTTTGATTATAGTTCAGCATTGTATTTTGATTATTGTTCAGCATTGTATTTTGATTATAGTTCAGCATTGTATTTTGATTATAGTTCAGCATTGTATTTTGATTATATTTCAGCATTATATTTTGATTATATTTCAGCATTGTATTTTGATTATAGTTCAGCATTGTATTTTGATTATAGTTCAGCATTGTATTTTGATTATTGTTCAGCATTGTATTTTGATTATAGTTCAGCATTGTATTTTGATTATAGTTCAGCATTGTATTTTGATTATAGTTCAGCATTGTATTTTGATTATAGTTCAGCATTGTATTTTGATGAGAATTCAGCATTGTATTTTTTCTCTAGTTCAGCATTGTATTTTGATTATAGTTCAGCATTGTATTTTGATTATATTTCAGCATTGTATTTTGATTATAGTTCAGCATTGTATTTTGATGAGAATTCAGCATTGTATTTTTTCTCTAGTTCAGCATTGTATTTTGATTATAGTTCAGCATTGTATTTTGATTATATTTCAGCATTATATTTTGATTATATTTCAGCATTGTATTTTGATTATAGTTCAGCATTGTATTTTGATTATATTTCAGCATTATATTTTGATTATATTTCAGCATTGTATTTTGATTATATTTCAGCATTGTATTTTGATTATTGTTCAGCATTGTATTTTGATTATAGTTCAGCATTGTATTTTGATTATTGTTCAGCATTGTATTTTGATTATAGTTCAGCATTGTATTTTGATTATAGTTCAGCATTGTATTTTGATGAGAATTCAGCATTGTATTTTTTCTCTAGTTCAGCATTGTATTTTGATTATATTTCAGCATTGTATTTTGATTATAGTTCAGCATTGTATTTTGATGAGAATTCAGCATTGTATTTTTTCTCTAGTTCAGCATTGTATTTTGATTATAGTTCAGCATTGTATTTTGATTATAGTTCAGCATTGTATTTTGATTATATTTCAGCATTATATTTTGATTATATTTCAGCATTGTATTTTGATTATAGTTCAGCATTGTATTTTGATTATTGTTCAGCATTGTATTTTGATTATAGTTCAGCATTGTATTTTGATTATTGTTCAGCATTGTATTTTGATTATAGTTCAGCATTGTATTTTGATGAGAATTCAGCATTGTATTTTTTCTCTAGTTCAGCAATGTATTTAGATTATTTTTCAGCATTGAATTTCGATTATTTTTCAGCAATGTATTTAGATTATTTTTCAGCATTGTATTTTGATTATTTTTCAGTATTGTATTTAGATTATTTTTCAGCAATGTATTTAGATTATTTTTCAGCATTGTGTTTTGATTATAGTTCAGCATTGTATTTTGATTATTTTTCAGCAATGTATTTAGATTATTTTTCAGCATTGTGTTTTGATTTTTGTTCAGCATTGTATTTAGATTATTTTTCAGCATTCTATTTTGATTATTGTTCAGCATTGTATTTAGATTATTTTTCAGCATTGTATTTGGATTATTTTTCAGCATTGTGTTTAGATTATTTTTCAGCATTGTATTTAGATTATTTTTCAGCAATGTATTTAGATTATTTTTCAGCATTCTATTTTGATTGTAGTTGAGCATTGTATTTAGATTATAGTTCTGATGTGGAGATGCCGGTGATGGACTGGGGTGGACAAATGTAAGGAATCTTACAACACCAGGTTATAGTCCAACAATTTTATTTTAAAATCACAAGCTTTCGGAGATTATCTCCTTCGTCAGGTGAGTGAGTGAATGACAGGTTCTCAAATCGCATATCTCATATTAGGCTGGGACACCATCACACCAATCAAAGGTGTGTTTGGTGTTCAGACAGGTTAGCCACGGAAAACAGTAGCTCCCAGTGTGCTGAATACACATTGGGCCCGATTTTAGCAGGCCTGCGGGTTCCCAGCGGGTGGTCCTTCGGGAGTGTGGAAAACGCGAACCGCTAAATGAGTGCGCCCCCCGCGCGATCGCGGGATAATTGATTCCATTAAGCCGTGGTTACGGGTTCTCCGCTCCCCAGCTGCGCGCCGGCGGGCTGCGCATGCGCATTAACGTTATCGCGATGGTGGAGCTCTATTTAAAGGGGCAGTCCCCCAAAGCCCCTCCTGCTGCAAGCAAGAGGCATCACAGCATGGCGCACCCCAGGGGCAAGGCTGCGCCACGGTTCTCCGACTTCGCGCTGCAGCTGCATCTGGAGGGTGTGAGGAGGAGGAGGGACACGCTGTTCCCGACAGACGGACGCAAGTGCCCTGGCTCCGTCACCAGGAAGGCATGGGCAGAGGTGGCGGCGGAGGTCAGCAGCAGGGCCAACACCACCAGGACATGGGAGCAGTGCCGCAAGCGGTTCAATGACCTCACTAGGTCCGGCAAAGTGAGTACACCAACGCACCCTCCCACAACCCGTCCCCACCATCACACCAAACAGATCACAACCCCTCCTGCAGAGCCACCACAGCGCTCCCGCAGCAATCCTCACAGCCACTCACTCACCATCCTCGCCGTGCCCACAAGTACCCACCGTCCCTGTCCCCACTCGAACACTACCACACACCCCAATCCCCATGCAATGGGATGGGCATGTGGCACACGCATCCTCCCATCCATCTGCCCCACGCTCAACCCACCCACACCGATGCTTGAGGCGTCTCACTATGCAATCTGCACTCACTCACGCATCTGTGTTTTGCCTTGACAGGAGAAGAGATGCAAGAACGCGCGAGAAAGGGCCCGCACCAGAGGGGGCCCGCCGCACGTGCTGGTACTTACGGATGCAGAGGTGGAGGCGCTCGACATCAGCGGAACGCAACATTGCCTCTCCATGGCGGATGGCGAGTCTGGCGCTGCAGAAACGGCCGGTAAGGGAAAGCTGACACTCACCACTCATGATCGCGAATGACCTTAGCATCACCTGGCATCTGCCGCACCGCAACATTTGTGCACATGCCTGATATTGTCCTCTGTTCTCTTGCAGGGCCGTCTGCGAGCGCTGTGTGTGAGGAGGGCGATTCCTCAGAGGACATGCCGGTCTCTGAGGGTGCATCGTCACATATAAGCCAACCATCCACCAGCGCAGAGACACACACCTCGGTGGATCCCCCTCGCCAACTAGTTGGGGTTGCACATGGTGATTCACCGCGCACGTGTGAGCACGAGCAGACCCTGGTGGCAGGGGCAGCCGCGGAGGGTCCGCGTCGGTGGGAGCACTCATCTCCAGGCTCTGCTCAGCCGGACCCAGATGCTGAACCCAGGGGGCAACCAGTCAAAAGGAGAGTCGTCGAGGGGCACCAGCACATTGCCGAGGTACTGGCAGAGGTGCCACGCGCATTGTCCACGATCGCGCAGGTGATGGAGGAGTCCAACTCCTGCATGTGGGCATTGGTGGCACAGGTACAGGAGGGTATCGGCGACATAGTGTCGCGGGTAGGTGCGGGAACGCCTGCGGTGGAGGACAGGCTGGCCTCCCTCGAGCGTCACGCACAGCTCCACATCGAGTCCATGCAGGCCCTGACAACGGCTGTACGGATTCAGGGTGAGCAACATTCCGCCGCCATAAACAGACTGACGGATACATTGGAGGTGGCCTTGCAAGGCCTCACACATGCCATCCAAACTGTCGTCCAGCAGGGTGGAAGGGGTGATGTGGGCCGAGGCCACGAGAGGGATGATGGTGAACGGGGACATGGAAGCGGGGACGCTACTCAAGGTAACCCCCTCTCAACCAGTACCCGCAATGGTGCCTCCTCTCCAGGTGGCCGAGTCTGCCCCTGCACAGGTGCAGGAGGAGCAGTCTGTGGAGGTGCCCTCCCGGGCACCGAAACCCAGGGGGCGTCGGCTGAAAGCATCTACCAGGTCAGGGCACCAAGACGAGCAACCTGCCACTACCTCTGCTGGAGCCACAGGGGTAGCACTACGTAGGGGTACCCGTAAACGTAACCCAAGGGCGTTATAAGCACAAAGGGAATGCACCAGGGTGTCTGTTAATTTGTAATCTTTTTGTTTATAGTCGTTCACTATGTACATATTAAACGCAATCGTTCTCACCACTCCTGCCACCTCTCGTCCATTCTTCTGCGGCCTGTGCAATAGGTGGATGAACTGAAGGTGTTGATAAACACATGGGAGTATGATATTGTTGCTGTCACAGAGACATGGTTGAGGGAGGGGCAAGACTGGCAGCTCAATATTCCAGGGTACAGAATCTTCAGGCGAGACAGAGGGGGAGGTATAAGAGGAGGGGGGGTCGCAATATTAATTAAAGAATCAATTACTGCCATAAGGAGGGATGATATATTAGCAGGTTCCTCTAATGAGGCCATATGGGTGGAGCTTAAAAACAAAAAGGGGGCAAGCACTTTGATGGGAGTGTACTATAGACCCCCAAACAGTCAGGGGGAGATAGAGGAACAGATATGTAGGCAAATCTCAGAAAATTGTGCAAATAATAGGGTAATAATAGTGGGGGATTTCAACTTCCCCAATATTAACTGGGATACTCAGAGTGTAAAAGGCTTAGAGGGTACAAAATTCTTAACGTGCATCCAGGAGAGCTTTTTGAGCCAGCATGTAGAAAGTCCTACAAGAGAGGGGGCGGTACTGGACCTAATTCTAGGGAATGTGGCCGGCCAAGTGGAAGAAGCGCTAGTAGGTGAGCACTTTGGTGACAGTGACCATAATTCAGTGAGATTTAAGGTTGTCATGGAAAAGGACAGGGAGGGGCCAGAAATAAAGGTTCTAAATATTGGGGGAAGGCCGATTTTAATAGGATAAGGCAGGATCTGGCCAAAATGGACTGGGATCAGCTGCTTGTAGGAAAATCCGCATCGGAGCAATGGGAGTCTTTCAGAAGGGAGACTGAGACCATACAATGGCAACATGTTCCCGTAAAGGTCAAGGGTGGTTCCAAGAACTCCAGGGAACCTTGGATGTCAGGGGATATACGAGAATGGATTAGGAAAAAAAGGAGGGCTTTTGGCAGATACAAAAGGCTAAAGACGGAGGAAGCCCTAGAGGAGTACAAAAAGTGCAGGGGGATACTTAAAAAAGAAATTAGGAGATCAAGGAGGGGCCATGAAATAACACTGGCGAGCAAAATAAAGGAAAATCCTAAGATGTTTTATAAGTATATTAAGGGTAAGAGGATGACTAGGGAAAAAATAGGGCCCATTAGGGACAAAAATGGCAATCTGTGTGTGGAGCCGGCAGATGTAGGAGGGGTTCTAAATGAATTTTTTGCATCTGTTTTCACTATGGAGAAGGACGATGTAGACATAGAAATACGGCAGGGGGACTGTGATATACTCGAACATATTAACATCGAGCGGGAGGAGGTATTGGCGGTTTTAGCAGGCCTAAAAATGGATAAATCCCAAGGCCCGGACGAAATGTATCCCAGGCTACTGTGTGAGGCAAAGGAGGAGATTGCGGGGGTTCTGACACATATATTCAGAACCTCTCTGGCCACAGGGGGTGTGCCAGAGGACTGGAGAACCGCTAATGTAATACCATTATTAAAGAAGGGGAGTAGGGAAAAACCGGGGAACTACAGGCCAGTGAGCCTAACATCAGTGGTAGGAAAATTATTGGAAAAAATTCTGAAGGACAAAATTAGTCTCCACTTGGAGAAGCAAGGATTAATCAGGGATAGTCAACATGGCTTTGTCAAGGGAAGATCATGTCCGACTAATTTGATTGAATTTTTTGAGGGGGTGACTAGGCGTGTGGATGAGGGTAACGCAGTGGATGTGGTATACATGGATTTCAGTAAGGCCTTCGATAAAGTCCCCCACAGGAGACTGGTCAAGAAGGTACGAGCCCATGGAATCCAGGGTGCCTTGGCACTTTGGATACAAAACTGGCTTAGTGGCAGAAGGCAGAGGGTGATGGTCGAAGGTTGTTTTTGTGACTGGAAGCCTGTGGCCAGTGGGGTACCACAGGGATCGGTGCTGGGTCCCTTGCTGTTTGTGGTCTACATTAACGACTTGGATATGAATGTAAAAGGTATGATCAGTAAGTTCGCTGATGATACAAAAATTGGTAGGGTGGTAAATAGCGAGGAGGATAGCCTCAGTCTGCAGGACGATATAGATGGGTTGGTCAGATGGGCGGAACAGTGGCAAATGGAATTTAACCCGGAAAAGTGCAAGGTGATGCACTTTGGAGGGACTAACAAGGCAAGGGAATACACAATGAATGGGAGGACCCTAGGCAAGACAGAGGGTCAGAGGGATCTTGGTGTGCAAGTTCACAGATCCCTGAAGGCGGCGGAACAGGTAGATAAGGTGGTAAAGAAGGCATATGGGATACTTGCCTTTATTAGCCGAGGCATAGAATATAAGAGCAAGGAGGTTATGATGGAGCTGTATAAAACACTGGTTTGGCCACAGCTGGAGTACTGTGTGCAGTTCTGGTCGCCACACTACAGGAAGGATGTGATCGCTTTGGAGAGGGTGAGAAGTGTTCCTGGTTCAACTGGTCCGTGGGTGGCACTCTACACCAGTATCCCCCACAATGATGGCATCGCTGTATTTTGATTATAGTTCAGCATTGTATTTTGATTATAATTCAGCATTGTATTTTGATTATAGTTCAGCATTGTATTTTGATTATAATTCAGCATTATAATTTGACTGTAATTCAGCATTGTATTTTGACTATAATTCAGCATTGTATTTTGATCAAAGTTCAGTGTGGTACTTTGACAAAAGTTTAGCATTGTATTTTGACGAGAGACCGATATTGTATTTTGACTGTTGTTCAACATTGTAATTTGTTCAGCTTTGTCTTTTGACCTCAGTTCAAGGTACCCATCGTTCCTTCCTTATGAGCAGTAATCCCCACTGTCTCATCCTCCTCTCTCTCTGGCCTTGCTGCTCAGAGTGCACTCCATGGGCTAATCTCACCAACCTCCTTCCCGTCTCACTCAGCCCTACCATCGCTGCCCCCTTGGACTCTTCTCATCTCTGCATTTCCCTCCAGAATATCCATTCACTCATAAACAAGGCCCTTGCCATCCATGGCCTTATTGTGGATGATTGCATTGACATCATGGCTTTGACTGAACTTGGCTTATGGGTGGCGACACCTTGCCCCTTACATAGGAACATAGGAACAGGAGTAGGCCATTCAGCCGACTGAAGCCTCTCCGCCTGGCTATACCTTCCACCACCTGCCCTGCCCAAATAGTCGAGGTGGAGGTGTGGCCCTTATCACCAAATCGCCTAGGTCTGTCCCCCAACTCCTCTGGTACCTTCTCCTCCTTCGAGTACCTCACCTTGTTCCACCCCTCTCACCTCTCCTTTAAGGTCCTTGTTCTTTACCGGCCCCCAAGCCCCACCCCATGGTTCTCACTGAGATATCCTCACTGAGCGACTCATCCGTGGTATGATTTCAACCTCCATCTCAGCTCCCCTTCCTCTCCTCTTAATTCACTGCCTTCCTGTCCTCCCTAAACATCTTCCTTCATATAAACTCTCCTACCCATATTCACAGCCACCCCCTCAACCTTGCCATCTCTCGGAGCCTCTCTATTGCCATCGTCTCAATCACAGACAAGGCCACCTCTGATTACTTCCTTGTATCCCTCACCACCCGCATCCCCCTTCCAACCCCACTTCCTTCTGTGTCCGCCCCTGAAAAAAACTCTCCCCAAGTCATTTACGATGGCACTTTCAAACTCCCAACTATCTAGCCTTTGGTCCTGCATTTTCCACTGGATTTCTGCACTGTCGATCTGCTCAATCAGTCCCTTTGATGCCTTTGTCCTCAGTAAATCCCATACTTTCTTCCATTCTGGTCGTTCCTCTTGGTATGACCCCGATCTTTGCTCCCTCAAGTCCAAGGGGTGCCAACATGAGCGTATCTGGTGCACAAATGGTTTAGCCACCCATCACCGTCAATAGATAAGTGGAGCGAGGGAGTGTACTGTTCCGTGAATAAAGGGAAACAGGAAGAGTCCGGCTACACTGTTTGTATTTAGATCACCGCCTGACACATCAATATGAAAAGTGCTACCATCCAACTGAGCTTACAAAGCATCTGATTGATAAGCATTTTTACAACTTATTTCTGAATGGCAAAACCTCTCAGACTTACGAATGCTCTTACTATCTTTTTTGTCTTCCTTTGCTGATCTTAATATCTCTCCCAGTCCCCTGGATCTGCACTATTCTTTGCACTTTTGTATGCTGTTTCCTTTAGTTTTATGTTACTGCTTATGTCTTCTGTTGACTGTGGATGTTTTATTTGGTAAGTAGAGTTCTTGCCCCTCGGGGGTATATATCCATTGTTTCCTGCCCATCAGCCAATTTCTAATCTTTACCCAAGATTTACCCTGAATCCCCAAATCTTTGAGCTTAACTTTTGCCCTTTCGTGACAAACTTTGTCAAAGGCCTTCTATAAGTCCAAGTACAACATGTCATAGGTCAACATTACCACAGTCCACTTGGAATGTCATTTCCTCAAAGAATTTAAGGAGGTTGGTTATGCAGAATCTTCCCCTTCTGAAACCAGTTATTATTGTACAGATAATTTTCAAGTTTACACTGATAATCGTTCCATTGCTTAACATGGGATTGAAGTATAACTAATGGGTCTGCAGTTGTTTGTGTCCGTTTTGTCCCCTTTTTGAACATGGGCACCACATCAGCCTGTTTCCAATGTACGGGTACCTCCCCAGCGACCAGTGACTCCGGCATAATGATTGTCAGTGCCTCACAAATCTCCACCCTAGTCTCTCAGCACTCTGGGATAAGTACTGCCTGTTTGTGAGGGTTTATTGTTTTTGAGTCCTTGTCAGACACGTGGCTGACCAAAAACAAAAAATAACCTGACCTGGGAGTGCCTGATGGTGACATTGTGCAGGGAAATGTTATCCTCTATCAAACCAGTTATATGTCTGACCTGGGAGTGCCTGATGGTGACATTAGGAGCCAATATATAATCAGGTAGTTCCGTTCTGAGCAGTGACATCCCTCACCCCATTGAACAGAAAGTAAAATCACCAAAATAATAACTAATAATATTAGTCGGAAGTGCTTTGAAACTCAAATGGTTCCAAAAATGATGATCTTACATAGAATTACATAGAATGTACAAAACAGAAACAGGCCATTTGGCCCAACAGGCCCATATTGGTGTTTATGCTCCACACGAGCCTCCTCCCACCCTTCTTCATCTAACCCCATCAAAATATCCTTTTCCTTTCTCCCTTGTGTTTATCGAACTTCTCCTTAAATGCATCACCTTGGTAGCAACCCCATTCCAGGAATCCAACCTGAATGAAAATCCCAGCCAGACGATGACATGAGGTCCACACCTCAACTTTGGTTCAATTTTCTCCCCCTCGCCCTCCTGAAACCTCATCCTTCATCAGTAAGTGCATTTGGTCCAGTGGTACAAAGTACACGGGAGCTTCCAGACACAAATGCAATACATTTTCCACAAATTAACAATATGATTAATGATCTGAACTCTTTCTCGACAATTCAAAGGATGTTATTTTTAAAATTCGTAACAAAATATTATAATTCATTTAAATTAGGTGCACTGCACATGCTCAGACTGCACGGTCCAAATTCAGCTCCCACCATTGGCCAAATTATCAAGGCCAAGTCCTGGATTTTGGGAAAAGCTGAAGCCTTCAAGTAAAAACGTTATTGAACGCATTAAGAGACAATTCAATGGACAAATGTATCCATTGAACCTTCCTAACCCGAATGTTATTGTGAATTACAGAATTTTAATTTACATTTGTTTAAATCCTTGTTTGGCTCATTAGAAAAAAATGGCAGATGGAAAAATGATCAAAGCATTTGGGAATTGAGCGACCAGATGCCCATTCAGAGTTAGGAGTTTACACGGGGAAATGCCATTATAAATGTGGACATAGGAATTTATAAAGGGAAAAAGTTCACACAAAAATGTGACAAAACGTAAATCCATGGGAAGAGTTTTTAATGATTATGGATATGTAGCTCCAAATAATTCATTCCATTCTCCAAACTCCATTAATTTATTTCATGCTCTTCTTCCAACTCCATCATTTATCGAATTCTCCCCGAAGCCTCAGTGATTGATCTTATTGAAGATCTTTCCTCCTTTTCATCGCAAAACTCAAAAGTCTTTTCCCCATCAACCGACCCCACGCTCCGATTAACCTGGAGCACGGCACGGGGCTGGGAGCAGTGCCGGTGCAACACAGCGGGAGCTGGCGGGACCGGGAGTCCCCGAGTCCGGATCGAGCCGGCGGGACCGGGAGTCCCCGAGTCCGGATCGAGCCGGCGGGACCGGGAGTCCCCGAGTCCGGATCGAGCCGGCGGGACCGGGAGTCCCCGAGTCCGGATCGAGCCGGCGGGACCGGGAGTCCCCGAGTCCGGATCGAGCCGGCGGGACCGGGAGTCCCCGAGTCCGGATCGAGCCGGCGGGACCGGGAGTCCCCGAGTCCGGATCGAGCCGGCGGGACCGGGAGTCCCCGAGTCCGGATCGAGCCGGCGGGACCGGGAGTCCCCGAGTCCGGATCGAGCCGGCGGGACCGGGAGTCCCCGAGTCCGGATCGAGCCGGCGGGACCGGGAGTCCCCGAGTCCGGATCGAGCCGGCGGGACCGGGAGTCCCCGAGTCCGGATCGAGCCGGCGGGACCGGGAGTCCCCGAGTCCGGATCGAGCCGGCTGATGTGCCCGTTCACTGTGTCCCGGAGCCGGAGTTACTGAGCAAGACTGAGCCCGGAAACATTTGTAATTCTCAGCGAGCGATTGGCCGCGGTTTTGATCGACTTGTGACACATCATTGGGAAACGAAAGTGGAACCTCGGGCGGGAGAGATCAGAAAGCCCAGCAACAGGAGCTCGAACCTCCATCCCGGTAAGTGTGAGAATTAGTGTAACTGTACAATCAGTGAGTGAGAATTAGTGTAACTGTACAATCAGTGAGTGAGAATTAGTGTAACTGTACAATCAGTGAGTGAGAATTAGTGTAACTGAACAATCAGTGAGTGTGAGAATTAGTGTAACTGTACAATCAGTGAGTGAGAATTAGTGTAACTGTACAATCAGTGAGTGAGAATTAGTGTAACTGTACAATCAGTGAGTGAGAATTAGTGTAACTGTACAATCAGTGAGTGAGAATTAGTGTAACTGAACAATCAGTGAGTGAGAATTAGTGTAACTGTACAATCAGTGAGTGAGAATTAGTGTAACTGTACAATTAGTGAGTGAGAATTAGTGTAACTGTACAATCAGTGAGTGAGAATTAGTGTAACTGTACAATCAGTGAGTGAGAATTAGTGTAACTGTACAATCAGTGAGTGAGAATTAGTGTAACTGTACAATCAGTGAGTGAGAATTAGTGTAACTGTACAATCAGTGAGTGAGAATTAGTGTAACTGTACAATCAGTGAGTGAGAATTAGTGTAACTGTACAATCAGTGAGTGAGAATTAGTGTAACTGTACAATCAGTGAGTGAGAATTAGTGTAACTGAACAATCAGTGAGTGAGAATTAGTGTAACTGTACAATCAGTGAGTGAGAATTAGTGTAACTGTACAATCAGTGAGTGAGAATTAGTGTAACTGAACAATCAGTGAGTGAGAATTAGTGTAACTGTACAATCAGTGAGTGAGAATTAGTGTAACTGTACAATCAGTGAGTGAGAATTAGTGTAACTGAACAATCAGTGAGTGAGAATTAGTGTAACTGTACAATCAGTGAGTGTGAGAATTAGTGTAACTGTACAATCAGTGAGTGAGAATTAGTGTAACTGTACAATCAGTGAGTGAGAATTAGTGTAACTGCACAATTAGTGAGTGAGAATTAGTGTAACTGTACAATCAGTGAGTGAGAATTAGTGTAACTGTACAATCAGTGAGTGAGAATTAGTGTAACTGCACAATTAGTGAGTGAGAATTAGTGTAACTGTACAATTAGTGAGTGAGAATTAGTGTAACTGTACAATCAGTGAGTGAGAATTAGTGTAACTGTACAATCAGTGAGTGAGAATTAGTGTAACTGTACAATCAGTGAGTGAGAATTAGTGTAACTGCACAATTAGTGAGTGAGAATTAGTGTAACTGTACAATTAGTGAGTGTGAGAATTAGTGTAACTGTACAATCAGTGAGTGAGAATTAGTGTAACTGTACAATTAGTGAGTGTGAGAATTAGTGTAACTGTACAATTAGTGAGTGAGAATTAGTGTGACTACAATTAGCGAGTGTGAGAATTGGTGTAACTACAATTGGTGAGTGTGAGAATTGGTGTAAACTACAATGAGCGAGTGTGAGAATTGGTGTAACTGTGTCAGTGCTCACTTGTTTGCTCACAGCTCCCCTCTCTATCTCTATGGTTTCACCCCCAGTCTCTGGTATGAAAGTGTGTCCCGGGAGTAACCAGGGCCATTCATTCTGTGCCAGTCCCCAATGTGCTGCTTGGGGCCAGTTTTTAAGAACGTGCTTTGTATTAAGATCGATACATGAGCCTGTGCTCGGTTTAAATGCACGAAGTGCACTCCTCGCAGACTGAGGAAGCGGTGGATGCTTCTTAGAGCAGCAGAGAGGGTTTGGGCGTGAAATGTGCAGATCTCCCTCCATCTCTCACACACCAGACGTGGGAGGAACTAACCGCCAGAGCAGGGGCTGAGAATCGCAGAAATCAAATCAAAACGGCAACTGCAAGAATTTACAGCAGATCTACTGCACTTGAAAGAACCATAGTCGCAGGCAATTCGGCCCATCATATCTGTGCCAACCCTTTGCCAGAGGAATCCAGAACTAATCTCACCGCTCCGCTCTCCCCATAGCCCTGGATCAATCCCAAACTAATCCCACTGCCCCACTCTCTCCCCATAGCCCTGGATCAATCCCAAACTAATCCCACTGCCCCACTCTCTCCCCATAGCCCTGGATCAATCCCAAACTAATCCCACTGCCCCACACTCTCCCCATAGCCCTGCATCACCCTAAACTAATCCCACTGCCCCACTCTCTCCCCATAGCCCTGGATCAATCCCAAACTAATCCCACTGCCCCACTCTCTCCCCATAGCCCTGGATCAATCCCAAACTAATCCCACTGCCCCACACTCTCCCCATAGCCCTGCATCACCCTAAACTAATCCCACTGCCCCACTCTCTCCCCATAGCCCTGGATCAATCCCAAACTAATCCCACTGCCCCACTCTCTCCCCATAGCCCTGGATCAATCCCAAACTAATCCCACTGCCCCACTCTCTCCCCATAGCCCTGGATCAATCCCAAACTAATCCCACTGCCCCACTCTCTCCCCATAGCCCTGGATCAATCCCAAACTAATCCCACTCCCTCCCCATAGCCCTGGATCAATCCCAAACTAATCCCACTGCCCCACTCTCTCCCCATAGCCCTGTATCACCCTAAACTAATCCCACTGCCCCACTCTCTCCCCATAGCCCTGTATCAATCCCAAACTAATCCCACTCCCTCCCCATAGCCCTGGATCAATCCTAAACTAATCCCACTGCCCCACTCTCTCCCCATAGCCCTGCATCAATCCCAAACTAATCCCACTGCCCCACTCTCTCCCCATAGTCCTGGAACAATCCCAAACTAATCCCACTGCCCCACTCCCTCCCCATAGCCCTGGATCAATCCCAAACTAACCCCACTGCCCCACTCCCTCCCCATAGCCCTGGATCAATCCCAAACTAATCCCACTGCCCCACTCTCTCCCCATAGCCCTGTATCAATCCCAAACTAATCCCACTGCCCCACTCTCTCCCCATAGTCCTGGATCAATCCCAAACTAATCCCACTGCCCCACTCCCTCCCCATAGCCCTGAATCAATCCCAAACTAACCCCACTGCCCCACTCCCTCCCCATAGCCCTGGATCAATCCCAAACTAATCCCACTGCCCCACTCTCTCCCCATAGCCCTGTATCAATCCCAAACTAATCCCACTGCCCCACTCTCTCCCCATAGTCCTGGATCAATCCCAAACTAATCCCACTGCCCCACTCCCTCCCCATAGCCCTGGATCAATCCCAAACTAACCCCACTGCCCCACTCCCTCCCCATAGCCCTGGATCAATCCCAAACTAATCCCACTGCCCCACTCTCTCCCCATAGCCCTGTATCAATCCCAAACTAATCCCACTGCCCCACTCTCTCCCCATAGTCCTGGATCAATCCCAAACTAATCCCACTGCCCCACTCCCTCCCCATAGCCCTGGATCAATCCCAAACTAACCCCACTGCCCCACTCCCTCCCCATAGCCCTGGATCAATCCCAAACTAATCCCACTGCCCCACTCTCTCCCCATAGCCCTGGATCAATCCCAAACTAATCCCACTGCCCCACTCTCTCCCCATAGTCCTGGATTAATCCCACTGCCCCACTCCCTCACCATAGCCCTGGATCAATCCCAAACTAATCCCACTGCCCCACACTCTCCCCATAGTCCTATATTAATCCCAATCTAATCCCACTGCCCCACTCTCTCCCCACAACCCTGGATCAAGCCCAAACTAATCCCACTGCCTTGCTCTGGCTCTATCCCTGTATCATCCACGGTTCTGTTAGTTGCAGTTGGTAGAGACTCTTTTTAAGCAGACTGTAAATAGACCTTGTTTGCTTTGCTGTTTGCTGAGTAAATAAACTTTGCTTTGTTTGCTGTAAAACACACTGGCCGCAAATCCTGCCTGTCTTAAGTCCCGATCCGCCTCCAACTGATTGGCTGACACAGTGGTGTCAATAGACTCTCCGATCTTCCTCTGCTTCAAGCATTTATCCAATTTTCCCTTAAACATGTGATGGTCTCTGCACATCCTCTCCCAGTGTCCTGACCAATATTTATCCCTCAACCAACACGAAAAAACAGATTGGGGCAGAAATTGCGTGGAGCGGTGAAGTCATGGTTACCACCGCTCTATAGTTTTAAATTAACGAGCTTGCTTACTGCAGTCTTTATTTTGGGCACTTCCTCAGATAGGAAGTGGAGAAGAGCTCAGCGTCAGTTCAAGTGAAGAGGAACATGCTTTCCCCTCGAACAATCAGATTGCAGCTCCCAAACTGTTTCTGCAGGAACTGAATTAAAACCAATTTAAAAACAGTTATAGACCGCAAATAAAAAGTCCAGGCCAGAAATAATTGAAGTAAAGACCGCAGTAAGCAAGCTTGTTAATTTAAATAAGAGACAGAAGGGAAAAGTTTAAAACAAAAAGTAAAATTTTTTAATTTAAATTTTTTTTAATGACCAAAAACTACTAAAATAAGGAGTAATGAGATCCACATTTTTAAAAGTTAATTTTCAGTTGTTTGGCAGTCATTAAGACTTACCGCGCTGTTAAAACTTAGATTAGACCTGGTATTTTTAAGCATACCTCTTTTATGGCGATATTACTTACTTTCCAACTGGGCAGATGAGCATGTTGGCCTTTTCAATGATTTCACAGATTGCAGCGTGCAAGATCCCTTTAATTAGAAGCTGTCGTATCGCTGGCGAACCAGGAGGAGCAAGTTCCGGATTTCCACGTTTCACTGCGCATGTGCGAATGCCGGAAACTTGCTCCTCCATTTCGCCACGATCAAAGGTGAACGCTGTTGAGCTCAGCATTCTTTTCCAAGCAATTTCTGGCCCATTATCTCACCATTTCTTATTGCTGTTTGTGGGACCTTGCTGTGCACAATTTGTCCATGTTGCCCTATATTACACCAGTGACTACACTTCAAAAACACTTCATTGGCTGTGCAGCAATTTGGAATGTCCTGAGGTTGTGAAGGATGCTATACACATGCAAGTTCTTTTTTAAACCCTTCCACCTGTCCACTTCCCTCTCCTCTTTTAAGATCCTCCTCAGAACACATCTCTTTGACCAAGCTTGGTGAACCTCAACTTCTAAAGGGCACTTTACAAAGTCCCTCATGAAAGGCTATTAATTAAACTTAAAAGTTAGGGGATACAAGGTAAAGTCTAGGAATAGACAAAGAACTGGTTGAAGGGTAGAAAGCAATGAGTATTTGGCAGAGGAGTTTGGTTTTGTGGGGTGAAGTACTGACGGGAGTGCCCCAGGGCTCGGTGTTCTCATTTACGTAAATGACTTGGACTCAGAAACCCAATACAACGTGGTCAAACTTACTGATACAAAACTGGCTTAGTGGCAGAAGGCAGAGGGTGATGGTCGAAGGTTGTTTTTGTGACTGGAAGCCTGTGGCCAGTGGGGTACCACAGGGATCGGTGCTGGGTCCCTTGCTGTTTGTGGTCTACATTAATGACTTGGATATGAATGTAAAAGGTATGATCAGTAAGTTCGCTGATGATACAAAAATTGGTAGGGTGGTAAATAGCGAGGAGGATAGCCTCAGTCTGCAGGACGATATAGATGGGTTGGTCAGATGGGCGGAACAGTGGCAGATGGAATTTAACCCGGAAAAGTGCGAGGTGATGCACTTTGGAGGGACTAACAAGGCAAGGGAATACACAATGAATGGGAGGACCCTAGGCAAGACAGAGGGTCAGAGGGATCTTGGTGTGCAAGTTCACAGATCCCTGAAGGCGGCGGAACAGGTAGATAAGGTGGTAAAGAAGGCATATGGGATACTTGCCTTTATTAGCCGAGGCATAGAATATAAGAGCAAGGAGGTTATGATGGAGCTGTATAAAACACTGGTTAGGCCACAGCTGGAGTACTGTGTGCAGTTCTGGTCGCCACACTACAGGAAGGATGTGATCGCTTTGGAGAGGGTGCAGAGGAGATTCACCAGGATGTTACCAGGGCTGGAGCGCTTCAGCTATGAAGAGAGACTGGGAAGATTGGGTTTGTTTTCCTTGGAGCAGAGGAGGCTGAAGGGGGACATGATTGAGGTGTACAAAATTATGAGGGGCACAGATAGGATGGATACTAAGGAGCTTTTTCCCTTCGTTGAGGGTACTATAACAAGGGGACATAGATTCAAGGTAAAAGGCGGGAGGTTTAGAGGGGATTTGAGAAAGAACTTTTTCACCCAGAGGGTGGTTGGAGTCTGGAACTCACTGCCTGAGAGGGTTGTGGAGGCAGGAACCCTCACAACATTCAAGAAGCATTTGGATGAGCACTTGAAATGCCATAGCATACAAGGCTACGGACCAAATGCTGGAATATGGGATTAGAGTAGACAGGGCTGATGGCCGGCGCGGACACGATGGACCGAAGGGCCTCTATCCGTGCTGTATGACTCTATGACTCTATGATGATTCAAAACACGGAAGGGCAGTGGGATTGGAGGAAACAGCTCAAAAATTACAGAGTGAGTTCAACAAAATAAACATGTGAACAGAGTGATGGCAAATAAAACTTAAAGCAGACAAGTGTAAAGTACTGCATGTAGGACGGAAAAGTAAACCATACACGTACTCCACGAATGGTGCGGAAATAGCTAAGGATGAAGTGGAAAGAGACCTAGGAGTCACAGTAAATTCAACACTGTAGAGCAGCAGTCAACAAAACCAATAGAATGTTGAATTACAGAGCCAAAACAGTGAATACAAGTCCGAGAAAGTCATGATCGTACTGTACAGGGTTCTTGCCAGACTCCACCTTGACTATTGAGTCCAGTATTGGTCACAGAGACACAAGAGAGACATTCAAGTGCTGTAGGCAATGTAGAGAAGAGCCACAAGGCTGATCTCCAGTCCCCAGGGTCGGGTCTGGGATGTGAGGAAAGACTGGAGAAACTTGGAATTTTCAGCCTGAAAAGAAGGCATCTGAGAGGTGATCTTATCGAGGGATATAAGATTGGGAGTAAGACAAGGAAACAAAGGTTCAACTCGTGAAAGGCAACTTCAAGACTAATATCAAGGAGTTCTTCTCAAAGAGTAATTAAACATGGGATGGACTTTAGTTACATTTCCCCTTCACCCCTGAGTGATTGTACTCCCTCTGATTCTTTTACTGTTAGAACTGGTTAGAATGTGTAACTTAGAAGGAGGAGTTGAGGTGACGAGCATAGATGCTGGTAAGGAGGGGGGAGCAGGGGGAGGCTCGTGTGGAGCATAAGCACCGACATAGACCTGTTCAGCCGAATGGCCAGTTTCTGTGCTGTACGTTCTTTTGAATTCTATGTAAGCCTGAAGCTGTGATGTTGTATCGTTCATCGAAGAATGGAAGGAGCTGCAATGGAGACTTTCGGTTAATTCCAACAGCTAACGCAATGCTCATTCATTGGACCTGTCATTGAAAGCTTACCAAGATACCAAGTCTGATAGAGACGTTTGTGAAAGATTCACCAGAATGTTACCAGGGCTCCAAAGATTTAATTATGAGGAGAGATTACATAAACTAAGCTTTTATTCCCTGGAATTTAGAAGGATAAGGGGTGATTTGATTGAGGTTTTTAGGATTTTGAAAGGGTAGATAGAGAGAAACTTTTTCTGCTGGTGGGGGAGTCCAGGACAAGGGGATATAACCTTAAAAATCAGAGCCAGGCCATTCAGGAGAGAAGTTAGGAAACACTTCTTCACACAAAGGGTGGGAGAAGTGTGGAACTCTCTCCCACAAAAAGCAGTAGATGCTAGCTCAATTCATAATTTTAAATCTGAGATCGATAGGTTTTTTGCTAGCCGAGGGTATTAAGAGTGACGGAGCCAAGGCGGGGACTCACAAATGAAACTAACCTAAGAGGCAAAAAATCTAGAGTAAGAAGGAAAGAAAAGGCCAAAAATATATCACCATCCATTGTTTCTGATCAAACTTTTCTCCAGTTTAGTGC
Organism: Heptranchias perlo; assembly: GCF_035084215.1. Lineage (NCBI taxonomy): Eukaryota > Metazoa > Chordata > Chondrichthyes > Hexanchiformes > Hexanchidae > Heptranchias > Heptranchias perlo. Next base: position 3,296,809 of record NC_090350.1, on the reverse strand, counting down.
TTGGACTTTCTGTCTGTACTTAACAACAGCACTGGTCAAATCAAAAATTGGAAAACCGTTTCAAAGCAAGATTACGTCCATGCTCGTAACAATGCGAGCCCATGCTTGTAATGATACCAGGCCAAGTTTGTAATAATGCAGGCCACACATAGGAGTGGGAGTAGGCCATTCAGCCCCTCGAGCCTGTTCCACCATCCAATGAGATCATGGCTGATCTGAATCTTAATCCATTTACCCGCCTTGGCTCCGTCACTCTTAATACCCTCGGCTAGCAAAAAACCTATCGATCTCAGATTTAAAATTATGAATTGAGCTAGCATCTACTGCTCTCTGTGGGAGAGAGTTCCACACTTCTCCCACCCTTTGTGTGAAGAAGTGTTTCCTAACTTCTCTCCTGAATGGCCTGGCTCTGATTTTTAAGGTTATATCCCCTTGTCCTAGACTCCCCCACCAGCAGAAAAAGTTTCTCTCTATCTACCCTTTCAAAATCCTAAAAACCTCAATCAAATCACCCCTTATCCTTCTATATTCCAGGGAATAAAAGCTTAGTTTATGTAATCTCTCCTCATAATTAAATCTTTGGAGCCCTGGTAACATTCTGGTGAATCTGCGCTGCTCTCCTTCCAAGACCAATATATCCTTTCTGAGGTGCGGTGCCCAGAACTGTACCCAGTATTCCAGATGTGGTCTAACCAGGTCATTGTATAGATGTAGCAAAACTTCCCTTTATATTCTAGTCCTTTAAATATAAAGGCTAACATTCCATTAGCCTCTTTGATTATTTTTTGTACCTGACCACTACATTTTAGTGATCTGTGTACATGGACTCCTCAATCTCTTTGGACCGCCACTGTTCCGAGCTTTTCACCATTTAAACAATACTCGGATCGATCCTTCCCTGGTCCAAAATGGATGACCTCACACTTACCTGCGTTGAAATCCATCTGCCACAGTTTTGGCCACTCTGTCAATGTCTCTTTGAATTTTATGCTCCCGTCTACACTACTTACCATGTCACCAATCTTTCTGTTGTTGGCAAACTTGGATATATGGCTCTCTATTGTGTGATCAAAATCAATAATAAATATAGTGAATAGTTGAGGCCCCAGCACAGATCCTTGTGGGACACCTCTAGTCACTTCCTTCCATTTTGAGTATATACCCATTGTCCCTACTCTATCTTTTACTGCTTAGGCAATCTCCTAACCAGGTCAATAATTTGCCTTCAATTCCATGAGCTTTAATCTCAGCTAACAGTCTCTTATGTGGAAACTTATCAAATGTCCTGTGGAAGTCCATAGAAACGACATCCTTTTTTTAAATATTCGTTCATGGGACGTGGGCATCGCTGGCAAGGCCAGTATTTATTGCCCATCCCTAATTGCCCTTGAGAAGGTGGTGGTCAGCCACTTTCTTGAACCGCAGTCCATGTGGTGAAGGTTCTCCCACAGTGCTGTTAGGTAGGCTGTTTCAGGATTTTGACCCAGTGATGATGAAGGAATGGTGATATATTTCCAAGTTGGGATGGTGTGTGACTTGGAGGGGAACGTGCAGGTGGTGGTGTTCCCATGTACCTGCTGCTCTTGTCCTTCGAGGTGTTAGAGGTCGCGGGTTTGGGAGGTGCTGTTGAAGAAGCCTTGGCGAGTTGCTGCAGTGCATCCTGTGGATGGTACACACTGCAGCCACAGTGCGCCGGTGGTGAAGGGAGTGAATGTTTAGGGTGGTGGATGAGGTGCCAATCAAGCAGGCTGCTTTTTCCTGGATGGTGTCAAGCTTCTTGAGTGTTATTGGAGTTGCACTCATCCAGGCAAGTGGAGAGTATTCCATCACACTCCTGACTTGTGCCTTGAAGATGGTGGAAAGGCTTTGGGGAGTCAGGAGGTGAGTCACTCGCCGCAGAATACCCAGCCTCTGACCTGTAGCCACTGTATTTATGTGGCTGGTCCAGTTAAGTTTCTGGCCAATGGTGACCCCCAGGATGTTGATGGTGGGGGATTCGGCGATGGTAACGTCGTTGAATGTCAAGGGGAGGTGGTTGGACTCTCTCTTGTTGGAGATGGTCATTGCCTGGCACTTGTCTGGTGCAAATGTTACTTGCCACTTATCAGCCCAAGCCTGGATGTTATCCAGGTCTTGCTGCCTGCATCCATAGACATTCCCCTGTCTATTTGTAATGATGCCAGCCCACAGCATGAAAGTTTATTGAAAAGTATGCACTCTCTCTTTTCTAGAGGATTGGATTGAGGAACTGAGAAAGGTTCACATCTTAGAAAGTAGATGAGTTGCACCGAGAGTCAACGATCAGGATCACTCTGTAAACTGTTAAAACTACGGTCATCTTCATGTTGGACTATACTATTGACAATTAATAGAAATGGTTTTCTTTCAGATCAGTTCAGCACAATGGAGCCGGCTGATTCAGAGGGAGCCCCCAACACTTCCTTTCCCTACACTTCCGCAGGTACAGCTCATTGTGTAACAATGTGGAGCCTTTTATTATTCAATTGAGAAAATGATTGAGTCTCAGGTTCACTCCTGAAATGCCACCTTCCTCAATACACTGGGGCGCTGAGTGGGAAAGCTCGCTGGAGAGGCTGGTGGAAGGGTAGATATCATGTTGGTGGTGTGGCCCCAATTATCACAGCTTCAGACTTGTACAGAACCAAGATCTGTCCAGTATAGAAAACTGCTCCGTCATCTTACTCCTGGGCTCAGTATAGTCCAAGCCAGGGGTGCCAAACTCATGTTGTATGTTGGGCCTGATCCGATATCCTGCCACATTCAGCAAAAATATTAAAATAAGATAAACTATATTGGTACTTACATTTAGATTTTATTTTCTGCTACTGTTGCTCCCAATACCTGGCACTTCTTAGCTTGAACCTTTGCATCAACATTTGGAGCAACTGACTGGGCTGAAGCCTGTCTTGGATAAAAACATGAGAACCACTTATCACTACAGAACTTTCTGCCCCAAACACCAACCCAGGAAGTGAATTCCACAGCCTCAATTCTTCTGTGTAAAGAAGTTTCTCCTGCCCTTTGTTCTAAATCTCATACATTTAATCTTATATCTATGACTCCTTGTCTTGACCCCTCAATAACTGAAAACAGTTGGTTTCTATCTCCCCATCCCATCTTTCATCAGTTTAAACATTTCAATCACATCGCCCAGGATATGTGTTGAATATGAGAAGGAGGAATCCTAACACAAAGGGCACAAAGTCAGAATGGGCCAGAGCCGGAGACACCTACCTTTCTTGTCAGGAATGCTCCTGTCTTGTTTGACTTCCTGTACTCCTAATCTGTTCTCCAACTGTAACTGGCTGCCTCAGTGATTATTAGCTATAAAGCACAAGCCCCTAACACTCTGCTGCACACACCTTATAAGCATCATTCACGATGCAGGCTGTTCCAGTTTCTGAGATATTTATGGACCTATTCTGTTTGATTCTGAGAGTCAATTTGAATATTTCTGAGAAAAGGAAGTTTGAAACTCCTGACAGAGAAAACAAAGCGTTTGAAGCTTCCGAGAGATTATTTAAATGAGTAAAGGTTCCTGCAGACATGAAAATACAAGAAAAGAAACACTCTAATGTAAAAGTTATTTACAAAGTGTTAGCTTATACTTTGAGATAAAATCCAATTATTATTTTCCTGCTGAGGAATTCAGTGGTAAATAGATAACTATATATTACAACTGTTAGTTTATTCACTTCTTGTAAAAATAAACTTGCTCAATAATTTTAAAGATTAAAAGGAAGTGGTTAGAATGAGTAACACACTACCACAAGGAGTAGTCGAGGCGACGAGCAAAGGTGCAGTTAAGGGGGGAGGAGGCTCGTGTGGAGCATAAACACCAGCCAAATGGCCTGTTTCTGTTCTGTTCATTCTATGTAAGCCTGAAGCTTACAAAAGGGTGGTGGGTGTATGGAATTCGCTGCCTGAATTGGTGGTAGAGGCAGGGACCTTCAACTCTTTTAAAAAGTACCTGGACCTGCACCTAAAGTGCTGTAAGCTGCAGGGCTACGGACCGGGTGCTGGAAGGTGGGATTAGAATGGGCACCTGGTTGTTCTTCGAGCCAGCGCGGACACAATGGGCCGAATGGCCCCCTTCTGTGCTGCATCTATGGTTTCTATGGTATCGTTCATCGAAAATTGGAGGGAGCTGCAATGGAGACTTGAGATTAATGCTCATTCATTGGCCCTGTCATTGAAAGCTAACCAAGCTCCTTCTGTACTGTAACCATTCTATGATTCTATAAAAAATTTGTCGGGCTATGGGGAAAGGGCAGGGGAGTAGGACTAGCTGGATTGCTCTTGCAGAGAGGTGGCATGGACTCGATGGGCCGAATAGCCTCCTTCTGTAACCAGTCTATGATTCCATCTCTGGGTCCTTCACAATGGGGAGGAAAACTGCAAGAAGAGTGAAAAGATGAGCCCTTCCTTCCCATGGCAACCTACGTACTTTACTCTGTAACCTTTACTCTTTAAATGAAGTATCTCCCGACCAGCTTTTTTGGATGCCTTTTCCCCCATTCTGAGTAACACAACACCGCCCCACATCGTGCTATTGACACTGCACGATTTAGGGATAGCGGCTAGGGGCTGGGCTTAAAGTGTCGGGGGCTCGGATTAGGGTCGGTGTCGGGGGCTCGGATTGGGGTCGGTGTCGGGGGCTCGGATTGGGGTCGGTGTCGGGGGCTCGGATTGGGGTCGGTGTCGGGGGCTCGGATTAGGGTCGGTGTCGGGGGCTCGGATTAGGGTCGGTGTCGGGGGCTCGGATTGGGGTCGGTGTCGGGGGCTCGGATTAGGGTCGGTGTCGGGGGCTCGGATTGGGGTCGGTGTCGGGGGCTCGGATTAGGGTCGGTGTCGGGGGCTCGGATTGGGGTCGGTGTCGGGGGCTCGGATTGGGGTCGGTGTCGGGGGCTCGGATTAGGGTCGGTGTCGGGAGCTCGGATTGGGGTCGGTGTCGGGGGCTGGGCTTAAAGTGTCGGGGGCTCGGATTGGGGTCGGTGTCGGGGGCTCGGATTAGGGTCGGTGTCGGGAGCTCGGATTAGGGTCGGTGTCGGGGGCTCGGATTAGGGTCGGTGTCGGGGGCTCGGATTAGGGTCGGTGTCGGGGGCTCGGATTAGGGTCGGTGTCGGGGGCTCGGATTAGGGTCGGTGTCGGGGGCTCGGATTGGGGTCGGTGTCGGGGGCTCGGATTAGGGTCGGTGTCGGGGGCTCGGATTGGGGTCGGTGTCGGGGGCTCGGATTAGGGTCGGTGTCGGGGGCTCGGATTAGGGTCGGTGTCGGGGGCTCGGATTGGGGTCGGTGTCGGGGGCTCGGATTGGGGTCGGTGTCGGGGGCTCGGATTAGGGTCGGTGTCGGGGGCTCGGATTAGGGTCGGTGTCGGGGGCTCGGATTAGGGTCGGTGTCGGGGGCTCGGATTAGGGTCGGTGTCGGGGGCTCGGATTAGGGTCGGTGTCGGGGGCTCGGATTAGGGTCGGTGTCGGGGGCTCGGATTAGGGTCGGTGTCGGGGGCTCGGATTAGGGTCGGTGTCGGGGGCTCGGATTGGGGTCGGTGTCGGGGGCTCGGATTAGGGTCGGTGTCGGGGGCTCGGATTGGGGTCGGTGTCGGGGGCTCGGATTGGGGTCGGTGTCGGGGGCTCGGATTGGGGTCGGTGTCGGGGGCTCGGATTGGGGTCGGTGTCGGGGGCTCGGATTGGGGTCGGTGTCGGGGGCTCGGATTAGGGTCGGTGTCGGGGGCTCGGATTGGGGTCGGTGTCGGGGGCTCGGATTGGGGTCGGTGTCGGGGGCTCGGATTGGGGTCGGTGTCGGGGGCTCGGATTAGGGTCGGTGTCGGGGGCTCGGATTGGGGTCGGTGTCGGGGGCTCGGATTGGGGTCGGTGTCGGGGGCTCGGATTGGGGTCGGTGTCGGGGGCTCGGATTGGGGTCGGTGTCGGGGGCTCGGATTAGGGTCGGTGTCGGGGGCTCGGATTGGGGTCGGTGTCGGGGGCTCGGATTAGGGTCGGTGTCGGGGGCTCGGATTGGGGTCGGTGTCGGGGGCTCGGATTAGGGTCGGTGTCGGGGGCTCGGATTGGGGTCGGTGTCGGGGGCTCGGATTGGGGTCGGTGTCGGGAGCTCGGATTGGGGTCGGTGTCGGGGGCTCGGATTGGGGTCGGTGTCGGGGGCTCGGATTGGGGTCGGTGTCGGAGGCTCGGATTGGGGTCGGTGTCGGGGGCTCGGATTGGGGTCGGTGTCGGGGGCTCGGATTGGGGTCGGTGTCGGGAGCTCGGATTGGGGTCGGTGTCGGGGGCTCGGATTAGGGTCGGTGTCGGGGGCTCGGATTGGGGTCGGTGTCGGGGGCTCGGATTGGGGTCGGTGTCGGGGGCTCGGATTAGGGTCGGTGTCGGGGGCTCGGATTGGGGTCGGTGTCGGGGGCTCGGATTGGGGTCGGTGTCGGGGGCTCGGATTAGGGTCGGTGTCGGGAGCTCGGATTAGGGTCGGTGTCGGGGGCTCGGATTGGGGTCGGTGTCGGGGGCTCGGATTGGGGTCGGTGTCGGGGGCTCGGATTGGGGTCGGTGTCGGGGGCTCGGATTGGGGTCGGTGTCGGGGGCTCGGATTAGGGTCGGTGTCGGGGGCTCGGATTGGGGTCGGTGTCGGGGGCTCGGATTAGGGTCGGTGTCGGGGGCTCGGATTGGAGTCGGTGTCGGGGGCTCGGATTGGGGTCGGTGTCGGGGGCTCGGATTAGGGTCGGTGTCGGGGGCTCGGATTGGGGTCGGTGTTGGAAAATGCTATTGTCAACGCCATTGTCACGAGACACGTCGATTTTCATTTTATGTTTTTTTTATACCTCAAACTTACGAGTCACAGTACAGGCTCATGAATTGTTCATTCAAGGAACCTTCTTCCTGTCCTGAGCCCGATTTCCTCCCTTCTTTCACTTCTATACATTTCTCACAGAAAAAGACATCAGGGTCATGTGACTTTGGGATTTTGACACAAGAGCAGGTGATCCAGGCGTTGCGCTGGTTACATCCAATCATTGGACTGCCTGCAAAGGGCTTCTGACAGTAACATGTCACCAGGCTCCAGCAGCCGCCATCTGATTCCACCGTCAGTTCTTCATCCATTACCCGCCTTTGGCCCTCACTAAAGCTGGTTTCACCCCCATGTCTATTCCCCTCACTGAGGCTCTCTGATTCCTATTTTATAGTCTCAGTATAATGGTCATTGGATTTAGTCTCCTCTTTAAATAAACCAGTAAGTGAGACACTGTTGCCCCAGTGTCATCAACTATAATCAAATAAAAGTGCCCCTTAACGGTCACAGAAGGCCTCATGCGTACCAGCGGACACCGCTTGGTCCTTTTCCAGGGCCAACCGGGCACCCCCCCCTACAATGGGCTGCATCCAGTCTGGACCAGTGGATGGCCACCTTGGCCAGGTCCAGGAGGAGACCCACCAGGAGATTTGGTGTCTCGGTGTAAGGGGTCTCTAGCTTTGGTCTCACTACCTCTCCTCCCACTCCACTTCACTCACCAACTTTTGACCTTTTTCTCAGCTCTTTTTTCCCTCAGCCTTTCAGCCTTCGCATTTTGCTCCTCTTTCTAATGTGGGTGAAACGAGACCTCTCCCCTTCGAGCCCCCTCTGCTGTTCCATTTCCTTGCTCAACTGATTGCTCTATTATATAACTTAAAGCGGTGTTTAACTGCAGGACAGAGGAGCACGAGGCCCCGCTGCAGGGTGAGTGAAGGTGACTGAAGGATGGGCATGAGCTGAGCATCAAACCAAGCCACCGAGAGTGGTGGCACTCAGTGCCAGTCATGTTGGTGAGAGTGGGCAAAGTGCCAGTACTGGGGTTTAGCACGATCATAGATCGATCGACTTTTGTTAGTTATGGGTATGAAGGAATATAGATCAAAGGCGAATAAATGGAGTCAAGGTGCAGATCAGCATAATTTAATGAAATGGCGGAACAGGCTCGAGGAGCTGAATGGCCTCCTCCAGTTCCTATGTTACATGGGATTATCGCTCAGCCAATGTCAAGCGATTACTGTGAGTTATGGCAGAGCAGCGTTGGAAAGGATCTTTGTGTCGCCTCCAGGGCACAGTATCTGGAAACGGTCCCCTGGATTTTTGTCAACAGTTATGTTTTCTCAAGCAGTTGAACAAACAAGATGTTTTTCCTACCAGTCACTGCATTTCTAGCTGCAGAAGGGGCAGGAACGTCATTCATAACATGTAAAGTTAACAGAGCCGCAGAAATTCCATAAAGCCCACTCGACTGCCACAAATGGAAATTAAGTGGTGTGCAACTGACGAAAGAAAGCAGAACAAGCCTGAGCGTGTGCTGTCATCATCGACCTATTGAGTGAGACCGCTCCTCTCTCAGGGAGAACAATGCAACACATGTATTTCCAACAACTCTAAACTGGAGTTTGCAATTGGGAAATTTACCCTCTTTGCTATAATAGCTCTGCTCATAAGTGTTTAACCTGTTTCCTGAAAGTATTTAGTGATAACAGACACAGAATGTCCGATGTACATTTGAATAGCATTAATTACATTGTGTCAGCCAGCAACCCAATTGGGAAAAGTAATTGATCCCCTCTAGTGACGGTTTGTGGCCTTCCTGAGGACCTGAGTAGAACTCACTCTAGTTTCCACATCGTTCACCTGAGGAAGGAGGTAGCCTCCGAAAGCTTGTGAATTTAAAATAAAATTGCTGGACTATAACTTGGTGTTGTAAAATTGTTTACAATTAGTTTCCCTGAGGCCTTGTAAGGGCAGAATGGGCAGACACAGCTCTTGGTGTAAAAGCTCCACACATGTCCTGACACCCCGCCAACATTTATAGAGACACTTTGGTGAATCCTGCCAAGACTGGATTCGGCCCCAAACTCCTGCCCCCCCCGCCCCCCCCACCCCATCTCAGAAACCTTCTTTTCCACCTCCCCTGAACCTGGGAGTGTTGAGGCCTTTTTGTGTTTTGGGTCCTTCGCTCCATTTACTGTGACTGGAACTTTTGTCTACTCTTCCTTTCTGAAAGCTGGTGAAAAATCTGATCACCTGCTACAGTTTTACCCTGAGAACAGAATGTACAGAGCAAAGTGCTCCTAGATCTATCTGATAAGGAAGGACAGGCTGGGCAGGCACCACAGGAGACTGATAGCCCCCACACACCATTCCCAAACATACAGACCAAGGTGCTCCGAGCTCAACCTGACCCCGAACCAGTGCTTGAAGAGGTCGCATTTCACAAGGGAAGCCATCACTGAGTTGTGCCACAAGCTGGAAGCTGACCTCAAGCCTCCAGTGCAGGCCCTGCACTGCCAGTAACCCGCAATCCTGTTTCTTCCAACAATCTCAGAGTGGGTACAGGAAAGATTTACGAGAATGATTCCAGGGATGAGGGACTTTAGTTATGTGAACAGACTGGAGAAGCTGGGGTTGTTCCCCTTGGAACAGAGAAGGTTGCGAGGAGATTTGATAGAGGTGTTCAAAATCATGAGGGATGTAAATTGTAAACAATTTTACAACACCAAGTTATAGTCCAACAATTTTATTTGAAATTCACAAGCTTTCGGAGGCTTCCTCCTTCCTCAGGTGAATGTTGTGGAAATGAAATCCTCAAACCCTTCGCATTTATAAATCACAGAACAATACCTGTGATTACAGACAGTCTTTCCAACTGCCCGTTGCCACGGCAATCACAGTGTGCAGACAGAGAGGTGTTACCTAAAAGGCCACCGAATATACAAACCACCAAAAAAAAACAGAGAGAGAGGCAGAAACATAGAAAAGACAGCAAATGACCCGTTATATTAAAAACAGATAACATTTGTTCGCTGGTGGGGTTACGTGTAGCGTGACATGAACCCAAGATCCCGGTTGAGGCCGTCCTCATGGGTGCGGAACTTGGCTATCAATTTCTGCTCGACGATTTTGCGTTGTCGTGTGTCTCGAAGGCCGCCTTGGAGTACGCTTACCCGAAGGTCGGTGGCTGAATGTCCATGACTGCTGAAGTGTTCCCCAACTGGGAGGGAACCCTCCTGTCTGGCGATTGTTGCGCGGTGTCCGTTCATCCGTTGTCGCAGCGTCTGCATGGTCTCGCCAATGTACCATGCTCTGGTGCATCCTTTCCTGCAACGTATGAGGTAGACAACGTTGGCCGAGTCACAGGAGTATGAACCATGTACCTGGTGGGTGGTGTCCTGTCGTGTGATGGTGGTATCTGTGTCGATGATCTGGCATGTCTTGCAGAGGTTACCGTGGCAGGGTTGTGTGGTGTCGTGGACGCTGTTCTCCTGAAAGCTGGGTAATTTGCTGCGAACGATGGTCTGTTTGAGGTTGGGTGGCTGTTTGAAGGCGAGTAGTGGAGGTGTGGGGATGGCCATAGCGAGGTGTTCGTCGTCATCGATGACATGCTGAAGGCTGCGGAGAACATGGCGTAGTTTCTCCGCTCCGGGGAAGTGCTGGACGACGAAGGGTACTCTGTTGGTTGCGTCCCGTGTTAGTCTTCTGAGGAGGTCTATGCGATTTTTCGCTGTGGCCCGTCGGAACTGTCGATCGATGAGTCGAGCGTCATATCCCGTTCTTACTAGGGCGTCTTTCAGCGTCTGTAGGTGTCCATCGCGTTCCTCCTCGTCTGAGCAGACCATGTGTATTCGCAGGACCTGTCCATAGGGGATGGCCTCTTTGACGTGGTTAGGGTGGAAGCTGGAAAAGTGGAGCATCGTGAGGTTGTCCGTGGGCTTGCGGTAGAGTGAGGTGCTGAGGTGCCCGTCTTTGATGGAGATTTGTGTGTCCAAGAAAGAAACTGATTCTGAGGAGTAGTCCATGGTGAGCTTGATGGTGGGATGGAACTTGTTGATGTTATCGTGTAGTCTCTTTAGTGATTCCTCGCCGTGGGTCCATAGAAAGAAAATGTCGTCGATGTATCTGGTGTATAGTGTTGGTTGGAGGTCCTGTGCAGTGAAGAAGTCCTGCTCGAACTTGTGCATGAAAATGTTGGCGTATTGGGGTGCGAATTTTGTCCCCATAGCTGTTCCGTGTGTTTGGGTAAAGAACTGGTTATCGAAGGTGAAGACATTGTGATCCAGGATGAAGCGGATGAGTTGTCGGATGGCGTCTGGAGATTGGCTGTTGTTGGTGTTGAGTATTGATGCTGTCGCAGCGATGCCGTCATCGTGGGGGATACTGGTGTAGAGTGCCGAGACGTCCATCGTGGTGAGAAGTGTTCCTGGTTCAACTGGTCCGTGGGTACTGAGTTTTTGTAGGAAGTCTGTAGTGTCGCGACAGAAGCTGGGTGTTCCCTGTACGATGGGCTTCAGGATGCCCTCGATGTATCCAGAGAGGTTCTCACACAGGGTTCCGTTGCCTGATACGATGGGACGTCCGGGTGTGTTGGCTTTGTGTATCTTTGGGAGGCAGTAGAAGTCTCCCACGCGGGGAGTACGTGGGATGAGAGCGCGTAGGATGCTTTGAAGGTCTGGATCGAAGGTCTTGATCAGTTTGTTGAGCTGGTGGGTGTGTTCTTTGGTCGGATCTGCGGGTAACCGTCTGTAGTGTTCCTGGTTGTCCAGTTGTCGGTATGCTTCTTTGCAATAGTCCGTTCTGTTCTGTATGACTATGGCTCCTCCTTTGTCCGCTGGTTTGATGACGATGTTGCGGTTGGTCTTGAGAGCGTTGATGGCGTTGCGTTGTGCTCGGGTGACATTCTGGACTGTCTTCTGAGTGCGGCTGATGAATCTGGCATTGACACATTTCCTGACAGCTTGAGCATACATGTCAAGCTGAGGGCAGCGACCCTCCGGAGGAGTCCAGTGTGACTCTTTCCTCTTCGGTTGCTGTACTGCGGATCCCTCTGTCTGCTGTTCCAGATCGTTGATTGTCTCATTGGGTTCGCTGCTGAAATCTTGGGGTTTGTGGAGGTATTCCCGGAGCCTCATTTGGACACAGAGGAATTAATCAGGAGAATGAGGCTCCGGGAATACTTCCACAAACCCCAAGATTTCAGCAGCGAACCCAATGAGACAATCGACGATCTGGAACAGCAGACAGAGGGATCCGCAGTACAGCAACCGAAGAGGAAAGAGTCACACTGGACTCCTCCGGAGGGTCGCTGCCCTCAGCTGGACATGTATGCTCAAGCTGTCAGGAAATGTGTCAATGCCAGATTCATCAGCCGCACTCGGAAGACAGTCCAGAATGTCACCCGAGCACAACGCAACGCCATCAACGCTCTCAAGACCAACCGCAACATCGTCATCAAACCAGCGGACAAAGGAGGAGCCATCGTCATGCAGAACAGAACGGACTATTGCAAAGAAGCATACCGACAACTGGACAACCAGGAACACTACAGACGGTTACCTGCAGATCCGACCAAAGAACACACCCACCAGCTCAACAAACTGATCAAGACCTTCGATCCAGACCTTCAAAGCATCCTACGCACTCTCATCCCACGTACTCCCCGCGTGGGAGACTTCTACTGCCTCCCAAAGATACACAAAGCCAACACACCCGGACGTCCTATCGTATCAGGCAACGGAACCCTGTGTGAGAACCTCTCTGGATACATCGAGGGCATCCTGAAGCCCATCGTACAGGGAACACCCAGCTTCTGTCGCGACACTACAGACTTCCTACAAAAACTCAGTACCCACGAACCAGTTGAACCAGGAACACTTCTCACCACGATGGACGTCTCGGCACTCTACACCAGTATCCCCCACGATGACGGCATCGCTGCGACAGCATCAATACTCAACACCAACAACAGCCAATCTCCAGACGCCATCCTACAACTCATCCGCTTCATCCTGGATCACAATGTCTTCACCTTCGATAAGCAGTTCTTTACCCAAACACACGGAACAGCCATGGGGACAAAATTCGCACCCCAATACGCCAACATTTTCATGCACAAGTTCGAGCAGGACTTCTTCACTGCACAAGACCTCCAACCAACACTATACACCAGATACATCGACGACATTTTCTTTCTATGGACCCACGGCGAGGAATCACTAAAGAGACTACACGATAACATCAACAAGTTCCATCCCACCATCAAGCTCACCATGGACTACTCCTCAGAATCAGTTTCTTTCTTGGACACACGAATCTCCATCAAAGACGGGCACCTCAGCACCTCACTCTACCGCAAGCCCACGGACAACCTCACGATGCTCCACTTTTCCAGCTTCCACCCTAACCACGTCAAAGAGGCCATCCCCTATGGACAGGCCCTGCGAATACACAGGGTCTGCTCAGATGAGGAGGAACGCAATGGACACCTACAGACGCTGAAAGACGCCCTAGTAAGAACGGGATATGACGCTCGACTCATCGATCGACAGTTCCGACGGGCCACAGCGAAAAATCGCATAGACCTCCTCAGAAAACTAACACGGGACACAACCAACAGAGTACCCTTCGTCGTCCAGCACTTCCCCGGAGCGGAGAAACTACGCCATGTTCTCCGCAGCCTTCAGCATGTCATCAATGACGACGAACACCTCGTTATGGCCATCCCCACACCTCCACTACTCGCCTTTAAACAGCCACCCAACCTCAAACAGACCATCGTTCACAGCAAATTACCCAGCCTTCAGGAGAACAGCGTCCACGACACCACACAACCCTGCCACGGTAACCTCTGCAAGACATTGCAGATCATCGACACAGACACCACCATCACACGAGAGGACACCACCCACCAGGTGCATGGTTCATACTCCTGTGACTCGGCCAACGTTGTCTACCTCATACGTTGCAGGAAAGGATGCCCCAGAGCATGGTACATTGGCGAGACCATGCAGACGCAGCGACAACGGATGAACGGACACCGCGCAACAATCGCCAAACAGGAGGGTTCCCTCCCAGTCGGGGAACACTTCAGCAGTCAAGGACGTTCAGCCACCGACCTTCGGGTAAGCATACTCCAAGGCGGCCTTCGAGACACACGACAACGCAAAATCGTCGAGCAGAAATTGATAGCCAAGTTCCGCACCCATGAGGACGGCCTCAAGCGGGATCTTGGGTTCATGTCACGCTACACGTAACCCCACCAGCGAACAAATGTTATCTGTTTTTAATATAACGGGTCATTTGCTGTCTTTTCTATGTTCCTGCCTCTCTCTCTCTGTTTTTTTTTGGTGGTTTGTATATTCGGTGGCCCTGTCGGTAACACCTCTCTGTCTGCACACTGTGATTGCCGTGGCAACGGGCAGTTGGAAAGACTATCTGTAATCACCAGGTATTGTTCTGTGATTTATAAATGCGAAGGGTTCGAGGATTTCATTTCCACAACATTCACCTGAGGAAGGAGGAAGCCTCCGAAAGCTTGTGAATTTCAAATAAAATTGTTGGACTATAACTTGGTGTTGTAAAATTGTTTACAATTGTCAACCCCAGTCCATCACCGGCATCTCCACATCATGAGGGATGTAGACAGAGTAGATAGAGAGAAACTGTTCCCATTGGCAGATGGGTCGAGAACCAGAGGGCATAGATTTAAGATGATTGGCAAAACAACCAAAGGCGACATGAGGAAAAACTTTTAGGATCTGGAATGCACTGCCCGAGGGGATGGAGGAGGCAGCTTCAATCATGGCCTTCAAAAGAGAACTGTATCAGTACTTGAAGGGAAAAAATTTGCAGGGTTACAGGGAAAGGGCAGGGGAGTGGGACTAGTTGGATTGCTCTTGCAGAGAGCCGGCACGGGCTCGACGGACCGAATGGTCTCCTTCAGTGCTGTAACCATTCTATGATTCTATGATTCTATCAGATTTCTAAGGCCCTTTTTTTAAATTACGGAATTTATGAGCCGCACAAAAAGAATCTTCATTACTATTGATTCAGTGAACGTTTGTGTTTATCGAAGTGAAGGTTGTTCGTGCTGGGCAATGAAAACAATTTACAATTGGTACCTAGTCTTGGCATCAAGTGTCCCCTGGTCAGGTACAGCACGGGTTAGATAGAGGGTGAAACTGCCCTCATATTCTCAGTGTCCCCTGGTCAGGTACAGCACGGGTTAGATAGAGGGTGAAACTGCCCTCATATTCTCAGTGTCCCCTGGTCAGGTACAGCACGGGTTAGACAGAGGGTGAAACTGCCCTCATACTCTCAGTGTCCCCTGGTCAGGTCACATGGAGTTTGGATGTTGTTGGAGCAGGGTTGTTGGGAGCTCTGGGGATGTTTCTTTCACCTCCTGGCTGTACTCTCGTGTTTATCCAACACTCTGGGGACGTTTCTTGTCTCCTTATCACCTGTAAGATGCTGAAATCAGGGCGGTAGTGAGATGAAAATGTAAAAAGAAACTTATTGCTCACTTGCCACTCGAAGCCCACCCAAAGGGATTTTCGAGCGGGCCTCGATTTCGGCGGCCAAAGCAGGCAGGAGCCTCATCACAATATTTAAATCAGGACCCCCGAGGCGATTCTGGTGGGAGAGCGAGTGGCGTGCGCTGTACCTGCTCCTTAAAGGGACCACGGGAGGCCACTCCGCAAACAGCATGGGAAAGGATTTGAAATGATTTCTGTGAATGCTCCTCCTGGCCTCACAAAAATCGTCCCACCCTCTGCCGGTCCCTCTGCAGCCCCCTCACCCTACAGGATTGCATGATCCCATCCCCCTTTGAAGAGATCCCCCCCTGTCATTGCTCGCTCAGCGCTGGCAACTTGCTGATTTTATTTTAATGAGGCTCGACCGCAAGAATGGATCGGGCCTCCTGCACGTGACATTGGGCGGGCGGTGTGATTTCTCTGCCCAACCTCTGACCCGTCTCTGACCTTCGCCCGACCTCTGCCCTTTTCTACCCGATTCTCGAAATACTTTTGATTTATTGTTTTAGCCGATCAAACCTCAGGCCTGTGGAGGGTGTAGTGGAATCCTCCGTAAATTGCAATATGCAGTTTGCTGCGGATGGGATTGTTCTCAATGCTGATCCACACACTCAGCAGGGGCAGAAACAAGACGATGTAGAGTTTGGACTGTGAGGGGCGGCTACACTTCGAATAACTCTCAGGCTGCTGAACATGAAAATGATGTGGAACAGCTGAAGGCGGAACATATACACGGTCAACACTTGGGAGGGGACACTTTGGACCTATGGTTCCCAAAGCTCTCCTCCACTGCGGTTTTCCTCGTGTTATTTCTGGGTCTGTAGACTAACCGATTTAACATGACCGGACAGATGGTCTGAGAAAGCAGGGCAAAGACCAAGGGAAGTCTAGATTAAACTGCATTTATTTCAATACAAGAAGTCTGATGGGCAAGGCAGATGAACTCAGGGCATGGATGGGTACATGGGACTGGGATGTTATAGCTATTACTGAAACATGGCTAAGGGAGGGGCAGGACTGGCAGCTCAATGTTCCAGGGTACAGATGCTTTTGGAAAGATAGAGCAGGAGGTAAGAGAGGAGGGGGAGTTGCGTTCTTAATTAGGGAGAACATCACGGCAGTAGTGAGAGGGGATATATCCGAGGGTTCACCCACTGAGTCTATATGGGTAGAACTGAAAAATAAGAAGGAAGAGATCACTTTGATAGGATTGTACTACAGACCCCCAAATAGTCAACGGGAAATTGAGGAGCAAATATGTAAGGAGATTACAGACAGCTGCAAGAAAAATAGGGTGGTAATGGTAGGGGACTTTAACTTTCCCAACATTGACTGGGACAGCCATAGCATTAGGGGCTTGGATGGAGAGAAATTTGTTGAGTGTATTCAGGAGGAATTTCTCATTCAGTATGTGGATGGCCCGACTAGAGAGGGGGCAAAACTTGACCTCCTCTTGGGAAATAAGGAAGGGCAGGTGACAGAAGTGTTAGTGAGGGATCACTTTGGGACCAGTGATCATAATTCCATTAGTTTTAAGATAGCTATGGAGAAGGATAGGTCTGGCCCAAAAGTTAAAATTCTAAATTGGGGAAAGGCCAATTTTGATGGTATTAGACAGGAACTTTCAGAAGTTGATTGGGAGAGTCTGTTGGCAGGCAAAGGGACATCTGGTAAGTGGGAGGCTTTCAAAAGTGTGTTAACCAGGGTTCAGGGTAAGCACATTCCCTATAAAGTGAAGGGCAAGGCTGGTAGAAGTAGGGAACCTTGGATGACTCGGGAGATTGAGGCCCGAGTCAAAAAGAAGAAGGAGGCATATGACATGCATAGGCAGCTGGGATCAAGTGGATCCCTTGAAGAGTATAGAGATTGCCGGAGTCGAGTTAAGAGAGAAATCAGGAGGGCATAAAGGGGACATGAGATTGCTTTGGCAGATAAGGCAAAGGAGAATCCAAAGAGCTTCTACAAATACATAAAGGGCAAAAGAGTAACTAGGGAGAGAGTAGGGCCTCTTAAGGATCAACAAGGTCATCTATGTGCGGAACCACAAGAGATGGGTGAGATCCTGAATGAATATTTCACATCGGTATTTACGGTTGGGAAAGGCATGGATGTTAGGGAACTTGGTGAAATAAATAGTGATGTCTTGAGGAGTGTACATATTACAGAGAGGGAGGTGCTGGAAGTCTTAACGCGCATCAAGGTAGATAAATCTCCAGGACCTGATGGAATGTATCCCAGGACGTTATGGGAGGTTAGGGAGGAAATTGCGGGTCCCCTAGCAGAGATATTTGAATCATCCACCGCTACAGGTGAGGTGCCTGAAGATTGGAGGGTAGCAAATGTTGTGCCTTTGTTTAAGAAGGGCGGCAGGGAAAAGCCTGGGAACCAGAGACCGGTGAGCCTGACATCTGTGGTGGGTAAGTTGTTAGAGGGTATTCTGAGAGACAGGATCTACAGGCATTTGGAGAGGCAGGGACTGATTAGGAACAGTCAGCATGGTTTTGTGAGAGGAAAATCATGTCTCACGAATTTGATTGAGTTTTTTGAAGGGGTAACCAAGAAGATAGATGAGGGCTGTGCAGTAGACGTGGTCTATATGGACTTTAGCAAAGCCTTTGACAAGGTACCGCATGATAGGTTGTTACATAAGGTTAAATCTCATGGGATCCAAGGTGAGGTAGCCAATTACGACAGAAGACAGAGGGTGGTTGTAGAGGGTTGTTTTTCAAACTGGAGGCCTGTGACCAGCGGTGTGCCTCAGGGATCGGTGCTGGGTCCGCTGTTATTTATTATTTATATTAATGATTTGGATGAGAAGTTAGTAAGTTTGCAGATGACACCAAGATTGGTGGCATTGTGGACAGTGAAGAAGGTTATCGAGGATTGCAACGGGATCTTGATAAATTGTGCCAGTGGGCCGATGAATGGCAGATGGAGTTTAATTTAGATAAATGTGAGGTGATGCATTTTGTTAGATCGAATCGGGCCAGGACCTACTCCGTTAATGGTAGGGCTTTGGGGAGAGTTATAGAACAAAGAGATCTGGGAGTACAGGTTCATAGCTCCTTGAAAGTGGAGTCACAGGTGGATAGGGTGGTGAAGAAGGCATTCAGCATGCTTGGTTTCATTGGTCAGAACATTGAATACAGGAGTTGGGATGTCTTGTTGAAGTTGTACAAGACATTAGTAAGGCCACACTTGGAATACTGTGTACAGTTCTGGTCACCCTATTATAGAAAGGATATTATTAAACTAGAAAGAGTGCAGAAAAGATTTACTAGGATGCTACCGGGACTTGATGGTTTGACTTACAGGGAGAGGTTAGACAGACTGGGACTTTTTTCCCTGGAGAGTAGGAGGTTTCGGGGTGATCTTATAGAAGTCTATAAAATAATGAGGGGCATAGATAAGGTAGATAGTCAAAATCTTTTCCCAAAGTAGGGGAGTCTGTAACGAGGGGGCATAGATTTAAGGTGAGAGGGGAGAGATACAAAAGGGTCCAGAGGGGCAATTTTTTCACTCAAAGGGTGGTGAGTGTCTGGAACGAGCTGCCAGAGGCAGTAGTAGAGGCGGGTACAATTTTGTCTTTTAAAAAGCATTTGGACAGTTACATGGGTAAGATGGGTATAGAGGGATATGGGCCAAGTGCAGGCAATTGGGACTAGCTTAGTGGTATAAACTGGGCGACATGGACATGTTGGGCCGAAGGGCCTGTTTCCATGTTGTAAACTTCTATGATTCTAACTCACTCGTCTGGTGGAAACCGGGTCGGGGAGCAGTTAAAATGAGTGGAACAACTTGCCCTCTCCGATCACACTGCCTTCCTGCTGTGTCCCGATCTTAACCTACTCTTTTGAGCAGACGAGGAGGACACCCGTCCCAAGCTGTGGGGTCCTTTGCAGATTGGGGCCTGACCTGATATTTTAGTCGGATGCCTGAGCGGTGGAGCAGTGACGGCTTCCCCCCCACCCCGGCCAGACCTGTCGGGAGAGGGATTGTAGACCAGGAGTGTTCCTCCGGGTCAAACAAGGAAACCTTGGGCCTCCCTTGTCCCGGGCTTACTCCCCACTCCCCCAATCGCTTTTGTCACCCGACCCCCCCATCTTACCACTTACCTAACTGCCGGAGACCAATCCCGTGGGTCCCCGTCTGTGACCTCCTGCTTCAGGGCTCGTGCAAACCGTACCTGCCCCCATTTAAAATCGGGGCTAATGATTGCTATCATTGGTCAACAGCTCCATCATTGTTGTATCATGTGACTATCAGCATGGTAGAAGGAGAACTAGAGGAACATTGGTCTTTTATCGTCTCGCAGTTCCGACTTGAAGAAATTCTGCAGGGAAAGCTGTCACAACGGGCCCTTCTTTGAGTACTCGGGCAAAAAATACATTTCTTGCATTTTTGAAAACTTGAGATAGACATTCAGCTAATTTCTTGTTTAAATTCAGCCTGTGGATTCTGTCCTGCCAGGGGCCGCCATCTTTGGCGTGTTTTTGACATTAGACTTGGTTTTACGACAGGCCTCGGCTCCCAGCAGCCTCTCTGTTGTTTGCCGGAGATGTTTATGAAAGAAATGGTCTTGTCCTCTCCATTTATGAATTCAAACTGTTGTCTTTCAGCTTCGGCCTGCAGAGGGGAGTCCGATAACTGTGGGGCAACCAGCCGCAGTGGTACACCCAAAGGTCGGTCTCAAACACTTTTATCAACGTTTCTGTTTCATTTTTTGTATGAACAATATGCAAACATGATAATGAAATGAGACGGTCTACAGACAGGCCAGGAAAGTACGCAGTCATGTGATGCTCATTAAAGGGGAGGAGCAGAACTGGTAACAGCAGATTGGGGGAGTGATGAGCCAGTGTCCCAGAATGCTGGAGCCGTCCTCTGCCCCTGTCCTGTGTACTCACAGCAGCAGTAAGCTCGAATCCACAGTTTTCACCAAGGTTCCCTCAAATTTTTTTCGGCCATGTGTGGAGTGAATTTGGGTTTGTGAACAGATATAAAGGGTGTGTGCCACCGTAAAAAATCACAACTTTAAACAGACATCTTAGAAAACATTATTCAGGGTAAATAACAAACAGAAGAAATGTACAAAATAATGGATAATTGTAACAATTTAATGTTATATTGGCTGATAAATTAATATAGTTTATGAAATGGGTTTCTTAAATTGCACCAGGATTGAGCAGACCAGTCTCGTTATATTTTATTAAAAATTACCTGATGGGAACGATTCCAGTCAGCTTTTGGCTGAATCAGCTTAATGATTCAAACAGAAATAACCGTGTGCAATCAGAATTTTTAAATTGAGTCAGAAATACAAAACAGCTGTCAAATCAGTCCGTGTGAATTTGGGAATCGGGAACAGTTTAATTAAAACTCTCCCCTTCCCACGCCCTCCATTGACTCCTCAGCGAGGTTTAACAAATTATTGCATTCCAATTGTACAGGTTACAGGTCTCATTCGTTCTGGCTGCTTCCATGTATGGGCTGCTGGTCTCTGATTGGGCGGAGGTGCCTGGTCTCTGATTGGCCGCTGACAAACACATCTGTTTCATTTCACTTCCTGGTCTGGTTTCCGCACAGCCAATCAGCTGCTCGCTGACTGCATTTCCTAACAACGCGATAAACTATTCGGCGGCTGGGGCCCGAGCCGCGGGATTGGACACTCAGACACTCCCGAGCACCAGAGGCAGAGCAGCCTACCTGGGGCTGGAGCACTGGGGACAAGGGAGGCAGAGCTGGAGGAGGGCCTGTGGCCTGGGGTCCGGCTGGCGCGTGGGAGAGGGGCCTGGGGTCCAGCCAGCGTGTGGGAGAGGGGCCCGGGGTCCGGCCAGTGTGTGGGAGAGGGGCCCGGGGTCCGGCCAGTGTGTGGGAGAGGGGCCCGGGGTCCGGCCAGTGTGTGGGAGAGGGGCCCGGGGTCCAGCCAGTGTGTGGGAAGGGGGCCCGGGGAAAAGCCAGCAGGTGGGAGAGGGGCCCGGGGTCCGGCCAGTGTGTGGGAGAGGAGCCCGGGGTCCGGCCAGCGTGTGGGAGAGGGGCCCGGGGTCCGGCCAGCGCGTGGGAGAGTGGCCCGGGGTCCAGCCAGCGTGTGGGAGAGGAGCCCGGGGTCCGGCCAGTGTGTGGGAAGGGGGCCCGGGGTCCGGCCAGTGTGTGGGAGGGGGGCCCGGCGTCCGGCCAGTGTGTGGGAGGGGGGCCCGGCGTCCGGCCAGTGTGTGGGAAGGGGGCCCGGGGTCCGGCCCGCGCGTGGGAGAGGGGCCCGGGGTCCAGCCAGCGTGAGGGAGGGGGGCCCGGGGTCCGTCCAGCGTGAGGGAGAGGGGCCCGGGGTCCAGCCAGCGTGAGGGAGGGGGGCCCGGGGTCCGGCCAGCGTGCGGGAGGGGGGCTGAAAGCACTTTCTTGGTGCACGGACGGAATGTTTAAGTGCGTGGCCCACAACAGACTGCTGCGCAGTCACGCATGCTTGCAGCTTAGAGGGAACAATGGTTTCCATCCACACGTTCTGTACAATATTCATTAACCAGCAATAAAGGATTGCACAGGTCACCGGGTAAAGTACATACTTATTACCGCAATACTGAACAAACTCTTTACTGCCCTATATCTAGTCAGACGATAGCATGACCCAGGGCCGTAATCATAAAGCCCCATGTTAAAGGAACTGGACACTGTCATTTCACATGTTCCCTCGTGTCTGCTTCTCATGACTTCCAAAAGGCAGACTGATTAATACTTTCGTGAGATCGGACCAATGAATAATCAAGAGGCTGCTTAATTTTACAGATTACTCGTGACTGAACAGAGTAGCAAATCCTCAATTTTGACTTATTTCGTAACACTTCCAGCAACATATGAAAGAACAATGCACTCCACACTGTCCCTGTTAGTGGACTAACACACACACTTTGAACTCGATTGGCCCTATCCTTTATCCCTGGTGCTCCCTGCCTGCACAGGAAACCAGCTGCCTGACCTCTGACCCTCCCCCTGTCTGGGAATGGACCAGTCGCTACTGCCCACCCCCCCACCGCACACACCATTTAGGGGCCCCTGAGAAACTATCTCCTGCTGTTCACAAATGAATGGGACCATCTCAACACAGTGGCCTAGAAATTGCTCCGTCTGAATGGAGAGGCCCGAGGAGCACCTAATATTGGGCCTGGAGCCTCATGTTCACCGAGCCAGCGAGCTACGGCCATCAGTCAGATCACTGGGCGTGAGGCCTCGAAGATCATGCTGCTACATCGCCAGCAGTGACACTGGGGCAAGTCCTTAAAGGGGGCGACCGGGAAGGGGTGGGTCAATTGTACAGGATGGGCAATCAGCTAGAGGGGATCGATTGGCTAGAGGGGGTGATCGGGAAGGAGAGCAAAGAAGGAACACAGGAACAGCAGGAGGCCATTTAGCCCCTCGAGCCTGTTCCGCCATTCAATTAGATCATGGCTGATCTGTATCTTAACTCCATTTACCCACCTTGATTCCATAACCCTTCATACCTTTACCCTACAAAAATCTACCAATCTCAATTTTGAAATTTTCAATTGACCCCCGGCCTCAACGGCTTTTTGGGGGAGAGCGTTCCAGATTTCCACTCCCCTTGATGTAAAGAAATGCTTCTTGACATCACCCCTAAATGGTCGAGCTCTAATATTAAGGTTATGCCCCCTTGTTCTGGACTCTCCCACCAGGGGAAATAATTTCTCTCTATCTACACTATCAAATTGTTTAATCATCTTAAACACCTCAATTAGATCACCCCATGATCTTCTATATTTAAAGGAATACAAGCCAAGTCGATGCAACCTATCCTCATAATTTAATCCCAGTATCATCAGTCCCAGTGAATCTGCGCTGCACCCCTCCAAGGCGAATATATCCTTCCTGAGGTGCGGTGCCCAGAACTGAACGCAGCATCTCCAGATGGGGTTTAAATAGAGCTTTGCACATTCCATAGCCTTTTTAATGATTTTCTGTACCTGTCCACAAGTTTTGAGTGATTTCTGTACTTGGACCCCTAAATTTCTCTGCTCCTCCACAGTTCCGAGCTTCTCCCCATTTAGAAAATACCCTGATTTATCTTTCTTCGGTCCAAAGTGGATGACCTCACACTTCCCCATGTTGAACTCCATCTGCTGCAGTTTTGCCCACTCACTGAATCTATCAATGTCCCTTTGCAACTTTCTGCTCCCATCTACACTATTTACTTTGCCTCCTAACTCAGAGTCGGCTGCAAATTTGGTTATACGTCTCTTGATTCCTTCATCCAAGTTATTTATAAATATAGTGAAACGGTGAGGCCCCAGGACAGATCCCTGGGGGTCACCACTAGTCACATCCTGCCTATTTGAATACATACCCGTTATCCCCACTCTCTGTCTCCTGCCTCCTAACCAATTCCCTACCCAAGCCAATAGGTTGCCTCCAATTCAATGTGTTCCCATTTTTGTTAACAGTTTCTTATGTGGAACCTTATTGAATGCCTTCTGGAAGTCCATATAACTAACATCCATAGACACTCCCTTATCTACCATGTTGCATCCTTTAAAAATTCAACTAGGTTCGTTAGACATGATTTACCCTTTACAATCGGGTGGATGTTGGCGGTGGGCGGAGGGAGGGAGGGTGGAGGTAGGAGGGAGGGAGTGTGATGGAGGGAGGGTGGCAGTGGACGGTGGGAGGGAGGAATGGGGTGGGGGAGGGATTGTGGGTGGCGGTGGGAGGAGTGGGGAGGGTGGGAAGGTGGCAGTGGGCGGAGGGAGGAAGGGTGGAGGGAGGGAGTGTGATGGAGGGAGGGAGTGTGATGGAGGGAGGGAGGAATGGGGTGGGGGATGGATTGTGGGTGGCGGTGGGTGGAGTGGGGAGGGTGGGAAGGTGGCAGTGGGTGGAGGGAGGAAGGGTGGAGGGAGGGAGTGTGATGGAGGGAGGGTGGCGGTGGATGGTGGGAGGGAGGAATGGGGTGGGGGAGGGATTGTGGGTGGCGGTGGGTGGAGTGGGGAGGGTGGGAAGGTGGCAGTGGGCGGAGGGAGGAAGGGTGGGGGTAGGAGGGAGGGAGTGTGATGGAGGGAGGGTGGCAGTGGACGGTGGGAGGGAGGAATGGGGTGGGGGAGGGATTGTGGGTGGCGGTGGGTGGAGTGGGGAGGGTGGGAAGGTGGCAGTGGGCGGAGGGAGGAAGGGTGGGGGTAGGAGGGAGGGAGTGTGATGGAGGGAGGGTGGCAGTGGACGGTGGGAGGGAGGAATGGGGTGGGGGAGGGATTGTGGGTGGCGGTGGGTGGAGTGGGGAGGGTGGGAAGGTGGCAGTGGGCGGAGGGAGGAAGGGTGGAGGGAGGGAGTGTGATGGAGGGAGGGTGGCAGTGGACGGTGGGAGGGAGGAATGGGGTGGGGGAGGGATTGTGGGTGGCGGTGGGTGGAGTGGGGAGGGTGGGAAGGTGGCAGTGGGCGGAGGGAGGAAGGGTGGAGGTCGGAGGGAGGGAGTGTGATGGAGGGAGGGTGGCGGTGGACGGTGGGAGGGAGGAATGGGGTGGGGGAGGGATTGTGGGTGGCGGTGGGTGGAGTGGGGAGGGTGGGAAGGTGGCAGTGGGCGGAGGGAGGAAGGGTGGAGGGAGGGAGTGTGATGGAGGGAGGGTGGCGGTGGACGGTGGGAGGGAGGAATGGGGTGGGGGAGGGATTGTGGGTGGCGGTGGGTGGAGTGGGGAGGGTGGGAAGGTGGCAGTGGGCGGAGGGAGGAAGGGTGGAGGGAGGGAGTGTGATGGAGGGAGGGTGGCAGTGGACGGTGGGAGGGAGGAATGGGGTGGGGGAGGGATTGTGGGTGGCGGTGGGTGGAGTGGGGAGGGTGGGAAGGTGGCAGTGGGCGGAGGGAGGAAGGGTGGCAGTGGGCGGCACCGATCGTAAAGGGTGTTGAGGTCCTGATTGGAGTGGGGAGGAGAGAGCAATGGCCTGCAGCGGCCTGTGGTTTTAACGTGGGGTCAGGAGGAGTACTCCTGCACATCTCGATTTCACAGTCAGTTATGTTTATTTGAAACACTTACCTTGTTGATGGCGGCCTGCAGCTTGTTAGGCCACATGTCGACCTGGTTTTCCTGAGTGCAGCCGTGCTGGCTTCTTCAGGGCAAACCAAACCTGGAGTGGGGGCCTCAAACTGGCGTTAGGCCCCTTATTTGCATATGCAAAGGGCCTAACACCTGTTTCAGGCACAGGCCCTGGACGACGATATTTTTGCCCTCACCAATTTGACGGGCAGTGCATTTCCGGCTCGTAATGAGCGTGCGTTTCCTGCCTGCCATATTGGAGACTTAGGCACCAATTTAGTGCCTGAAAAACGGGTGTGGCACCATTGAGTTTCGAGGCCAGTTTGTCCAGTTGGCTCATTGGGAGGAAGCCACATCAGTATAATCACCCAATCTCCTGTTCAGGCTGAATTAATGAATCTGATTGTATCAAGTTGGAATCGTATGTGGGAAGCAACATGGCATAAAATGGCCCATCCAGCTTTGATACACAATCTCCCCCATGACTGTGGGCTGCTGTGGAACATTTTACTCCCCTGTGAGCTAAATTTAACTTAATAGTAAGGTTTTAATAAAAATCAAACCAAGATCCTTGCATAGTGAAACAGTGAGAAACCCATTTTTTTGGCCCTCAAGAAAGGAGTCCCAGAAAAGGCAGCGAGAAGCATCTCCAGCCGTCCCTGCACAGCTTCTCTGCGCATCGTCGGTCTGCGTCTCATCAGTCTGTTTTATAACTTCTCGTGTATTCTCTGTCTGTATTATGAGTTATGCATATTATTGTTTGATAAATTTGATACCATTTGATGATATAGGATAATGATAATGGATGATGATAATATTGGATGTCAACATTAACTTTCCAAGGAACCAAGAGAAACTTGTCAGCTGAATTTACAGGGCGGAAGAAGCGCAAAGAACCAGCCTTTAGCCCTGATATGCCAGAAGAAGATTATAAATTGTGGCAAAACTGTGAGTATAATATTTTGGGCACTTTAACTACCACAAGCGGGGGAGGAGGCTGGGATAGTGGACTTCTCATCGTTATGAAACGGGGAGTTCCAGTTAGTCGTAAAACTATCCAATCACAATGATTAATACACTTCTTCATCAGTGGTTGGTGTGTTACCGAGATACTGATTGGTGTGTTACGGAGATATTGATTGGAGTGTTACTGGGATATTGATTGGAGTGTTACTGGGATATTGATTGGTGTGTTACGGAGATATTGATTGGAGTGTTACTGGGATATTGATTGGAGTGTTACTGGGATATTGATTGGAGTGTTACTGGGATACTGATTGGTGTGTTACGGAGATATTGATTGGAGTGTTACTGGGATATTGATTGGAGTGTTACTGGGATATTGATTGGAGTGTTACTGGGATATTGATTGGTGTGTTACTGGGATATTGATTGGAGTGTTACTGGGATATTGATTGGAGTGTTACTGGGATATTGATTGGTGTGTTACTGGGATATTGATTGGTGTGTTACTGGGATATTGATTGGAGTGTTACTGGGATATTGATTGGAGTGTTACTGGGATATTGATTGGAGTGTTACTGGGATATTGATTGGAGTGTTACTGGGATATTGATTTGTGTGTTACTGGGATATTGATTGGTGTGTTACTGGGATATTGATTGGAGTGTTACTGGGATATTGATTGGAGTGTTACTGGGATATTGATTGGAGTGTTACTGGGATATTGATTGGTGTGTTACTGGGATAGTGATTGGTGTGTTACTGGGATAGTGATTGGTGTGTAACTGGGATAGTGATTGGAGTGTTACTGGGATATTGATTGGAGTGTTACTGGGATATTGATTGGTGTGTTATGGAGATATTGATTGGTGTGTTACGGAGATACAGATTGATGCGATGCTGGGATACAGATTGGTGTGTTACTGGGGTATTGATTGGTGTAAAATTTCATGATCGATTGGTGTGTTATTGGGATCTTGATTGATGTGTTGGTGGATCTTGATTGATGTGTTTCTTGGCATTGTAAGCAGTGTAGATGAAAACATAAAATTACAAAGGGATATTGATAGATTAAGTGAATGGGCAAAACTGTGGCAAATGGAATTCAATGTAAACAAATGTGAGGTCATCCACTTTGGATCAAAAAAGGATAGAACTTTCTAAATGGTAAAAAGTTAAAAAACAGTGGATGTCCAAAGGGACTTCGGGGTTCAGGTACATCGATCATTGAAGTGTCATGAACAGGTGCAGAAAATAATCAATAAGGCTAATGGAATGCTGGCCTTTATATCCAGAGGACTGGAGTACAAGGGGGCAGAAGTTATGCTGCAGCTGTACAAAACCCTGGTTAGACCGCACCTGGAGTACTGTGAGCAGTTCTGGGCACCGCACCTTCGGAAGGACATATTGGCCTTGGAGGGAGTGCAGCGTAGGTTTACTAGAATGATACCTGGACTTCAAGGGTTATGTTAGGAGGAGAGATTACACAAATTGGGGTTGTATTCTCTGGAGTTTCGAAGGTTAAGGGGTGATCTGATCGAAGTTTATAAGATATTAAGGGGAACGGATAGGGTGGATAGAGAGAAACTATTTCCGCTGGTTGGGGATTTTAGGAGTAGGGGGCACAGTCTAAAAATTAGAGCCAGACCTTTCAGGAGTGAGATTAGAAAACATTTCTACACACAAAGGGTGGTAGAAGTTTGGAACTCTCTTCCACAAACGGCAATTGATACTAGCTCAATTGCTAAATTTAAATGTGAGATAGATAGCTTTTTGGCAACCAAAGGTATTAAGGGATATGGGCCAAAGGCAGGTATATGGAGTTAGATCACAGATCAGCCATGATCTTATCAAATGGCGGAGCAGGCACGAGGGGCTGAATGGCCTACTCCTGTTCCTATGTTCCTATGTTCCCATATTGATTGATGTGTTTCTTGGATATTGATTGGTGTGTTACCGGGACATTGATTGGTGTGTTACTGGGATATTGATTGGTGTGTTGCTGGGTCATTGATTGGTGTGTTACTGGGACATTGATTGGTGTGTTAGTGGGTTATTGATTGGTGTGTTAGTGGGATATTGATTGGTGTGTTAGTGGGACATTGATTGGTGTGTTACTGGGACATTGATTGGTGTGTTACTGGGATATTGATTGGTGTGTTGCTGGGATATTGATTGGTGCGTTACTGGGACATTGATTGGTGTGTTGCTGGGATATTGATTGGTGTGTTTCTGGGTCATTGATTGGTTTGTTTCTGGGTCATTGGTGTGTTTCTGGGTCATTGATTGGTGTGTTTCTGGGTCATTGATTGGTGTGTTTCTGGGTCATTAATTGGTGTGTTACTGGGACATTGATTCGTGTGTTACCGAGATATTGATTGGTGTGTACGGAGATATTGATTGGTGCGTTGTTGGCGTATTGATTGGTGTGCTACTGGGGTAGTGATTGGTGTGTTACTGGGGTATTGATTCGTGTGTTACTGGGACATTGTTGTTTTACGGAGATATTCATTGTTGTGTTATTGGCATATTGATTAGTGTGTTACTGGAATATTGATTGGTGTGTTTCTGGGTCATTGATTGGTGTGTTACTGGGCTATTGTTTGGTGTGTTATCCGGGTATTGGTTGGCGTGTTACTGGGATATTGATTGGTGTGTACGGAGATATTGATTGGTGTGTACGGAGATATTGATTGGTGCGTTGTTGGCGTATTGATTGGTGTGTTACTGGGGTATTGATTGGTGTGTTACTGGGATAGTGATTGGTGTGTTACTGGGGTATTGATTCGTGTGTTACTGGGACGTTGATTGTTGTTATACGGAGATATTCATTGTTGTGTTATTGGCATGTTGATTAGTGTGTTACTGGGATATTGATTGGTGTATTTCCGGGTCATTGATTGGTGTGTTTCTGGGTCATTGATTGGTGTGTTTCTGGGTCATTGATTGGTGTGTTTCTGGGTCATTGATTGGTGTGTTACCGGGACATTGATCGGTGTGTTTCTGGGTCATTGATTGGTGTGTTTCTGGGTCATTGATTGGTGTGTTTCTGGGATATTGATTGGTGTGTTACCGGGACATTGATCGGTGTGTTTCTGGGTCATTGATTGGTGTGTTGCTGGGTCATTGATTGGTGTGTTGCTGGGATATTGATTGGTGTGTTTCTGGGTCATTGGTGTGTTTCTGGGTCATTGATTGGTGTGTTTCTGGGTCATTGATTGGTGTGTTTCTGGGTCATTGATTGGTGTGTTTCTGGGTCATTGATTGGTGTGTTTCTGGGTCATTGATTGGTGTGTTTCTGGGTCATTGATTGGTGTGTTACTGGGATATTGATTGGTGTGTTTCTGGGTCATTGATTGGTGTGTTTCTGGGTCATTGATTGGTGTGTTACTGGGATATTGATTGGTGTGTTACCGGGACATTGATTGGTGTGTTACCGGGACATTGATTGGTGTGATACCGGGACATTGATCGGTGTGTTACCGGGACATTGATCGGTGTGTTACCGGGATATTGATCGGTGTGTTACGGAGATATTGACAGGTGTGTTACTGGGATATTGATTGGTGTGTTACTGGGATATTGATTGGTGTGTTACGGAGAATATAGATTGGTGTGTTACGGAGATATTGATTGGTGTGTTACCGAGATATTGATTGGTGTGTTACGGAGAATATAGATTGGTGTGTTACGGAGATATTGATTGGTGTGTTACCGAGATATTGATTGGTGTGTTACCGGGACATTGATTGGTGTGTTACCGGGACATTGATTGGTGTGTTACGGAGATATTGACTGGTGTGTTCCTGGGATATTGATTGGTGTGTTACTGGGATATTGACTGGTGTGTTACTGGGATATTGATTGGTGTGTTACTGGGATATTGATTGGTGTGTTACTGGGATATTGATTTGTGTGTTACTGGGATATTGATTGGTGTGTTACTGGGATATTGACTGGTGTGTTACTGGGATATTGACTGGTGTGTTACTGGGATATTGATTGGTGTGTTACTGGGATATTGATTTGTGTGTTACTGGGATATTGATTGGTGTGTTACTGGGATATTGACTGGTGTGTTACTGGGATATTGATTGGTGTGTTACTGGGATATTGATTGGTGTGTTACTGGATATTGATTGGAGCGTTACTGAGATATTGATTGATGCATTACCGGGACATTGATTGGTGCGTTACCGGGACACTGATTGGTGCGTTACCGGGACACTGATTGGTGCGTTACAGGGACACTGATTGGTGCGTTACAGGGACACTGATTGGTGCGTTACCGGGACACTGATTGGTGCCATACTGGGGTATTCGTTGGTATGTTACTGGGGTATTACTGATGTGTTACTGGGGTATTGGTTGGAGTGTGGCAGTGATATTGATTGGTGTGTTACTGGAATAATGATTGGTGTGTCACGGAGATATTGATTGGTGCTTTACGGAGATATTGATTGGTTTGTAACTGGGATATTGATTGGTGTGTTACTGGTATATTGATTGGTGTGTTTCTGGGTCATTAATTGGTGTGTTACTGGGACATTGATTGGTGTATTACTTAGATATTGATTGGTGTGTACGGAGATATTGATTGGTGCGTTGTTGGCGTATTGATTGGTGTGTTACTGGGATAGTGATTGGTGTGTTACTGGGGTATTGATTCGTGTGTTACTGGGACATTGATTGCTGTTATACGGAGATATTCATTGGTGTGTTATTGGCATATTGATTAGTGTGTTACTGGAATATTGATTGGTGTGTTTCTGGGTCATTGATTGGTGTGTTACTGGGCTATTGTTTGGTGTGTTATCGGGATAGTGGTTGGCGTGTTACTGGGATATTGATTGGTGTGTACGGAGATATTGATTGGTGCGTTATTGGCGTATTGATTGTTGTGCTACTGGGGTATTGATTAGTGTGTTACTGGGATATTGATTGCTGTGTTTCTGGGTCATTGATTGGTTTGTTTCTGGGTCATTGATTGGTGTGTTTCTGGGTCATTGATTGGTGTGTTTCTGGGTCATTGATTGGTGTGTTTCTGGGTCATTGATTGGTGTGTTTCTGGGTCATTGATTGGTGTGTTTCTGGGTCATTGATTGGTGTGATTCTGGGTCATTGATTGGTGTGTTTCTGGGTCATTGATTGGTGTGTTTCTGGGTCATTGATTGGTGTGTTTCTGGGTCATTGATTGGTGTGTTTCTGGGTCATTGATTGGTGTGTTACTGGGATATTGATTGGTGTGTTTCTGGGTCATTGATTGGTGCGTTACCGGGACACTGATTGGTGCGTTACCGGGACACTGATTGGTGCGTTACCGGGACACTGATTGGTGCGTTACCGGGACACTGATTGGTGCGTTACCGGGACACTGATTGGTGCGTTACCGGGACACTGATTGGTGCGTTACCGGGACACTGATTGGTGCGTTACAGGGACACTGATTGGTGCGTTACCGGGACACTGATTGGTGCGTTACAGGGACACTGATTGGTGCGTTACCGGGACACTGATTGGTGCCATACTTGGGTATTCGTTTGTATGTTACTGGGGTATTACTGATGTGTTACTGGGGTATTGGTTGGAGTGTGGCAGCGATATTGATTGGTGTGTTACTGGGATATTGATTGGTGTGTCACGGAGATATTGATTGGTGCTTTACGGAGATATTGATTGGTTTGTAACTGGGATATTGATTGGTGTGTTTCTGGGTCATTGATTGGTGTGTTTCTGGGTCATTGATTGGTGTGTTTCTGGGATATTGATTGGTGTGTTTCTGGGTCATTGATTGGTGTGTTTCTGGGTCATTGATTGGTGTGTTTCTGGGTCATTGATTGGTGTGTTTCTGGGTCATTGATTGGTGTGTTTCTGGGTCATTGATTGGTGTGTTTCTGGGTCATTGATTGGTGTGTTTCTGGGTCATTGATTGGTGAGTTTCTGGGATATTGATTGGTGTGCGACTGGGATATTGATTGGTGTGCGACTGGGATATTGATTGGTGTGTTACTGGGATATTGATTGGTGTGTTACTGGATATTGATTGGTGTGTTTCTGGGTCATTGATTGGTGTGTTTCTGGGATATTGATTGGTGTGCGACTGGGATATTGATTGGTGTGCGACTGGGATATTGATTGGTGTGTTACTGGGATATTGATTGGTGTGTTACTGGATATTGATTGGTGTGTTTCTGGGTCATTGATTGGTGTGTTTCTGGGATATTGTTTGGTGTGTACGGAGATATTGATTGGTGCGTTATTGGCGTATTGATTGGTGTGTTACTGGGATATTGATTGGTGTGCGACTCGGATATTGATTGGTGTGCGACTGGGATATTGATTGTTGTTATACGGAGATATTCATTGGTGTGTTACTGGGATATTGATTGGTGTGTTACTGGGATATTGATTGGTGTGTTCCTGGGATATTGATTGGTGTGTTACTGGATATTGATTGGTGTGTTTCTGGGTCATTGATTGGTGTGTTTCTGGGATATTGTTTGGTGTGTACGGAGATATTGATTGGTGCGTTATTGGCGTATTGATTGGTGTGTTACTGGGATATTGATTGGTGTGCGACTCGGATATTGATTGGTGTGCGACTGGGATATTGATTGTTGTTATACGGAGATATTGATTGGTGTGTTACTGGGATATTGATTGGTGTGTTACTGGGATATTGATTGGTGTGTTACTGGGATATTGATTGGTGTGTTACTGGATATTGATTGGTGTGTTTCTGGGTCATTGATTGGTGTGTTTCTGGGTCATTGATTGGTTTGTTTCTGGGTCAGTGATTGGTGTGTTTCTGGATCATTGATTGTTGTGTTACCGGGATATTGATTGGCGTGTTACTGGGGTATTGGTTGGCGTGTTCCCGGGATATTTATTGGCGTGTTACGGAGATATTGATTGGTGTATTACCGGGATATTAAGAGGCGCATTACGGGGATATTGCTTGGTGTGTTTCTGGGTCATTGATTGGTGTGTTTCTGGGTCATTGATTGGTGTGTTTCTGGGTCATTGATTGGTGTGTTTCTGGGTCATTGATTGGTGTGTTTCTGGAATATTGTTTCGTGTGTTATCGGGATAGTGGTTGGCGTGTTACTGGGGTATTAATTGGTGTATTACTGGGGTATTGGTTGATGCGTTATTTTGGTATTGATTGGTGTGTTACTGGGATATTGATTGGTGTGTTTCTGGGTCATTGATTGGTGTGTTACTGGGTCATTGATTGGTGTGTTTCTGGGACATTGATTGGTGTGTTACTGGGTCATTGATTGGTGTGTTTCTGGGTCATTGATTGGTGTGTTTCTGGGACATTGATTGGTGTGTTATGGGGACATTGATTGGTGTGTTTCTGGGTCATTGATTGGTGTGTTTCTGGGTCATTGATTGGTGTGTTACTGGGTCATTGATTGGTGTGTTTCTGGGTCATTGATTGGTGTGTTTCTGGGACATTGATTGGTGTGTTATGGGGACATTGATTGGTGTGTTTCTGGGTCATTGATTGGTGTGTTTCTGGGACATTGATTGGTGTGTTACGGGGACATTGATTGGTGTGTTACTGGGTCATTGATTGGTGTGTTTCTGGGTCATTGATTGGTGTGTTTCTGGGACATTGATTGGTCTGTTACTGGGACATTGATTGGTGTGTTTCTGGGTCATTGATTGGTGTGTTTCTGGGACATTGATTGGTGTGTTACTGGGTCATTGATTGGTGTGTTACTGGGATATTGATTGGTGTGTTTCTGGGTCATTGATTGGTGTGTTACTGGGTCATTGATTGGTGTGTTTCTGGGACATTGATTGGTGTGTTTCTGGGTCATTGATTGGTGTGTTTCTGGGACATTGATTGGTGTGTTACTGGGACATTGATTGGTGTGTTTCTGGGTCATTGATTGTTGTCTTTCTGGGTCATTGATTGGTGTGTTTCTGGGTCATTGACTGGTGTGTTTCTGGGTCATTGATTGGTGTGTTTCTGGGTCATTGGTGTGTTTCTGGGTCGTTGATTGGTCTGTTTCTGGGTCGTTGATTGGTGAGTTTCTGGGATATTGATTTTTGTGTTACTGGGATATTGATTGTTGTGTTCCTGGGATATTGATTGGGGTGTTACCGGGGTATTGGTTGGCGTGTTACGGAGATATTGATTGTTGTGTTACCGGGTTATTGATTGGCGCGTTACAGGGATATTGCTTGGTGCGTTTCTGGGTCATTGATTGGTGTGTTTCTGGGTCATTGATTGTTGTGTTTCTGGGTCATTGATTGGTGTGTTTCTGGGTCATTGATTGGTGTGTTTCTGGGTCATTGATTGGTGTGTTTCTGGGTCATTGATTGGTGTGTTTCTGGGTCATTGATTGGTGTGTTTCTGGGTCATTGATTGGTGTGTTTCTGGGTCATTGATTGGTTTGTTTCTGGAATATTGTTTGGTGAGTTATCGGGATAGTGGTTGGCGTGTTACCGGGATATTGATTGGTGTGTACGGAGATATTGATTGGTGCCTTATTGGCGTATTGATTGGCGTGTTACTGGGATAGTGATTGGTGTGTTACTGAGATAGTGATTGGTCTGTTACTGGGGTATTGATTGGTGTGTTACTGGGACGTTGATTGGTGTGTTTCTGGTTCATTGATTGGTGTGTTACTGGGTCATTGATTGGTGTGTTTCTGGGTCATTGATTGGTGTGTCTCTGGGTCATTGATTGGTGTGTTACTGGGTCATTGATTGGTGTGTTTCTGGGTCATTGATTGGTGTGTTACTGGGTCATTGATTGGTGTGTTTCTGGGTCGTTGATTGGTGTGTTTCTGGGTCATTGATTGGTGTGTTTCTGGGATATTGTTTGGTCTGTTTCTGGGTCATTGATTGGTGTGTTTCTGGGTCATTGATTGGTGTGTTTCTGGGTCATTGATTGGTGTGTTTCTGGGTCATTGATTGGTGTGTTTCTGGGTCATTGATTGGTGTGTTTCTGGGTCATTGATTGGTGTGTTTCTGGGATATTGATTGGTGTGTTTCTGGGTCATTGATTGGTGTGTTTCTGGGTCATTGATTGGTGTGTTTCTGGGTCATTGATTGGTGTGTTTCTGGGATATTGATTGGTGTGTTTCTGGGTCATTGATTGGTGTGTTTCTGGGTCATTGATTGGTGTGTTTCTGGGTCATTGATTGGTGTGTTTCTGGGTCATTGATTGGTGTGTTTCTGGGTCATTGATTGGTGTGTTTCTGGGATATTGTTTGGTCTGTTTCTGGGTCATTGATTGGTGTGTTTCTGGGTCATTGGTTGGTGTGTTTCTGGGTCATTGATTGGTTTGTTTCTGGGTCATTGATTGGTGTGTTTCTGGGTCATTGATTGGTGTGTTTCTGGGTCATTGATTGGTGTGTTTCTGGGATATTGATTGGAGTGTTTCTGGGTCATTGATTGGTGTGTTTCTGGGTCATTGATTGGTGTGTTTCTGGGTCATTGATTGGTGTGTTTCTGGGTCATTGATTGGTGAGTTATCGGGATTGTGGTTGGCGTGTTACCGGGATATTGATTGGTGTGTACGGAGATATTGATTGGTGCCTTATTGGCGTATTGATTGGTGTGTTACTGGGATAGTGATTGGTGTGTTACTGGGGTATTAATTGGTGTGTTACTGGGGTATTGGTTGATGCGTTATTTTGGTATTGATTGGTGTGTTACTGGGATATTGATTGGTGTGTTACTGGGATATTGATTGGTGTGTTACTGGGATATTGATTGGTGTGTTTCTGGGTCATTGAATGGTGTGTTTCTGGATCATTGATTGGTGTGTTTCTGGGTCATTGAATGGTGTGTTTCTGGATCATTGATTGGTGTGTTTCTGGGTCATTGATTGGTGTGTTTCTGGGTCATTGATTGGTGTGTTTCTGGGTCATTGATTGGTGTGTTTCTGGGTCATTGATTGGTGTGTTTCTGGGTCATTGATTGGTTTGTTTCTGGGTCATTGATTGGTGTGTTTCTGGGTCATTGATTGGTGTGTTTCTGGGTCATTGATTGGTGTTTTTCTGGGTCATTGATTGGTGTGTTTCTGGGTCATTGATTGGTGTGTTTCTGGGTCATTGATTGGTGTGTTTCTGGGTCATTGGTGTTTTTCTGGGTCATTGATTGGTGTTTTTCTGGGTCATTGATTGGTGTGTTTCTGGGTCATTGATTGGTGTGTTTCTGGGTCATTGATTGGTGTTTTTCTGGGTCATTGATTGGTGTGTTACTGGGTCATTGATTGGTGTGTTTCTGGGTCATTGATTGGTGTGTTTCTGGGTCATTGATTGGTGTGTTTCTGGGTCATTGATTGGTGTGTTTCTGGGATATTGTTTGGTGTGTTATTGGGATATTTGTTGGTATGTACAGAGATATTGATGTGATTGCTGTGTTACTTGGGTATTGATTGATGTGTTCCTGGGACATTGATTGTTGTTATACGGAGATATTCATTGGTGTGTTATTGGCATATTGATTAGTGTGTTTCTGGTTCATTGATTGGTGTGTTTCTGGGTCATTGGTTGGCGTGTTACCGGGATATTGATTGGTGTGTACGGAGATATTGATTGGTGCGTTATTGGCGTATTGATGGGTGTGTTACTGGGCTAGTGATTGGTGTGTTACTGGGGTATTAATTGGTGTGTTACTGGAGTATTGGTTGGTGCGTTATTTTGGTATTGATTGGTGTGTTATTGGGGTATTGATTGGTGTGTTACTGGGATATTGATTGTTGTTATCGGGACATATTCATTGGTGTGTTATTGGCATATTGATTCGTGTGTTTCTGTGTCATTGATTGGCGTGTTTCTGGGTCATTGATTGGTGTGTTTCTGGGTCATTGATTGGTGTGTTTCGGGGTCATTGATTGTTGTGTTTCTGGGTCATTGATTGGTGTGTTTCGGGGTCATTGATTGGTGTGTTTCTGGGTCATTGGTGTGTTTCTGGGTCGTTGATTGGTGTGTTTCTGGGTCGTTGATTGGTGTGTTTCTGGGTCGTTGATTGGTGTGTTTCTGGGTCGTTGATTGGTGTGTTTCTGGGTCGTTGATTGGTGTTATACGGAGATATTCATTGGTGTGTTATTGGCATATTGATTAGTGTGTTCCTGGGATATTGATTGGTGTGTTACTGGGATATTGATTGCTGTCTTTCTGGGTCATTGATTGGTGTGTTTCTGGGTCATTGATTGGCGTGTTTCTGGGTCATTGATTGTTGTGTTTCTGGGTCATTGATTGGTGTGTTTCTGGGTCATTGATTGGTGTGTTTCTGGGTCATTGATTGGTGTGTTTCTGGGTCATTGATTGGTGTGTTTCTGGGTCATTGATTGGTGTGTTTCTGGGTCATTGATTGGTGTGTTACTGGGATATTGATTGGTGTGTTTCTGGGTCATTGATTGGTGTGTTTCTGGGTCATTGATTGGTGTGTTTCTGGGTCATTGATTGGTGTGTTTCTGGGTCATTGATTGGTGTGTTTCTGGGTCATTGATTGTTGTGTTTCTGGGTCATTGATTGGTGTGTTTCT
Organism: Heptranchias perlo; assembly: GCF_035084215.1. Classification (NCBI taxonomy): domain Eukaryota; kingdom Metazoa; phylum Chordata; class Chondrichthyes; order Hexanchiformes; family Hexanchidae; genus Heptranchias; species Heptranchias perlo. Next base: position 3,258,973 of record NC_090350.1, on the reverse strand, counting down.
GGGTCATTGATTGGTGTGTTTCTGGGTCATTGATTGGTGTGTTTCTGGGTCATTGATTGTTGTGTTTCTGGGTCATTGATTGGTGTGTTTCTGTGTCATTGATTGGTGTGTTTCTGGGTCATTGATTGGTGTGTTTCTGTGTCATTGATTGGTGTGTTTCTGGGTCATTGATTGGTGTGTTTCTGGGTCATTGATTGGTGTGTTTCTGGGTCATTGGTGTGTTTCTGGGTCGTTGATTGGTGTGTTTCTGGGTCGTTGATTGGTGTGTTTCTGGGTCGTTGATTGGTGTGTTTCTGGGTCGTTGATTGGTGTTTTTCGGAGATATTCATTGGTGTGTTATTGGCATATTGATTAGTGTGTTCCTGGGATATTGATTGCTGTCTTTCTGGGTGATTGATTGGTGTGTTTCTGGGTCATTGATTGGTGAGTTTCTGGGTCATTTATTTTTGTGTTACCGGGATATTGATTGGCTTGTTACCGGGATATTGATTGGCGTGTTCAGATATTGATTGGCGTGTTACCGGGATATTGATTGGCGCGTTACGGGGATATTGTTTGGCGCGTTACGGGGATATTGTTTGGCGCGTTACGGGGATATTGATTGGTCTGTTACGTGGATATTGCTTGGAGCGTTTCTGGGTCATTGGTGTGTTTCTGGGTCATTGATTGGTGTGTTTCTGGGATATTGTTTGGTGTGTTATTGGGATTGTGGTTGGCGTGTGCAGAGATATTGATTGGTGCGTCATTGGCGTATTGATTGGTGTGTTACTGGGGTATTGATTGTTGTTATACGGAGATATTCATTGGTGTGTTATTGGCATATTGATTAGTTTTTTATTGGGATATTGATTGGTGTGTTTCTGGTCATTGATTGGTGTGTTTCTGGTCATTGATTGGTGTGTTTCTGGGTCATTGATTCGTGTGTTACTGGGATAGTGATAGGTGTAATACAGAGATATTGATTGATGTGTTATTGGGACATTGATTGGTGTGTTACTGGGATATTGATTGGTGCCATACTGGGGTATTACTCATGTGTTACTGGGGTCATGGTTGGAGTGTGGCTCCGATATTGATTGATGTGTTGTTGGGATATTGATTGGTGTGTAACTGGAATATTGATTTGCGTGTTGCTGTGATATTGATTCCTATGTTAATGGTTAATGATTGGTGTGGTAGTGGATATCTGTTGCTGTTTTACTAAGATATTGATTGGTGTGTTGCTGGGATATTAATTGTTGTGATACTGGGATATTGATTGGTGTGTTACGGAGATATTGATTGGTGCGTTTCAGAGATATTGATTGGTGCTTTACGGAGATATTGATTGGTGTGTTTTTGCGTCATTGATTGGTGTGTTTCTGGGTCATTGATTGGTGTGTTTCTGGGTCATTGATTGGTGTGTTTCTGGGTCATTGATTGGTGTGTTTCTGGGTCATTGATTGGTGTGTTTCTGGGTCATTGATTGGTGTGTTTCTGGGTCATTGATTGGTGTGTTTCTGTGTTGGTGATTGGTGTGTTTCTGGGTCATTGATTGGTGTGTTTCTGGGTCATTGATTGGTGTGTTTCTGTGTTGGTGATTGGTGTGTTTCTGGGTCATTGATTGGTGTGTTTCTGGGTCATTGATTGGTGTGTTTCTGGGTCATTGATTGGTGTGTTTCTGGGTCATTGATTGGTGTGTTTCTGGGTCATTGATTGGTGTGTTACTGGGGTATTGGTTGATGTGTTACTGGGTCATTGATTGGTGCGTTATGGAGCTATTGATTGGTGCGTTACGGAGATATTGAATTGGTGCGTTACGGAGACATTGATTGGTGTGTTACGGAGACATTGATTGGTGTGTTTTTGGGATATTGATTGGTGACTTACGCAGATATTGATTGGTATGTTATGGAGATATTGATTGGTGTGTTATGGAGATATTGATTGGTGTGTTATGGAGATATTGATTGGTGTGTTATTGGGATATTGATTGGTGTGTTACTAGGATATTGATTGGTGTGTTGCTGGGATTGTGATTGGTGTGCTATGGAGATATTGATTGGTGTGCTATGGAGATATTGATTGGTGTGCTATGGAGATATTGATTGGTGTGTTACGGAGATATTGATTGGTGCTTTACGGAGATATTGATTGGTGTGTCATGGAAATATTGATTGGTGTGTCACGGAAATATTGATTGGTGTGTTCCTGGGACATTGATTGGTGTGTTACTGGGATATTGATTGGTGCAATACTGGGATATTGATTGGTGTGTTACTGGAATATTGATCGGTATGTTACTGGAATATTGATCGGTGTGTTGCTGGGATATTGATCGTGTGTTGCTGGGATATTGATCGGTGTGTTACGGGGATATTGACTGGTGTGTTACGGGGATATTGATTGGTGTGTTACGGGGATATTGATTGGTGTGTTACTGGCATATTGATTGGTGTGTTACTGGGATATTTATTGGTGTGTAACTGGGATATTGATCGTGTTGTCAAATTCATTACTTTATCAGTAAACGAATGGGAAGAAAGAACAAAGAAAGTTGTAGAAGAGATTTGCGAGAATCTGGAGAATGTGAACTACGTTGACTCCGATGAAAAGGAACTGCTCGACTCTCTGAAGTATGTACGGTACAAAATGAGGTGTCAACAGAAAACACCAGAGTATTGAGAACTCCCCAATCCGTTTTCATGTGTCCAACTCAATTAATTTCATATTTTTATATCATTTTTCTTTGTTTTTATTTGGTCAGGTTCCAGTTGTGTGATCCAGTTAGGTGCAATATTGGATAACCTTGGTGCCTGCTCGCTGCCTCCTTCAGTCACTTGTTCAGCCAGTTGTTCCTGAGTGTCTGCAGCCAGAACGCACCTCCCCTTTAAAAAGGTGCTGGCTGCCTTTAAGTAGTGCCATGGACCACCGATATTGTATCCCTCCCCCCCCCCCCCATATAGGCGTACAACCAGCACGAATATTACTTGCTGCCTGCATTGACTATGTGGGGGGCAGTACGCTGCCCGCCCTCTGCACACCTATTTGAGCTCGATCGAATTTCTCGGCCTCTTTCTCTGAATATATTTACATCCTGTGAAAGGTTTTTTTTCACATTTCCTTTATTACTTTCTTTAGATCCCTTTATGGTTTTTTAAAGCTCTCCTCGTCTGCGTGATTTCCACTTTTCCTTGCATTTGTGTAAACCTTTTCTTTTAGCTTAATTCTGTCTCTTACCTCGTTTGTCGACCATGGTTCATGATCTGCACAAGTGGAGCCTTTGCCTTTTCGGGGTAAGTACTGGTTTTGTATCACACTAAATACTTCCCACTGTTTGTCTGTACATTTACCCGTTAACAGCTCAGCCCAGTTTACTGCGGTCAGTTTATTTCTCATCCCTTTGAAGTTTGCCTCACTTAAATTTAATACCAAGGTTTGTGAATCTCTTCTCCCTCTCAAACCTGATCTCAAATTCAATCACATTGTGGTCAATATTCGCAACATGTTCCCTTTCCATCAGATTGTTCACTAAATCTGGTTCGTTACTCATCACTAAATCCAGTATCGCCTGTTCCCTTGTCAGTTCTAAATCATATTGTTCTAGAAAACTGTCCTGAATTCATTCTAGAAATGTATTGCCTTTACTACTTGAGCTGTTCTGCTTCTCCCAGTCCAAATGAAAATTAAAATCTCCCATTATACCCACTTTGTTTCTCCAACATGCCTCCCTGATCTCTGTATTTATAAATCCCCCCACTACATCACTACTTTCAGAAGGTCTGTAGACAACTCCCACCAGAGTCTTGCATCCTTTGATGTTCCTTAGTTCTACCCACTGTCTGATCACCCTCACTAATGTCCTTTCTTTCTACTGCTGTATCAATATTGCTCCTCCTCCTTTCCCAACTTCCCAGTCCTTTCCATAGTTCCCATAGCCTGGAATATTTAGCTTCCAGTCTTGCCCATAAGAACATAAGAAATAGGAGCAGGAGTGCCTGCTCCGCTGTCCAATAAGATCATGGCTGACCTTCGACCTCAACTCAACTTTCCCGCCCAATCCCCAGATCCCTTGATTTCCCCGAGAGACCAAAAATCTATCGATCTCAGCCTTGAATATACTCAATGACTGAGCATCCACAGCCCTCTGGGGTAGAGAATTCCAAACATTCACCACCCTCTGAGTGAAGAAATTCCTCCTCATCTCAGTCCTAAATGGCCGACCCCTTATCCTGAGACTATGCCCCCTATTTCTAGACTCTCCAGCCAGGGGAAACAGCTTCTCAGCATCTACCCTATCAAGCCCTCTAAGAATTTTATACGTTTCAGTGAGATCATCTCTCATTCTTCTAAACTCCAGAGAGTATAGGCCCATTCTACTCAATCTCTCCTCATCCCGGGAAACAATCCAGTGAGCCTTTGTTACACTGCCTCTAAGACAAAGCCCTGTACAATTGTAGCAAGACTTCCTTACTCTTGTACTCCAACCCCCTTGCAACAAAGGCCAACATACCATTTGCCTTCCTATTTGCTTGCTGTACCTGCATGTTAACTTCCTGTGCTTTGTGTACAAGGAAACCTGAAACTCTCTGAACACCAACATTTAATAGTTTCTCACCATTTAAAGAATATTCTGTTTTTCTATTCTTCCTACCAAAGTGGTACCTACCTACGTCATATTTCCCCACATTATGATCCATCTGCCACCTTCTCGCCCACTCACTTAACCTGTCTATATCCCTTTGCAGACTCTTTGTGTCCTCCTCACAGCTTACTTTCCCACCTAGCTTTGTATCATCAGCAAACTTGGATACATTACACTCGGTCCCTTCATCTAAGTCATTCATGTAGATTGTAAATAGCTGAGGCCCGAGCACTGATCTTTGCGGCACCCCACTAGTTACAGCCTGCCAACCTGAAAATGACCCTTTTATTCCTACTCTCTGTTTTCTGTCCATTAACCAATCCTCTATCCATGCTAATATATTATACCATGAGCCCTTATCATGTGTAATAACCTTTTGTGTTGCACCTTATCGAATACCTTTTGAAAATCCAACTTTATTACATCTACTGGCTCCCCTTTATCTACCCTGCCAGTTACATCCTCATAAAACTCTAATAAATTTGTCAAACACGATTTCACTTTCATAAAACCATGTTGACTCTGCCTCATCATATTATGATTTTCTAAGTGCCCTGTTCCTTAATAATGGATTCCAGCATTTTCCTGACAACTGATGTCAGGCTAACTGGGCTGTACTTCCCTGTTTTCTCTCTCCCTCCTTTCATAGAATCATAGAAAACTTACGGCACAGAAGGAGGCCATTTGGCCCATCGTGTCCGTGCCGGCCGAAATGAGCCACCCAGCCGAATCCCACTTTCCAGCCCTTGGTCCGTAGCCCTGTAGGTTACGGAACTTCAGGTGCACATCCAGGTACATTTTAAATGAGTTGAGGGTTTCTGCCTCTTCCACCCTTTCAGGCAGCGAGTTCCAGACCCCCACCACCCTCTGGGTGAAAACATTCTCCTCAGCTCCTCCCTTATCCTTCCACCAATCACATTAAATCTATGCCCCCTGGTTATTGACCTCTCTGCTAAAGGAAATAGGTCCTCCCTATCCACTCTATCTCGTCCCCTCATAATTTTATACACCTCAATTAAATCTCCCCTCAGCCTCCTCTGTTCCAAAGAGATCAAACCCAGCCAATCCAATCTTTCCTCATTGCAAAAATTTTCCAGTCCTGACAACATCCTTGTAAATCTCCTCTGCACCCCCTCTAGTGCAATCACATCTTTCCTGTAATGTGGTGACCAGAACTGTACACAGTACTCAAGCTGTGGCCTAACCAGTGTTTTATACAGTTCCAGTATAACCTCCCTGCTCTTATATTCTATGCCTCGGCTAATAAAGGAAAGTATTCCATCTGCCTTCTTAACCACCTTATCTACCTGTCCTGCTACCTTTTAGGGTCTGTGGACCTGAACTTCAAGGTCCTTCACTTCCTCTGCACCTCTCAGTATCCTCCCATTTATTGTGTATTCCCTTGCCTTGTTTGCCCTCCCCAAATGCATTACCTCACACTTCTCTGGATTAAATTCCATTTGCCACTTTTCTGCCCACCTGACTAGTTCATTGATATCTTCCTGAAGTCTACAGCTTTCCTCCTCACTATCAACCACACAGCCAATTTTTGTATCATCTACAAACTTCTTAATCATGCTCCCTACATTTAAGTCCAAATCATTAATATATATCACAAAAAGCAAAGGACCTCGTACTGAGCCCTGCGGAACCCTTCTGGAAACATCCGTCGACCATTACCCTTTGCTTCCTGCCACTGGGCCAATTTTGGATCCAACTTGCCACATTCCCTTAGATCCCATGAGCTTGTACCCACATCATGGGTACTTTTTTGACCAGTCTGCCATGTGGGACCTTGTCAAAAGCCTTGCTAAAATCCATGTAGACTACATCAAATGCACTACTCCCATCGACCCTCCTTGTTACCTCCTCAAAAAATTCAATCAAGTTAGTCAGATACGACCTTTCCTTAACAAATCCATGCTGACTGTCCTTGATTAATCAGTGCCTTTCTACGTGACGGTTTATCCTGACTCTCAGAATTGATTCCAATAATTTGCCCACCACCGAGGTTAGACTGACTGGCCTGTAATTACTCGGTCTATCCCTTGCTTCCTTTTTAAACAACGGCACAATGTTAGCAGTCCTCCAATCCTCCGGCACAACGCCTGTATCAAGTGAGGATTGGAACCCTAAGATGTAGGCCAACGGGTCCATGGGATTTATCGGCCTTTAGTCCTGTTAATTTCTCCGGTACTTTTTCTTTACGGATATTAATTACTAATATTAAGTTCCTCACTCTCATTAGCCCTTTGGTTCCCCACTATTTCTGGTATTGTAGCTTGTAGCCGGGTCTCTGTAATGGCCACTACATTATATCCTGTAAGTTGAGTTTGTGCTTCTAACTCACTTGTTTTATTTCTTATGCTATGTACATTCATGTACAGAATTTTTCTCTGGGTAACTGTCCCCACCCTGCCCTTATGTCCTGATGGTCTTTTTTTCATTCTTTTTGACTTAACAGTGTGGATTTTCCCCTCCCAGCCCCATTAACTCGTTTAAATCTTTCCCCACTGCCCTATTTACCCTGGCCCTAAAGACACGGGTGCCATCCCTGGCCCCAAAAGTGGGACAAGGAAGGAGAGCCAGCATGACCTGGTTGTGTGGGAGATGGAGAGAATGTGTCGATGCACAGGGGTTGGAGAGGGGTGCAGTGAGCCCAGAGGGGCAGTGTGCCACTGTGAGCTGGGTCTGGTGTGAGGGGGTGGAACAGTGACTATTGAGGTAACGTCACCGTGGGCCATAATTTGCTGTCAAAATAACAGTGAGGTTAATGGCGCTCATCGTTAATTGTGCGCAAATACCACAGCGATTTCAGGCGAGGGACAGATGCGCGGTTAATCACGGAAATCCAAAAGTTTCTGCCAACAGCTGTGGGAAAACGGTATCTCGCTGTCTGCCTCACCATTGAAATACATTGAACGGCGAGAAGTTCCTGTATTTTCACGGTAGATACGAAGCAAACTCACCACAGAAAGTTAAGTCTTGTCCATTTCAGTCTAAGGACCCTTTTGATGACATAATAAATGTTAATTACTGCCAGTCAACCTCTCTGGCACTGAAAATTAACTATTACACGTGTGGAGTCTCATTCCTTCAACTTTTAATTGTTGTTGGAGATTTAAAAAATAAAATTTAAAAGTTTTAAATTTGTTTTCACTTTTTCCATCTCTTTTTTTTTCTCTCCCTTAATCCAGTCTTTCTTTCCCTCTCTTTATTTCTCTTTCTGTACCTGATTTGACATTGAATTCACCCACTCTGACTTACACTTCCTTCTCAGTCCTTGTGCTGTTAATTTCACAATCCTTCAATCTGATTGGTTAAGGAGATACCCAGTTGCTTGCCCTGTTCACTCAGGTCCCAGATGCCCTGTTTCCCTCACTGTCCCATTATCACCACACACTTCCAGCAATTTGCTGCGCAAAATATCATGGAGATTAAATGTGTAAAGGCAAGTCTAACTAACGGCAGGCACTGTTAGATGTCCTGCTACAGCAAATTATGGCCCAATATTTTTCTGTTAATTGTGAAGTAGGAAAGTGTTTAAAATTAATGCCTTTCCAGGTGAGCCCCCGACCCACTCACCCTGAATGCAGCCCTAATTGGCAAACACACGGGGCAGGAACATCTGGACCGAGTATGAATTATTCTACAATGGAACCAACGGTCAGCAACTGAGTTCAATTAGGGATTAGGCATTTTTTTAAAACAAAGAAAATGGATATAAATGTTTGTCTCCCAATTATGGATTGTTGGCTGATCAATTTTAAAATACAAATGGAAATAATAATTCCGAAATGGCAAGTGGAGCTTTCCAAAAATTGCAACGGGCCATGTTAATTTCAGATTCCAAATTACTGGAAAATGCACCAACGTGAAGTGTCAAGATGTAAAATGGCCTCCCATTAACCTGACAGATAAACTGTATGAATTCAACATTTGCATTTCACCCTCAGCCTTTCACGTACCGTTCGCCAGGAATTTCCTCAGCACTGCTCCTCCTCCACCGCTGTGTTTCTGCTGCGCGTCCGGCAGTTAAGGCAGGGAGAACGCGGCTCTGAGGGAATTTCGGCTGTGTGTCCTTTTCTCGAGTGAAGGGACATCGAGAGTACTCAGTTTAAGTTACAGACCCCTACAACGACTTGTCGGAGGCTGATAATCAGGGGTGTTCTTGAGTTGTCAGCTTCATTTTACTTGTTTCCCGGAAACATTGATTTTACTGGTAGCTAATGGGAGTATCTGCATGTTAGATGGGAACCCCCCCACCCCACAAAAACACTTTGAAACCCAAATCACCAACTCACCAATGAGTGAATCCAGTCCTGTTCTTCACAGGTTCTCTTAGATTCCACAATATTACCAGTTGGAACACAAAACCTCTGTCACAGCGAGAACCCAGCTGTGGTGACGATAAGAAGCCAGCAAGTTCCTCCTACCTGGGATGGCTCCCCCCCTCCCTCCCCCACCCACAGTTCTTCATCAGTTGATGCTCTTGACCTCACTGAGGTAGATCGTGACTTTGTGCGACGGTGTGAAACGGGCGACAGTGAGTCAGCAGCCCGTTTCCTTTACATCGCTCACCATTTTGATTTCCATTGACTTCAAACGGAGCTCCCGGATCCCAGATCCCAGATCTATCTCCTTCATTGCTGAACCTGCCTCCAAGAAGCTCAATTTCTTTTCATTCCAGCCAGCTCTTCTCCATTGAACAACTCTATAAAACCCAAGCCCATCCTTCTCTTCTAATGCCTCACTCACACTCCTCAACAGGATACAAAAAGCTTGTTGTCTGTAGGTAGCCTCATTTTCTCCTCTGTTGCAACTTTTCTTCTCTATTTAGCAATATAACACTCATCGTTGCTCCTCTGAATTTTCCTCTTGTTTCTGTCACAGGCCCATCCTCCTCTCTGTGATGAACATAAGAAATAGGAGCAGGAGTAGGCCATACAGACCCTCGAGCCTGCTCCGCCATTCAATCAGATCATGGCTGATCTTCGACCTCAACTCCATTTTCCCACCCGATCCCCATATCCCTTGATTCCCCTAGAGTCCAAAAACCTATCGATCCCAGCCTTGAATATACTCAACGACTGAGCATCTACAGCCCTCTGGGGTAGAGAATTCCAAAGATTCACAACCCTCTGAGTGAAGAAATTCCTCCTCATCTCAGTCCTAAATGTCTGACCCCTTATCCTGAGACTAGTTCTCGACTCTCGAGCCAGGGGAAACAGCCTCTCAGCATTGACCCTGTCAAGCCCACTCAGAATTTTATACGTTTCAATGAGATCACCTCTCATTCTTATGTTCATCCCCCACTCAACACAAAAATGCGGAACTACTCACCTGTCTCAGACATCCCTTCCTCTTAAACTCTTCTTCAAAACCCAATCTCGGTTTTAAATCATCACCAAGCCTGGATTCTCGCTGTGACAGAGGCTCCCTGATTATGTGGACTTCTCATTTTCTCTCATTTTCAGCCTTTTCAGCTTTCTAGTGTCCGTCGGCCACGGCTTCACAATTAAAAATATTTTTTTAGCAGCCCGAGCAGGCAGACTGTTTGGACAAATGTGAGTCCCTTATTCAGAGCACAGTTGGGACGTATGAGGTGGGCCGGGGTTTCGTTAAATAACTGCTTTGTACAGATTCTAGCAAATCCACCAATCACTGCTCCTTTGTGTTTTTTTTGTCTCAGAAGAAAGACCCTGAAATTAAAGGACAAATGTCTCCGGGAGAACATGTACATCGGGGCGTTTGGACAGACGGGCGCTGGAAAAAGTTCACTAGTGAACGCAGTTTTACACGAGAGGGGTTTGCTGCCCACGTCATCGTCAGGAGCCTGCACATCAGCCGTGGTAAAAGTGCAGTCTGCCGGAGGACGCAAGTTTAAAGCAGAGATTGAATTCCTCACTGAGGAGGTAACGATCGTCACACGGCCTCATCCTGCTGCTCTCTGTTCACCATCTCTTCCTTTTCAGACTCGTGTAATAATCTCCAGTCACCGTCCAGTGACTCCCCTCCCCCCTCACACCGTCCAGTGACTCCCCTCCCCCCTCACACCGTCCAGTGACTCCCCTCCCCCCTCACACCGTCCAGTGACTCCCCTCCCCCACCCCACGCACTGTCCAGTGACTCCCCTCCCCCCCCACGCACTGTCCAGTGACTCCCCTCCCCCCCCCACGCACCGTCCAGTGACTCCCCTCCCCCCCCACGCACTGTCCAGTGACTCCCCTCCCCCCCCCCACGCACTGTCCAGTGACTCCCCTCCCCCCCCCCACGCACTGTCCAGTGACTCCCCTCCCCCCCCCGACGCACTGTCCAGTGACTCCCCTCCCCCCCCCACGCACTGTCCAGTGACTCCCCTCCCCCCCCCCACGCACTGTCCAGTGACTCCCCTCCCCCCCCCCACGCACTGTCCAGTGACTCCCCTCCCCCACCCCCACGCACTGTCCAGTGACTCCCCTCCCCCCCCCACGCACTGTCCAGTGACTCCCCTCCCCCCCCCCCACGCACTGTCCAGTGACTCCCCTCCCCCCCCCCACGCACTGTCCAGTGACTCCCCTCCCCCACCCCCACGCACCATCCACTGACTCCCCTCCCCCCCCAAGCACCGTCCAGTGACTCCCCTCCCCCCCCACGCACCGTCCAGTGACTCCCCCCCCCTCCCCCCCCCAAGCACCGTCCAGTGACTCCCCTCCCCCCCCCACGCACCGTCCAGTGACTCCCCTCCCCCCCCACGCACCGTCCAGTGACTCCCCTCCCCCCCCACGCACCGTCCACTGACTCCCCTCCCCTCCCCCACCACACGCCGTCCAGTGACTCCCCTCCCCCCCCACGCACCGTCCAGTGACTCCCCTCCCCCACCACGCACCGTCCAATGACTCCCCTCCTCCCCCCACGCACCGTCCAGTGACTCCCCTCCCCCCCCACGCACCGTCCAGTGACTCCCCTCCCCCACCACGCACCGTCCAGTGACTCCCCTCCCCCCCCCACGCACCGTCCAGTGACTCCCCTCCCCCCCCCACGCACCGTCCAGTGACTCCCCTCCCCCCCCCACACGCCGTCCAGTGACTCCCCTCCCCCCCCACGCACCGTCCAGTGACTCCCCTCCCCCCCCCACACGCCGTCCAGTGACTCCCCTCCCCCACCACGCACCGTCCAATGATTCCCCTCCTCCCTCACACCGTCCAGTGATTCCCCTCCTCCCTCACACCGTCCAGTGACTCCCCTCCCCCCCCCACGCACCGTCCAGTGACTCCCCTCCCCCCCCCACACGCCGTCCAGTGACTCCCCTCCCCCCCCACGCACCGTCCAGTGACTCCCCTCCCCCCCCCACACGCCGTCCAGTGACTCCCCTCCCCCACCACGCACCGTCCAATGATTCCCCTCCTCCCTCACACCGTCCAGTGACTCCCCTCCCCCCCCCACACGCCGTCCAGTGACTCCCCTCCCCCACCACGCACCGTCCAGTGACTCCCCTCCCCCACCACGCACCGTCCAATGATTCCCCTCCTCCCTCACACCGTCCAGTGATTCCCCTCCTCCCTCACACCGTCCAATGATTCCCCTCCTCCCTCACACCGTCCAGTGATTCCCCTCCTCCCTCACACCGTCCAGCGATTCCCCTCCCCCACCACGCACCGTCCAGTGGCTCCCCTCCCCCACCACGCGCCGTGCAGCGATTTTCCCCCTCCCACGCTATCCAGGGTGGGGTTAGGCAGTGTTAGGAATGTGAATTTTGAATCATAGACAGAAGTGACAGTTCTGTCTGTGTGCCAAGAATACACAGTCAAACACTTAGAGGTTTACTCAGTGTTAAATGTAAACAATTTTACAACACCAAGTTATAGTCCAGCAATTTTATTTTAAATTGCTGGACTATAACTTGGTGTTGTAAAATTGTTTACAATTGTCAACCCCAGTCCATCACCGGCATCTCCACATCAGTGTTAAATGAACAGACATACTCACAATCAACATTGAGATTACATGAACTGCGGTTGCAGTGGAACAGGTTACAGCCTGCTGAGCTCAACTCTCTCTCTCTACTTCTGTCTCTATCTCTCCCTCTCTTTCTGTGTCTCCTTCCAATTTCAAGGTGCATCGAGGACTTGGATAGACAAATATCATTAGAGTAAAGAATGGTTCAGAAATAGGGGAGATCGGACAGTGGGTAAATGCGAGGCAATCTAAGATGGGTTTGGAATGCAGGTGCGTAAATGCAGGTAGCGTGGAAAATAAGATTGGTGAGCTGCAGTCACAAGTGGGCACATGGGAATATGATATAGTGGCAACATCAGAGACCCGGCTCAAAGAAGGGGAGGATTGGGTACTTAATATTCCCGGCTACAAGGTGTTCAGGAAAGCTCGGGAAGGATAGAAAGTTGGGGGTTGTGGCGGGGGCGCTGGTGGGGTCGGGTGCCAGTATTGATCAAAGAAACTATTTTGCGCTGGAAAGGGATGATATAGTTGAGGGTCAAAGACAGAATCTATTTGGTTAGAATTAACGAACATTGATAAAGTGCCACATAATAGGCTTGTTAGCAAAATTAAAGCCCATGGGATGAAAGGGACAGTGGCAGCATGGGTACAAAATTGAATAAGGGACAGAAAGCAGAGAGTAAGTGGTGAACGGTTATTTTTCAGACTGGAGGGAAGTTTACAGTGGTGTTCCCCAGGGGTCAGTATTGGGATCACTGCTCTTTTTGAGATATGATGTGGAGATGCCGGTGATGGACTGGGGTTGACAATTGTAAACAATTTTACAACACCAAGTTATAGTCCAGCAATTTTATTTTAAATTCACTTTTTGAGATATATTAATACTTTTTGAGATATATTAATGATCTGGACTTGGGTATAAATTCATACTTTTTGAGATATATTAATGACCTGGACTTGGGTATAAAGTGTATAATTTGAAAGTTTGCAGATGACATGAAACTCGGGAATGTAGTGAACAATGTGGAGGATAGTAACAGACTTCAGGAGGACAGAGACAGACTGGTGAAATGGGCAGACACATGGCAGATGAAATTTAACGCAGAGAAGTGTGAAGTGATGTATTTTGGGATGATGAATGAGGAGAGGCAATATAAACTAAATGGTGTAATTTTAAAGGAGGTGCAGGAACAGAGACCTGGGGGTGAATGTACACAAACCTTTGAAGGTCGCAGGACAAGTTGAGAAGGCTGTTTAAAAAAATAGCATATGGGATGCTGGGCTTTATTAATAGAGGCATAGAGTACAAAAACAAGGCAGTTATGCTAAACCTTTATAAACACTGGTTGGGCCTCAGCTGGAGTATTGTGTTCAATTCTGGGCATCGCACTTTTGGAAGGATGTGAAGGCCTTAGAGAGGGTGCAGAGGAGATTTACGAGAATGGTACCAGGGATGAGGGACTTCAGTTATGTGGAGAGACTGGAGAAGCTGGGGTTGTTCTCTTTAGAACAGAGAAGGTTGAGGGGAGATTTGATAGAGGTGTTTAAAATCATGAATGGTTTTGACAGAGTAAATGAGGAGAAACTGTTTCCAATGGCAGAAAGGTCGGTAACCAGAGGCTCTATTTAAAGTGATTGGCAAAAGAACCAGAGGCGACATAAGAAAGAAAATTTTTATGCATCGAGTTGTTATAATCTGGAATGCGCTGCCTGAAAGGGCGGTGGAAGCAGATTCAACAATAACTTTCAAAAGGGAATTGGATAAATACTTGAAGGGGAAAAAATTGCAGGGCTGTGGGGAAAGAGCAGGGAATGGGACTAACTGGATTGCTCTTTCAAAGAGCCGGCATGGGCTTGATGGGCCGAATGGTCTCCTTCGTGCTGATTCTATGACTTTTCCCCTTTGAGTTCTTCCCACCCGTGCTCATGATCTCACCTCATTTCTGCTGTTTCTAGGCTGCACCAATCTATAGGCCTTTGGAGCCATAACCCATCACCCATATTTCCTGCACTGAGTCTCTATCAAAGTGATCCAGGCCTGCTGAATATTATGTTCCCAAAGTCACACAGCCAGAAAGCATCAATGCTTGGGCCAGCAAGGCATAAAAAGAGAACTGAATCTCCAGTTGGGGTTGATAAAGTGAATCTAAGTGTAAACATGTGCCAGCTGGTCTTGGAGAATGCTGTGGTTAATCTGTGTACAGACACTGTCAGCCTTTTTTGCAGTCTATCAATTAGTATCATAGTAGGTACAGCACAGGTTTAGGCCATTCGGCCCATTGTGGCTGTGCTGGCTCTTTGACGATTTTCCTTTCACAAATCCGTGCTGACTTTCATTTATTGGCCCAGACTTTTCCAAGTGCCAATTAATTTTGTCCCGGATTATTGTCTAAAACTTTCCCCACCACTGACGATAGGCTGACTGGTCTGTAATTACCAGGTTTATCCCTCTCCCCTTTTTTGAACAGGGATGTAATATTTGCAATCCTCCAGTCCTCTGGCACCGCTCCCATATCTAAGGAGGATTGGAAGGCCAGAGCCTCAACAATTTCCCCCCTTACTTCCCTCAGTAACCCAGGATGCATCCCATCCGGATCGGGTGACTTTTCTACTTTGAGTACTGCCAATCTTTTAAGTACCTCCTCTTTATCTATTTTTATCCTATCCAATATCGCTACCTCCTCCTCCTTTACTATTCCAATGGCAGCATCCTCTTCTCTAGTGAAGACCGATATGAAGTATTCATTTAGTGTCTCTAAGATTTAATTACAGAACATAATATAAATTAATTAAATAAATTATTTTCATACAAGATAGATTCCTTTACCAATTCTTGATCTTGATCTCTAACAGTAGAGTGATTTAGATAGGATGGGGTTGGGTAGAGTTTGGTTCGATAGTCCTGTTTGATGTTCTGAGTGGGCTGTGAAGGTGAGGCATGTTTTGGCGCTGATTACTGCGTTTATGGTCCTGTCTCGAAGGACATTGATTTTGATATGATGTAATTGGGAAACTTTCTGTACATGAAGATTAAGTAAAAGTAAACACAGAAATCTGAAATGGAAATGACTCTTATTGCAGGAGTGGAATGAAGAACTGAAAGTTCTGGTCAAGTTGTGTGAGAAGGAGGAGAATAGTGACACTGATGATGATGAAGATGGAGATACAAAAGAATTTGAAATGGCAGAGAAAAAACTGAAAACTGTTTATGGAGATTGCGGTCTGGGGAAGAGCCATGAGGAACTGTTAAAAATGAAGATTTATCGAGAAATCCCCAAAAACAACAAGAAATCTTTATCTGAAGACACTGTGAGTACTTAATTGAGCAATGACGTTCAAAAGGGAACTGGAAGAGTTTCAGAATTTACTTTCACTGCTGTCCTGTTGGTATTTTTTGAACAAGACTGAAGAATCAGAGTTAGTGTGTTGTATCCCTGTCTTCTACTGGTTGTGAGCACAGTAAACAGTAGTAAAAAGAGGGGTGGGGCCGATTAGGGACCATCAAGGAGATCTACTCATGGAGGCAGAGGGGATGGCCGAGGTATTAAATGAGTACTTTACCAAGGAAGAAGATGGTGCAAGAGTCTCGGTAAAAGAAGATGTAGTTGGGATACTGGATGGGCTAAAAATTGATAAAGAAGAGGTACTTGAAAGGCTGGCTATACTTAAAGTAGATAAATCACCCAGTCCAGATGGGATGCATCTTAGGTTGCTGAGGGAAGTAAGGGTGGAAATTGCGGAGATACTGGCCATAATCTTCCAAACATCCGTAGATACGGGGGTGGTGCCAGAGGACTAGAGAATTGCAGATGTTACACCCTTGTTCAAAAAAGGGTGTAAGGATAAACCCAGCAACTATAGGCCAGTCAGTTTAACCTCAGTGGTGGGGAAACTTTTAGAAATGATAATCTGGGACAGAATTAACAGTCACTTGGACGAGTGTGGATTGATCAGGGAAAGCCAGCATGGATTTGTTGAAGGCAAATTGTGTTTAACTAACCTGATATAGTTTTTTGATGAGGTAATAGAGAGGGTAGATGGGGGCAGTGCAGTTGATGTGATGTATATGGACTTTCATAAAGTGCTCCATGGTAGGCTTATCATCAAGATTGCGGCCCATGGAATAACGGGGGCAGTAGCAACATGGATACAGAATTGGCTAAGGGACAGGAAACAGAGAGTAGTGGTGAATGGTTGTTTTTCGAACTAGAGGGAGGTGTACAGTGGTGTTCCCCAGGGGTTAGTGCTGGGACCACTGCTTTTCTTGATATATATTAACGACTTGGACTTGGGTGGACAGGGCACAATTTCAAAATTTGCAGATGACACAAAACTTGGAAGTGTAGTGAACAGTGAGGAGGATAGTGATAGACTTCAAGAGGATATAGACAGGCTGGTGGAATGGGCGGACACGTGGCAGATGAAATTTAACGCAGAACGAGGAGAGGCAATATTAACTAGAGGGCACAATTCTAAAAGGGATACAGGAACAGAGAGATCTGGGGGTGTATGTGCACAAATCATTGAAAGTGGCAGGGCAGGTTGAGAAAGCGGTTAAAAAAGCATTCGGGATTCTGGGCTTTATAAATAGAGGCATAGAGTACAAAAGTATGGAAGTCATGATGAACCTTTTTTAAAACACTGGTTCGGCCACAACTGGAGTATTGTGTCCAGTTCTGGGCACTGCACTTTAGGAAAGATGTGAAGGCCTTAGAGAGGGTGCAGAAGAGATTTACTAGAATGATTCCAGGGATAAGGGACTTCAGTTACGTGGATAGACTGGAGAAGCTGGGATTGTTCTCCTTGGAACAGAGAAGGTTGATTGGAGATTTGATCGAGGTGTTCAAAATCATGAAGAGTCGAGACAGAGTAGATAGAGAGAAACTGCTCCCATTGGTGGAAGGGTCAAGGACCAGAGGACATAGATTTAAGGTGATTGGTAAAAGAACCAAAGGTGACATGAGGAAAAACTTTTTTACACAGCGAGTGGTTGGGATCTGGAATGCACTGCCCGAGGGAGTGGTGGAGGCAGATTCAATCATGGCCTTCAAAGGGAACTTGAAAGGAAAAAAATTGCAGGGCTATGGGGATAGGTCGAGGGAGTGGGACTAGCTGGATTGTTCGTGCATAGAGCCGGCGTGGACTCAATGGGCCGAATGGCCTCCTTCCGTGCTGCATCCTTTCTACGATCACAGAAATTACCCCAAACTTGAGGTTACCCGTGGAACTGTCTGCTTTTGTCTGTTCTTGTCTGTAAGTTTGACTGTCTGTCAGCCTCTGTCATCTCTTTGTCCGCCTTTGTTGATCAAATGTCAGCTTCTGTAATTAATCTCTCTTTCTTCGATCGTTCTATATCTCTCTCCAATCTTTCTTTACTCTCTCCCTGTTTCTCTCGAACCCCTCTCCAGTCTGCCTTGCTAGTCTCTGTCTCTCTCTCACTTATCTCTGCCCCTTCCTCTCCAATCTGTTTTTCTGTGACCCTGTGACTGTGTCTTGTTTTTCTGTCTGTGGTTCTCTAAGCTCTCTTTCCCTCTGGATATATTATGGTAAACCTTTATAAATCAGGTTTTATAAAGGAGGCAACAAGGAGGGTCGATGAGGGTAGCGCATTTGATGTAGTCTACATGGATTTTAGCAAGGCTTTTGACAAGGTCCCACATGGCAGACTGGTCAGAAAAGTAAAATCCCATGGGATCCAAGGGAAAGTGGCAAGTTGGAACCAAAATTTGCTCAGTGCCAGGAAGAAAAGGTAATGGTCGACGAGTGTTTTTGTGACTGGAAGGCTGTTTCCAGTGGGGTTCCGCACGGCTCAGTACGAGATCCCTTGCTTTTTGTGGTATGTATCAATGATTTAGATCTAAATGTGGGGGCATGATTAAGAAGTTTGCAGATGATACAAAAATTGGCCGTGTGGTTGATAGTGAGGAGGAAAGCTGTAGGCTGCAGGAAGATATCAATGGACTGGTCAGGTGGGCAGAAAAGTGGCAAATGGAATTCAATCCAGAGAAGTGTGAGGTAATGCATTTGGGGAGGGCAAACAAGGCAAGGAAATACACAATAAATGAGAAGTGTAGAGGAAGGGAGGGACCTTGGAGTGCATGTCCACAGATCCCTGATGGTAACAGGACAGTTAGATAAGGTGGTTAAGAAGGCATACGGGATACTTTCCTTTATTAGCCAAGGCATAGAATATAAGAGCAGGGAGGTTTTGCTGGAACTGTATAAAACACTAGTTAGGCCACAGCTAGAGTACTGTGTACAGTTCTGGTCACCACATTACAGGAAAGATGTGATTGCACTAGAGAGGGTGCAGAGGATGTTGCTAGGGCTGGAGAATTTTAGCTATGAGGAAAGATTGGATTGGCTGGGGTTGTTTTCCTTGAATCAGAGGAGGCTGAGGGGAGATTTAATTGAGGTGTATAAAATTATGAGGGGCCTATTTCCCTTAGCAGAGAGGTCAATAACCAGAGGGCATAGATTTAAAGTAATTGGTAGAAAGATTAGAGGGGAGTTGAGGAGAAATTTTTTTACCCAGAGGGTGGTGGGGGTCTGGAACTCACTGCCTGAGAGGGTGGGAGAGGCAGAAACCCTCAACTCATTTAAAAAGAGCTGGAAAGTGGGATTAGGCTGGGTAGCTCTTTTTTGGCTGGCGCAGACACGATGGGCCGAATGGCCTCCTTCGATGCTGTAAAATTCTCTGATCCTATGATCACTGGTTAGGCCTCAGCTGCAGTATTGTGTCCAATTCTGGGCACCACACGTTAGGAAGGATGTCAAGGCCTTAGAGAGGGTGCAGAGGAGATTTACCAGATTGGTACCAGGGATGAGGGACTTCAGTTATGTGCAGAGACTTGACAAGCTGGGATTGTTCTCCTTGGAACAGAGAAGGTTATGGGGAGATTTAATAGAAGTGTTCAAAATTATGAGGACTTTTGAGAGTGTCGATGGGGAGAAACTGTTTCCACCGGCAGGAGGGTCAGTAACCAGAGGACACAGATTTAAGGTGATTGGCAAAAGAACCAAGTGGGAGATGAGGAGAATTTTCTTATGCAGCGAGTTGTTATGATCTGGAATGCGCTGCATGAAAGGGCGGTGGAAGCAGATTCAATAATATATTTCAAAAAGAAATTGGATGAATACTTGAAGGGGAAAAATTTGTAGGGCTGTGAGGAAAGAGCAGGGGACTGGGACTAATTGGATAGCTCTTTCAAAGAGCCAGCACAGGCACGATGGGCTGAATGGCCTCCTGTGCTTTGAGATTCTATGATTCTGTCCTTGTGGCTACATGTTTCTGTGTCCGTATAGTCTCACTAATGGTTAGGCTTTCTCTTGGTGTCAGCTGTGGCTCAGTGGGTAGCTCTCTTGCCTTTGGGTCAGAAGGTCATGGATTCAAGTCCCACTCCAGACACTTGAGCACAAAATCTAGGCTGATACTCCAGTGCAGTACTGAAGAAGAGTTGTGTTGTTGGAGGTGCTGTCTTTTGGATGAGACGTTAAACCACGTCTGCCCTCTCAGGTGGACGTAAAAGATCCCACGGCATTATTTCAAAGAAATATCCCCGGTATCCTGGCCAATATTTATCCCTCAACCAACATCACTGAAACAGATTATTTGCTCATTATCACATTGCTGTTTGTGGGATCTTGCTGTGCCCAAATTGGCTGCCGCGTTTCCTACATTACAACAGTGACGACACTTCAAAAGTACTTCATTGGCTGTGAAGCGCTTGGGACATCCTGAGGTCATGAAAAGCGCTGTATAAATGCAAGTCTTTCTTCTCTTTCTCTCTCTCTGTCACTGCAGCTATGTATTTCTGTGCCTGTGTTATAGGCCAAGGTCGGAGCTGAAAGGATAAATAGGGCTGTAGAAAGTGGAGGGGGGAGGTGGGGGGTGAGGGCTCAGGCAGAAATAATATGAAAATAGCCTAAAGATAAGAGAAAAGGATGAGAGCGAAGTCCAGATCATAAATAGTGTTAGAGATAAAATAAATACTTCAGGTTCAGAAAAAAATATCGGAAATGATAGCAAAATAACTGCTAAAAATACATCAGGAGTGATGAAAAACAGTGACCCCAATATTTGCGGGGAAGGAGCGTGTTTGCGGGGGAAACCCCGGGAACATGAAAGTCCTGCCGAATTTAACAGCAGGAACTCCTGATAATTTTTTAATTTGGTTTCCCGCCCGGCAGCCAGAGAGATTGAGAGGCGAACCGGCTGCTGTGCAGGAAAGTCTGCGTTAGAAGGTCGCATCCGGGAACCCTTGGGGACGGCCCCCGGCAATCGGGAAAGATCGCGGGGCGGAGGGGGAGGGGTCGGCAGATCGCGGGGCGGAGGGGGAGGGGTCGGCAGATCGCGGGGCGGAGGGGGAGGGGTCGGCAGATCGCGGGGCGGAGGGGGAGGGGTCGGCAGATCGCGGGGCGGAGGGGGAGGGGTCGGCAGATCGCGGGGCGCAGGGGGAGGGGTCGGCGGATCGCGGGGCGGAGGGGGAGGGGTCGGCAGATCGCGGGGCGGAGGGGGAGGGGTCGGCAGATCGCGGGGCGGAGGGGGAGGGGTCGGCAGATCGCGGGGCGGAGGGGGAGGGGTCGGCAGATCGCGGGGCAGAGGGGGAGGGGTCGGCAGATCGCGGGGCGGAGGGGGAGGGGTCGGCAGATCGCGGGGCGGAGGGGGAGGGGTCGGCAGATCGCGGGGCGGAGGGAGAGGGGTCGGCAGATCGCGGGGCGGAGGGGGAGGGGTCGGCAGATCGCGGGGCGGAGGGGGAGGGGTCGGCAGATCGCGGGGCGGAGGGGGAGGGGTCGGCAGATCGCGGGGCGGAGGGGGAGGGGTCGGCAGATCGCGGGGCGGAGGGGGAGGGGTCGGCAGATCGCGGGGCGGAGGGGGAGGGGTCGGCAGATCGCGGGGCGGAGGGGGAGGGGTCGGCAGATCGCGGGGCGGAGGGGGAGGGGTCGGCAGATCGCGGCAGCGAGGAGAGGCCACGATCACGGCAGAAGATTTGCTTGAGGGGCCGGGCGATGAGGCCCTGCTCCTCCTGGCAGTGCTATAAAAAGCATTTACGTTCTTGATCTGGCTGCTCCCATCTCCGTTTCACTGCCGGGTTTTCCGAGCTCTGGGAAACCCGGCCAGCCAGCGTTAAATTTAAATCAGGCACCCAACTGCACTGTGGGAGCCTGATTTAAATATTATAATGAACCGTCCCACCTCTCGAGCGCGGGTGACAGGCACATCTCAGAACCCACCGCCATAAAAATGGCAGCAGTTGGAGTCAGCTTATGCGATTTTATATTTTTAACCTTCTCCCTCGACCCTTTCCCACCCTTCAGGGGGAGGTTAATATCGACCTCAAGAAGTGTGATAAATTAAAAGTGTGAGAAAAACAGCATCAGGGCAAAAGGGCAGGGCAGG
Source organism: Heptranchias perlo (assembly GCF_035084215.1). Classification (NCBI taxonomy): domain Eukaryota; kingdom Metazoa; phylum Chordata; class Chondrichthyes; order Hexanchiformes; family Hexanchidae; genus Heptranchias; species Heptranchias perlo. Next base: position 3,237,011 of record NC_090350.1, on the reverse strand, counting down.
GTCTGCTGCCCAATTAAGAGTTCTATAAACAAATGCACGTAGCATAAGGAATAAAACAAGTGAATTAGAAACACACATTCAGCTTAAAGGGTATGATGTAGTGACCATCACTGAAACCTGGCTACAAGCTGGGCATGACTGGGAGATAAATATTCCAGGTTATAAGGTCTTTAGAAAGGACTACGGGGAGGTTCACGAGTGCTGTGGAGGAGGGATTAAACTAATTTGGCAGGGGGATGGGCACCAGGATGTAGCATTAGAAAGGAGAGACAAGGTGCACAAAGGATTGGGAGAGATAGATAGCACTAGAGTCAGAAATAGTACAGTATTAGGTGGGATCAGACTATGAGAGAATACAAGGTCTAAGATAGGTTTACAGTGCATGTGTGTCAACGCACAAAGTGTGATAAACAAGGTTGGTGAGCTGCAGGTGCAAATAGCCACATGGGAATATGATGTAGTGGCGATAACAGAGACCTGATTCAAAAAAGGGCAGGATTGGGTACTAAATATTCCTGGATACAAGGTGTTCAGGAAAGACAGGGAAGGAAAGAAAGGAGTGGGAGGGGGGGTTGGAAGTATTGATTAAGGAGAATATTGCAGTGCTGGAGAGAGAGGATGTCCTGGAGGGGTCAAAGACAGAATCTATTTGGTTAGAATTAAGAAACAATAGAGGTGCCATTACATTACTGGGTGTATTCTATAGGCCACCAACGAGTGGGAAGGAGATAGAGGAGCAAATTTTCAGGGAAATTACAAAGAGGTGCAAGAACTGCAGAGTAATGATAATGGGGGACTTCAACTATCCTAATTTAGACTGGGATAGTTGAAGTCCCCCATTATCATTATTGAAGTGTGTTCAGGAGAACTTTCTTGATCAATATGTTTCCGGCCCAATGAGGAAGGAGGCATTGCTGGATCTCGTTCTGGGGAATAAGGTGGGTTAAGTGGAGCAAGTGTCAGTGGGGGAACATTTAGAGAACAGTGATCATAGTATCATTAGGTTTAGATTAGTTATGGAAAAGGATAAGGAGCAATCTAGAGTAAAAATACTTAATTGGAGGAGGGCCAATTTCAGTGGGTTGAGAATGGATCTGGCCCGGGTAAATTGGAATCCAAGATTGGCAGGCAAAACTTTAAAGAGGAGACAGTTAGGGTACAGTCTAGGTATATTCCCATTGGAGGAGGGCCAATTTGAATCAAAGATTGAGAATAGACTGGCGGCTAACATTAAAGGGAATCCAAAAGTCTTCTATAGGTGTATAAATATGATGGTATGAGAGTGGAATTGATTAAAGGGGACTGGGAAAATAGATTTAAGGGTAAGACAGTCCATGAGCAGTGGTGTTCATAAGAACATAAGAACATAAGAAATTGGAGCAGGAGTAGGCCAATCGGCCCCTCGAGCCTGCTCCGCCATTCAATAAGATCATGGCTGATCTGATCCCAACCACAAATCTAAAGAACACAAGAAGTCGGAGCAGGACCCGGCCACATAGCCCCTGGGCCCTCTCCGCCACCCACAGGGCATTGACCGATCCGAACTCAGCTTCATGTCCAATTTCCTGCCCGCTCCCCATAACCCCTAATTCCCTTTACTTCTAGGAAACTGTCTATTTCTGTTTTAAATTTATCTAATGATGTAGCTTCCACAGCTTCCTGGGGCAGCAAATTCCACAGACCTACCACCCTCTGAGTGAAGAAGTTTCTCCTCATCTCAGTTTTGAAAGAGCAGCCCCTTATTCTAAGATTATGCCCCCTAGTTCTAGTTTCACCCATCTTTGGGAACATCCTTACTGCATCCACCCGATCAAGACCCTTCACAATCTTATATGTTTCAATAAGATCGCCTCTCATTCTTCTGAACTCCAATGAGTAGAGTCCCAATCTACTCAACCTCTCCTCATATGTCCGCCCCCTCATCCCCGGGATTAACCGAGTGAACCTTCTTTGTACTGCCTCGAGAGCAAGTATGTCTTTTCTTAAGTATGGAGACCAAAACTGTATGCAGTATTCCAGGTGCGGTCTCACCAATACCTTATATAACTGCAGCAATACCTCCTTGTTTTTATATTCTATCCCCCTAGCAATAAAAGCCAACATTCTGTTGGCTTTCTTGATCACCTGCTGCACCTGCATACCAACTTTTTGATTTTCTTGCACTGGGACCCCCAGATCCCTTTGTACTGCAGTACTTTCCAGTCTCTCGCCATTAAGAAAATAACTTGCTCTCTGATTTTTCCTGCCAAAGTGCATAACCTCACATTTTCCAATATTATATTGCATCTGCCAAATCTCCGCCCACTCACCCAGCCTGTCTATATCCCCTTGCAGGTTTTTTATGTCCTCCTCACTCTCTACTTTCCCTCCCATCTTTGTATCATCTGCAAATTTTGATATGTTGCACTCGGTCCCCTCCTCCAAATCGTTAATATAGATTGTAAAGAGTTGGGGACCCAGCACCGACCCCTGTGGAACACCACTGGTTACTGGTTGCCAGTCCGAAAATGAACCATTTATCCCAACTCTCTGCTTCCTGTTCGATAACCAATCCTCCACCCATGCCAGAATATTACCCCCAATCCCGTGATTTTTTATCTTAAGTAATAATCTTTTATGTGGCACCTTGTCGAATGCCTTCTGGAAGTCTAAATACACTATGTCCACTGGTTCCCCTTTATCCACCCTATACGTTATATCCTCGAAGAACTCAAGCAAATTTGTCAGACATGACTTCCCCTTCATAAAGCCATGCTGACTTTGTCCTATTAAATTATGCTTATCTAAATGTTCCGTTACTGTCTCCTTAATAATAGACTCCAAAATTTTACCCACCACAGATGTTAAGCTAACTGGCCTATAATTTCCAGCCTTCTGCCTACTACCCTTTTTAAATAACGGTGTTACATTAGCAGTTTTCCAATCTGCCGGGACCTCTCCTGAGTCCAGGGAATTTTGGAAAACTATCACCAAAGCATCCACAATCCCTACTGCCACTTCCCTCAAGACCCTAGGATGGAAGCCATCAGGTCCAGGGGATTTATCCGCCTTGAGTCCCATTATTTTACTGAGTACCATCTCCTGAGTGATTTTAATCGTATTTAGCTCCTCCCCCCCGAGAGTCCCCTGTTTGTCCAGTGTTGGGATATTCTTAGTGTCCTCTACTGTAAAGACTGAAACAAAATATTTGTTCAGCATTTTTGCCATCTCCATGTTTCCCACCATTAATTTCCCGGTCTCATCCTCTAAGGGACCTATGTTTGCCTTAGCCACCCTTTTTCTTTTTATATAACTATAGAAACTCTTGCTATCTGTTTTTATATTTTTTGCTAATTTCTTTTCATAATCTAACTTCCCTTTCTTAATCAATCCTTTAGTTACTTTTTGCTGTCTTTTGAAGACTTCCCAATCTTCTATCCTCCCACTAAGTTTGGCTACCTTATATGTCCTTGTTTTTAGTCGGATACTATCCTTGATTTCTTTACTTAGCCACGGATGGCTGTCATTTCTTTTACACCCTTTTTTCCTCAGTGGAATATATTTATTTTGAAAGTTGTAAAATAACTCCCTAAATGAACACCACTGCTCATGTACCGTCTTACCCTTTAATCTATTTTCCCAGTCCACTTTAATCAATTCCGCTCTCATACCATCATAGTCTCCTTTATTCAAGCTCAGTACGCTTGTTTGAGAATCAACCTTCTCACCCTCTAATTGGATATGGAATTCAACCATGTTGTGGTCGCTCGTTCCAAGGGGATCCTTAACTAGGACATTATTAATTAATCCTGACTCATTACACAGGACCAGGTCCAAGGTTGCCTGCCCCCTTGTAGGATCAGTTACATACTGCTCAAGAAATCCATCCCTGATGCACTCAATGAACTCGTCCTCAAGGCTGCTCTGCCCAATTTGATTTGTCCAGTTAATATGATAATTAAAATCCCCCATAATTATGGCTGTTCCCTTATTACATGCCCCGACTATCTCCTGATTAATACTTCTTCCAGCAGAGTTGCAACTATTAGGAGGCCTATATACTACGCCCACTAATGTTTTTTTTCCCTTATTATTCCTTATCTCCACCCAAACTGTTTCATTATCTTGATGCTTTGTCCCAATATCATTTCTCTGTATTACAGTGATTCCTTCCTTTATTAACATAGCCACCCCACCTCCCCTTCCTTCCTGCCTGTCCTTCCTGATTGTTAAATACCCTGGCATATTTAATTCCCAGTCGTTGTCACCCTGCAGCCATGTTTCTGTAATGGCCACAAGATCATACCCATACGTAGTTATTTGTGCCGTTAACTCGTCCATTTTATTATGAATGCTACGTGCATTCAGATAAAGAACTTTCAAATCTGTTTTGTGACGCTTAGTTCCTGCTTTTTCCTTTTTTAACACTTTACCTATTACTCCATACCTTCTGTCCCTTCCTGTTACGCTTTCCTCTCTCTCCCTGCTCAGGTTCCCAACCCCCTGCCACTTTAGTTTAAACCCTCCCCAACAGCACTAGCAAACACTCCTCCTAGGACAGCGGTCCCGGCCCTGCCCAGGTGCAGACCGTCCGGTTTGTACTGGTCCCACCTCCCCCAGAACCGTTTCCAGTGTCCCAGGAATTTGAATCCCTCCCCCTTGCACCATTCCTCTAGCCACGTATTCATTTGAAATATCCTCCTATTTCTACTCTGACTAGCACGTGGCACTGGCAGCAATCCTGAGATTACTACCTTTGAGGTCCTATTTTTTAATTTACCTCCTAACTCCCTATATTCTGCTTTTAGGACCTCATCCCCTTTTTTACCTATATCGTTGGTGCCTATGTGCACCACGACAGCTGGCTGTTCGCCCTCCCCCTCCAAAATGTTCTGTAGCCGCTCCGAGACATCCTTGATCCTTGCACCAGGGAGGCAACACACCATCCTGGAGTCTCGGTTGCGGCCGCAGAAACACCTGTCTATTCCCCTTACAATTGAGTCCCCTATCACTATAGCTCTGCCACTCTTTTTCCTCCCAGCCTGTGCAGCAGAGCTACCCGTGGTGCCAGGAAGTTGGCTGCTGCTGCCTTCCCCTGATAAGTCATCCCCCCCAACAGCATCCAAAGTGGCATATCTGTTTGAGAGGGGGATGGCCACAGGGGACCCCTGCACTACCTGCCTGCATCTCTTACTCTTCCTGGTGGTCACCCATTCACTTCCTGCCTGTATACCCTTTACCTGCGGTGTGACCAACTCGCTAAACGTGCTATCCACGAGTTTCTCTGCATCGCGGATGCTCCACAGTGAGTCCACCCGCAGCTCCAGCTCCGAGATACGATCGGTCAGTAGCTGCAGGTGGACACACTTCCCGCACACATGGTCGGCAGGGACACTGGTAGTGTCCATGACTTCCCACATCTTGCAGGAGGAGCATATCACGGGTGCGAGGTCTGCTGCCATGACTTGCCTTAGCTTAGTTACCCCTTTTAAATTACGTTGAAATTAGAAAATGTTAACTATACTAGGGACCTAGGTTCACTAAAAAAAAACACTATCTGCTATAAAACCTGCAGATCTTCCCTTTCTTATTACTTTACTTACAGTAAAATGGTAGAAATACTCACCTGAACCTACTCACCAATCAGCTGCCTCCCCTGTGCCGCGTCACTTTCTGACTGGTGACGTCACCCCGAACTCTGCCGCTGGTCTCAGAGTCTCGCTCTCAGAGTAAGCTCTGGTCTCGCTCTCTCCGCGCTGTTTATATCCCCGCTCTGGTCTCGCTCTCTCCGCGCTGTTTATATCCCCGCTCTGGTCTCGCTCTCTCCCGCCGCTCACCGACTGGACTCTCGCTCTCTCCACGCTGTTTATATCTCCGCTCTGGTCTCGCTCTTTACCGCCGCTCACCGACTGGACTCTCGCTCTCTCCGCGCTGTTTTTATCCCCGCTCTGGTCTCGCTCTCTCCCGCCGCTCACCGACTGGACTCTCGCTCTCTCCGCGCTGTTTATATCTCCGCTCTGGTCTCGCTCTTTACCGCCGCTCAAAAAAAATATATTCCACTGAGGAAAAAAGGGTGTAAAAGAAATGACAGCCATCCGTGGCTAAGTAAAGAAATTAAGGATAGTATCCGACTAAAAACAAGGACATATAAGGTAGCCAAACTTAGTGGGAGGATAGAAGATTGGGAAGTCTTCAAAAGACAGCAAAAAGTAACTAAAGGATTGATTAAGAAAGGGAAGATAGATTATGAAAATAAATTAGCAAAAAATATCAAAACAGATAGCAAGAGTTTCGATAGTAATATAAAACGAAAAAGGGTGGCTAAGGCAAACGTAGGTCCCTCAGAGGATGAGACCGGGAAATTAATGGTGGGAAACATGGAAATGGCAAAAATGCTGAACAAATATTTTGTTTCAGTCTTTACGGTAGAGGACACTAAGAATATCCCAACACTGGACAAACAGGGGGCTCTAGGGGGGGAGGAACTAAATACGATTAAAATCACTGAGGAATTGGTACTCAGTAAATTAATGGGACTCAAGGCGGATAAATCCCCTGGACCTGATGGCTTACGTCCTAGAGTCTTGAGGGAAGTGGCAGTAGGGATTGTGGATGCTTTGGTCATAGTTTTCCAAACTTCTCTGGACTCGGCAAAGGTCCCGGCAGATTGGAAAACTGCTAACGTAACACCCTTATTTAAAAAGGGTAGTAGGCAGAAGGCTGGAAATTATAGACGAGTTAGCCTAACATCTGTGGTGGGTAAAATTTTGGAGTCTATTATTAAGGAGACAGTAGCGGAACATTTGGATAAACATAATTTAATAGGACAAAGTCAGCATGGCTTTAGGAAGGGGAAGTCATGTCTGACAAATTTGCTTGAGTTCTTTGAGGACATAACATACAGGGTGGATAAAGGGGAACCAGTGGACGTAGTGTATTTGGACTTCCAGAAGGCATTCGACAAGGTGCCACATAAAAGATTATTGCTCAAGATAAAGAATCACTGGATTGGGGGTAATATTCTGGCATGGGTGGAGGATTGGTTATCGAACAGGAAGCAGAGAGTTGGGATAAATGGTTCATTCTCGGACTGGCAACCAGTAACCAGTGGTGTTCCGCAGGGGTCGGTGCTGGGTCCCCAACTCTTTACAATCTATATTAACGATTTGGAGGAGGGGACCGAGTGTAACATATCAAAGTTTGCAGATGATACAAAGATGGGAGGGAAAGTAGAGAGTGAGGAGGACATAAAAAACCTACAAGGGGATATAGACAGGCTGGGTGAGTGGGCGGAGATTTGGCAGATGCAATACAATATTGGAAAATGTGAGGTTATGCACTTTGGCAGGAAAAATCGGAGAGCAAGTTATTATCTTAATGGCGAGAAACTGGAAAGTACTGCAGTACAAAGGGATCTGGGGGTCCCAGTGCAAGAAAATCAAAAAGTTAGTATGCAGGTGCAGCAGGTGATCAAGAAGGCCAACGGAATGTTGGCTTTTATTGCTAGGGGGATAGAATATAAAAACAGGGAGGTATTGCTGCAGTTATATAAGGTATTGGTGAGACCGCACCTGGAATACTGCATACAGTTTTGGTGTCCAAACTTAAGAAAAGACATACTTGCTCTCGAGGCAGTACAAAGAAGGTTCACTTGGTTAATCTCGGGGATGAGGGGGTGGACATATGAGGAGAGGTTGAATAGATTGGGGCTCTACTCATTGGAGTTCAGAAGAATGAGAGGCGATCTTATTGAAACATATAAGATTGTGAAGGGGCTTGATTGGGTGGATGCGGTAAGGATGTTCCCAAGGATGGGTGAAACTAGAACTGGGGGGCATAATCTTAGAACAAGGGGCTGCTCTTTCAAAACTGAGATGAGGAGAAACTTCTTCACTCAGAGGGTGGTAGGTCTGTGGAATTTGCTGCCCCAGGAAGCTGTGGAAGCTACATCATTAAATAAATTTAAAACAGAAATAGACAGTTTCCTAGAAGTAAAGGGAATTAGGGGTTACGGGGAGCGGGCAGGAAATTGGACATGAATTTAAATTTGAGGTTAGGATCAGATCAGCCATGATCTTATTGAATGGCGGAGCAGGCTCGAGGGGCCGATTGGCCTCCTCCTGCTCCTATTTCTTATGTTCTTATGTAAACGGGTGGTAAGAGGGGGGGTGGGGCCGATTAGGGACCAAAAAGTAGATCAACTCATGGAGGCAGAGGGCATCGCTGAGGTACTAAATGAGTACTTTGCATCTGTCTTTACCAAGGAAGAAGATGCTGCCAAAATCACAGTAGAAGAGGAGGTAGTTGAGCTACTGGATGGGCTAAAAATTGATATGAAAGAGGTACTAGAAAGGCTGGCTGTGCTTAAAGTAGATAAGTCACCCAGTCCGGATGGGTTGCTGAGGGAAGTAAGGGTGGAAATTGCAGAGGTGTTGGCCATAATCTTCCAAACATCCGTAGATACAGGGGTGGGGCCAGAGGACTGGAGAATTGCAAATGTTCCACCCTTGTTCAACAAAGGGTGTAAGGATAAACCCAGCAACTACAGGCCAATCAGTTTAACCTCAGTGGTGGGGAAGCTTTTAGAAACGATAATCTGGGACAAAATCAATACTCACTTGGACAAGTGTGGATTGATTTGGGAAAGCCAGCACGGATTTGTTAAATTCAAATCGTGTTTAACTAACTTGAGATTTTTTGATGAAGTAACAGAGAGTGTTGATGAGGGCAATGCGGTTGATGTGGTGTATATGGACTTTCAAAAGGCGTTTGATGAAGTGCCACGTAATGGGCTTGTCAGCAAAGTTCAAGCCCATGGAATAAAAGGGACAGTGACAGCATGGATATGAAATGAGCCAAGTAACAGGAAACAGAGAGTAGTGGTGAACGGTTGTTTTTCGGACTGGAGGGAGGTGGACAGTGGTGTTCCCCAGGGGTCAGTGCTGGGACCACTGCTTTTTTTGATATATATTAATGACTTGGACTTGGGTGTACAGGGCAGATTTTCAAAATTTGCAGATGAAATAAAACTTGGAAGTGTAATAAACAGTGAGGAGGATAGTGATAGACTTCAAGAGGAGAAAGACAGGCTGGTGGAATGGGCGGATGAAATTTAATGCAGAGAAGTGTGAAGTGATATATTTTGGCAGAAAGAATAAGGCTGGGGGTCAATTGAAAATTTCAAAATTGAGATTGATGTATTTTTGTTGGGTATTAAGGGTTACGGAACCAAGGCGGGTAAATGGAGTTAAGATACAGATCAGCCAGGATCTAATTGAATGGCAGAACAGGCTCGAGGTGCTGAATGGCCTCTTCCTGTTCCTGTGTTTATATTATGTCTTTCACTCTGTGTCTATTTGTGTCTTTTCCTGTGCCTGGGCGGTTTCCATATGTGTCTGTCTTTCTATCTTACACTCTCTCGCACTGTTCCTTTCTGTCCACCTGCCTCTCTTTCTCTCTCAGCCGCTCCCTATCCTTCTGTCTCTCTCTCTTTCTGTCCTTCTCTCTGCCTCTCATTTCTCTCCCTCTCTCTGTCTATCTCTGTCTGTCTCTTTGGTCCTGATATTTAAGGGGAGACGGGGAGGGTGGAGGTCCTGCCTAATTTAACGCCAGGACCCCATTTGAATTTTTTTACTCAGTTTCCCACCCAGGAGCCAGTTTGAGAGGCTGACCACTGCCGGGCGAGAAAGCCTGCTGTACAAGGCCGCAGCTGGGGGACGGAGAGTAGGGGAGAGGGAGGGAGGGATCGTGGGAGGGGGAGAGATCGTGGGAGGGAGAGAGATCGCGGTGGGGAGGGGGGAAGGAAATCGCGTTGGGGGAGATCGCGGCGGGGGTAGAGAGATCGCGGGAGGGAGAGATATCGCGGTGGGGAGGGGGGAAGGAAATCGCGTGGGGGGAAATCGCGGCGGGGGGGAGAGAGATCGTGGGAGGGAGAGAGATCGCGGTGGGGAGGGGGGAAGGAAATCGCGTGGGGGGAAATCGCGGCGGGGGGGAGAGAGATCGTGGGAGGGAGAGAGATCGCGGTGGGGAGGGGGGAAGGAAATCGTTTGGGGGGCGGAGATCGCGGCGGGTGGGGGAGAGAGTTCGTTTTGAGGGAGAGAGATCGCAGGACGGAGAAGATTGCCAGGGGAAGATCGTGGGCTCCTCCTGGCCCATAAGCAGTGTTATAAAAAGCATTTACCTGCTGGACCTGGCCGTTCTCGCCTCCCTTCAGCTGCCGGGTTTCCCGAGCCCTGGGAAGCGCAGCTGTTAAATCTAAATGCCTGCTAAAATCTGAGGCTCGCAGCTTCATTAACATATTATAATTACTGACCCGCCTCTCGAGAGCAGGTTACTCACCCGCCCCGGCTAAAGCAGAAGTAGGCATGTTCTCGCGGGTTGGAGTCAGGTTTCAGATTTTTTACAATTTAACCTCCCCTGACCCTCTCCCGTCTATCCTGGCTGTTTAAAATTCCCCCCCTCTCTCGCTATGTCTCTCTCCCTCTCTCGTTTTTTCTATCTGTCTCTGATCGGGCGTGGGGAGAGAGAGAGGGAGAGACTGTGATCAGGTGGGGGAGAGAGAGAGAGACTGTGATACAGAGGGGGAGAGAGAGAGAGACTGTGGATCGGGCGGGGGAGAGAGAGAGAGACTGTGATCAGGTGGGGGGAGAGAGAGAGACTGTGATACAGAGGGGGAGAGAGAGACTGGATCAGGCAGGGGGAGAGAGAGATAGAGAGAGAGAGACTGTGATCAGGCAGGGGGAGAGAGAGACTGTGATACAGAGGGGGAGAGAGAGAGACTGGATCAGGCAGGGGGAGAGAGAGACTGTGATCAGGTGGGGGGAGAGAGAGAGACTGTGATACAGAGGGGGAGAGGGAGAGACTGTGATCAGGTGGGGGAGAGAGAGAGAGACTGTGATACAGAGGGGGAGAGAGAGACTGGATCAGGCAGGGGGAGAGAGAGATAGAGAGAGAGAGACTGTGATCAGGCAGGGGGAGAGAGAGACTGTGATACAGAGGGGGAGAGAGAGAGACTGGATCAGGCAGGGGGAGAGAGAGACTGTGATCAGGTGGGGGGAGAGAGAGAGACTGTGATACAGAGGGGGAGAGGGAGAGACTGTGATCAGGTGGGGGAGAGAGAGAGAGACTGTGATACAGAGGGGGAGAGAGAGAGAGAGACTGTGGATCGGGTTGGGGGAGAGAGAGAGAGAGACTGTGATCAGGTGGGGGGAGAGAGAGAGACTGTGATACAGAGGGGGAGAGGGAGAGACTGTGATCAGGTGGGGGAGAGAGAGAGAGACTGTGATACAGAGGGGGAGAGAGAGAGAGAGACTGTGGATCGGGTTGGGGGAGAGAGAGAGAGAGACTGTGATCAGGTGGGGGGAGAGAGAGAGACTGTGATACAGAGGGGGAGAGAGAGACTGTGATCAGGCAGGGGGAGAGAGAGATAGAGAGAGAGAGACTGTGATCAGGCAGGGGGAGAGAGAGAGAGACTGTGGATCGGGTTGGGGGAGAGAGAGAGAGAGACTGTGATCAGGTGGGGGGAGAGAGAGAGACTGTGATACAGAGGGGGAGAGAGAGACTGTGATCAGGCAGGGGGAGAGAGAGATAGAGAGAGAGAGACTGTGATCAGGCAGGGGGAGAGAGAGATAGAGAGAGAGAGACTGTGATCAGGCAGGGGGAGAGAGAGACTGTGATCAGGTGGGGGGAGAGAGAGAGACTGTGATACAGAGGGGGAGAGAGAGAGACTGTGGATCGTGTTGGGGGAGAGAGACTGTGGATCGGGCGGGGGAGAGAGAGAGAGACTGTGGATCGGGCTGGGGGGAGAGAGAGAGAGACTGTGATACAGAGGGGGAGAGAGCGACTGGATCAGGCAGGGGGAGAGAGAGATAGAGAGAGAGAGACTGTGATCAGGCGGGGGGAGAGAGAGAGAGACTGTGATACAGAGGTGGAGAGAGAGACTGCGGATCGGGCGGAGGGAGAGAGAGATAGAGAGAGAGACTATGATACGGGGAGGAGAGAGAGACTGTGGATCGGGCGGGGGGAGAGAGAGAGACTGTGATCAGGCGGGGGAAGAGAGAGAGAGACTGTGATACAGAGGGGGAGAGAGAGAGAGAGACTGTGATCAGGCGGGGGGAGAGAGAGAGACTGTGATTGGGAGGGGGAGAGAGAGAGACTGTGATACAGAGGGAGAGAGAGAGAGACTGTGATTGGGAGGGGGAGAGAGAGAGACTGTGATTGGGAGGGGGGAGAGAGAGACTGTGATTGGGAGGGGGAGAGAGAGAGACTGTGATTGGGAGGGGGGAGAGAGAGACTGTGATTGGGAGGGGGAGAGAGACTGTGATTGGGAGGGGGAGAGAGAGAGACTGTGATTGGGAGGGGGGGAGAGAGAGACTGTGATCGGGAGGGGGAGAGAGAGAGACTGTGATTGGGAGAGGGAGAGAGAGAGACTGTGATTGGGAGGGGGAGAGAGAGAGAGACTGTGATTGGGAGGGGGGAGAGAGAGAGACTGTGATTGGGAGGGGGAGAGAGAGAGACTGTGATTGGGAGGGGGAGAGAGAGACTGTGATTGGGAGGGGGAGAGAGAGAGAGACTGTGATTGGGAGGGGGAGAGAGAGAGACTGTGATTGGGAGGGGGAGAGAGAGAGACTGTGATTGGGAGGGGGAGAGAGAGAGAGACTGTGATTGGGAGGGGGAGAGAGAGACTGTGATTGGGAGGGGGAGAGAGAGAGACTGTGATTGGGAGGGGGAGAGAGAGAGAGACTGTGATTGGGAGGGGGAGAGAGAGAGAGACTGTGATTGGGAGGGGGAGAGAGAGAGACTGTGATTGGGAGGGGGAGAGAGAGAGACTGTGATTGGGAGGGGGAGAGAGAGAGACTGTGATTGGGAGGGGGAGAGAGAGAGACTGTGATTGGGAGGGGGAGAGAGACTGTGATTGGGAGGGAGAGAGAGAGAGACTGTGATTGGGAGGGGGAGAGAGACTGTGATTGGGAGGGGGAGAGAGAGAGACTGTGATTGGGAGGGGGAGAGAGAGAGACTGTGATTGGGAGGGGGAGAGAGAGAGAGACTGTGATTGAGGAGGGGGAGAGAGAGAGACTGTGATCGGGAGGGAGAGAGAGAGAGACTGTGATTGGGAGGGGGAGAGAGAGAGACTGTGATCGGGAGGGGAGAGAGAGAGAGACTGTGATTGGGAGGGGGGAGAGAGAGAGACTGTGATTGGGAGGGGGAGAGAGAGAGACTGTGATTGGGAGGGGGAGAGAGACTGTGATTGGGAGGGGGAGAGAGAGAGACTGTGATTGGGAGGGGGGAGAGAGAGAGACTGTGATTGGGAGGGGGAGAGAGAGAGAGACTGTGATTGGAGAGGGGAGAGAGAGACTGTGATTGGGAGGGGAGAGAGAGAGACTGTGATTGGGAGGGGGAGAGAGAGAGAGACTGTGATTGGGAGGGGGAGAGAGAGAGAGACTGTGATTGGAGGGGGAGAGAGAGACTGTGATTGGAGGGGGAGAGAGAGAGAGACTGTGATTGGGAGGGGGAGAGAGAGAGACTGTGATTGGGAGGGGGAGAGAGAGAGAGACTGTGATTGGAGGGGGAGAGAGAGAGACTGTGATTGGGAGGGGGAGAGAGAGAGACTGTGATTGGGAGGGGGAGAGAGAGAGACTGTGATTGGGAGGGGGGAGAGAGAGAGACTGTGATTGGGGAGGGGAGAGAGAGAGACTGTGATTGGGAGGGGGAGAGAGAGAGACTGTGATTGGGAGGGGGAGAGAGAGACTGTGATTGGGAGGGGGAGAGAGAGAGAGACTGTGATTGGGAGGGGGAGAGAGAGAGACTGTGATTGGGAGGGGGAGAGAGAGAGACTGTGATTGGGAGGGGGGAGAGAGAGACTGTGATTGGGAGGGGAGAGAGACTGTGATGGGAGGGGAGAGAGAGAGACTGTGATTGGGAGGGGAGAGAGAGACTGTGATTGGGAGGGGAGAGAGAGAGACTGTGATTGGGAGGGGGAGAGAGAGAGGCTGTGATCGGGAGGGGGAGAGAGAGAGACTGAGATTCGGGAGGGGGAGAGAGAGAGACTGTGATTGGGAGGGGGAGAGAGAGAGACTGTGATTGGGAGGGGGGGAGAGAGAGACTGTGATCGGGAGGGGGAGAGAGAGAGACTGTGATTGGGAGGGGGAGAGACTGTGATTGGAGGGGGAGAGAGAGAGCTGTGATTCGGGAGGGGGGAGAGAGAGAGACTGTGATTGGGAGGGGGGAGAGAGAGAGACTGTGATTGGAGGGGGGAGAGAGAGAGACTGTGATTGGGAGGGGGGAGAGAGAGAGACTGAGATCGGGAGGGAGGGAGAGAGAGAGAGACTGTGATTGGGAGGGGGGAGAGAGAGAGACTGTGATTGGGAGGGGGAGAGAGAGAGGACTGTGATTGGGAGGGGGGAGAGAGAGACTGTGATTGGGAGGGGGAGAGAGAGAGACTGTGATTGGGAGGGGGAGAGAGAGAGACTGTGATCGGGAGGGGGAGAGAGAGAGACTGTGATTGGGAGGGGGGAGAGAGAGACTGTGATTGGGAGGGGGAGAGAGAGAGACTGTGATTGGGAGGGGGAGAGAGAGAGACTGTGATTGGGGAGGGGGAGAGAGAGAGACTGTGATTGGGAGGGGGAGAGAGAGACTGTGATTGGGAGGGGGAGAGAGAGAGACTGTGATTGGGAGGGGGAGAGAGAGAGACTGTGATTGGGAGGGGGAGAGAGAGACTGTGATCGGGAGGGGGGAGAGAGAGAGACTGTGATTGGGAGGGGAGAGAGAGAGACTGTGATCTGGGAGGGGGAGAGAGAGACTGTGATCGGGAGGGGGAGAGAGAGAGACTGTGATCGGGAGGGGGGGAGAGAGAGACTGATTGGAGGGGGGAGAGAGGAGACTGTGATTGGGAGGGGAGAGAGAGACTGTGATCGGGAGGGGGGAGAGAGAGAGACTGTGATCGGAGGGGGGAGAGAGAGACTGTGATCGGGAGGGGGGAGAGAGAGAGACTGTGATCGGGAGGGGAGAGAGAGAGAGACTGTGATCGGGAGGGGGAGAGAGAGAGACTGTGATCGGGAGGGGGAGAGAGAGAGACTGTGATTGGAGGAGGGGAGAGAGAGAGACTGTGATCGGGAGGGGGAGAGAGAGAGACTGTGATTGGAGGGGAGAGAGAGAGACTGTGATTGGGAGGGGGAGAGAGAGAGACTGTGATTGGGAGGGGGAGAGAGAGAGGACTGTGATCGGGAGGGGGGAAGAGAGAGGACTGTGATTCGGGAGGGGGAGAGAGAGAGAGACTGTGATTGGAGGGGGAGAGAGAGAGACTGTGATTGGGAGGGGAGAGAGACTGTGATTGGGAGGGGGAGAGAGAGAGACTGTGATCGGGAGGGGGAGAGAGAGAGACTGTGATCGGGAGGGGGAGAGAGAGAGACTGTGATCGGGAGGGGGGAGAGAGAGAGACTGTGATCGGGAGGGGGGAGAGAGAGAGACTGTGATTGGGAGGGGGAGAGAGAGACTGTGATCGGGAGGGGGAGAGAGAGACTGTGATTGGGAGGGGAGAGAGAGAGACTGTGATTGGGAGGGGGAGAGAGAGACTGTGATTGGGAGGGGGAGAGAGAGACTGCTGATTGGGAGGGGGAGAGAGAGAGACTGTGATTGGGAGGGGGAGAGAGAGAGACTGTGATCGGGAGGGGGGAGAGAGAGAGACTGTGATTGGGAGGGGGAGAGAGAGAGACTGTGATGGGAGGGGAGAGAGAGACTGTGATTGGAGAGAGAGACTGTGATTGGGAGGGGGAGAGAGAGAGACTGTGATTGGGAGGGGGAGAGAGAGAGACTGTGATTGGGAGGGGGAGAGAGAGAGACTGTGATTGGGAGGGGGAGAGAGAGAGACTGTGATTGGGAGGGGAGAGGAGAGAGAGACCTGTGATTGGGAGGGGGAGAGAGAGAGACTGTGATTGGGAGGGGGAGAGAGAGAGACTGTGATCGGGAGGGGGGAGAGAGAGAGACTGTGATTGGGAGGGGGGAGAGAGAGACTGTGATTGGAGGGAGAGAGAGAGACTGTGATTGGGAGGGGGGAGAGGAGAGACTGTGATTGGGAGGGGGGAGAGAGAGATGACTGTGATTGGGAGGGAGAGGAGGATTGAGGAGAGAGAGACTGTGATTGCGGAGGGGGAGAGAGAGACTGTGATTGGGAGGGGGGAGAGGAGAGAGAGACTGTGATCGGGAGAGGGGGGAGAGAGGAGAGACTGTGATCGGAGGGGGGTGAGAGAGAGAGACTGTGATTGGGAGGGGGAGAGAGAGACTGTGATTGGGAGGGGGAGAGAGAGAGACTGTGATTGGGAGGGGGAGAGAAGAGACTTGTGATTGGAGAGGGGGGAGAGAGAGAGACTGTGATTGGAGGGGAGAGAGAGAGACTGTGATTA